>NC_041405.2:131597587-131938659 GCF_900747795.2 Erpetoichthys calabaricus
TTAGTTTTATACTTAACAGGTTAAATAAGTCAATGCTGCTCTTCATTTGTTTATTAATATTGCTCTCAATGTTATTTTCCACCTAAATAAATAAAATGGGAAGGGGTGGGGGGGGTGGGACAAAAAAAACAAAACAAAAAAAAAACAAACACACACACAATCCCAACACAGCCTACCAAATGCTGTGTTATAGAAGGCGACTTCTACTGCACCCACCACAGGACCAGGGAACAATAGCTTGAACTCTCCAAAAGTTGTCTTCCCACTCAAGCGTAAGAAAAATAAGCACTAACCAGAAGCTAAACACTTTTAGACTACCAAGCAATACCACATGCAGTCCAAAATGCAGATTTGCTTCAAAGACAAATGCATTGTCGTCACAAATTCTTCGTGTTTAAAAATTCACTTAACCTAAATGACAAACTATTCTAATCAATTTCAAAAGCAGTATCCTAAATTGACATTTTAAAAAAAAAGGGAAACACACTATACACCCTACTGCATTCTTAAACATTTACTAAATTTAACATACCGTCAGCCAGTTCATCAGGCTTTCTCCTCTTTTCATAGATGAAGATAATGGTGACCAGAATGATGACCTCTGCAACAATTCCCAGGAAAGGCCAAAGTGCAGCCAGACGGCTACGCACACGCAGTTGTATCTTGGTACTACCTTTCCCACTTTCATTTTCTGCCTCACATGTGTATTCTTGTGCATCCTTCTCCATGTCAAGATTTGCAATAGTAAGTATAGACTTATTGCCAGAGTCAAGGAAGACATACTTCTCATCCGATTCATTACCAGAAATTACCTATTGGGGAAAAAAATATAATGAGGCAGAAAACACTCACCAGTACCTAAAGAATTTTTGATGTAAGAGATAGACACTTGTGATAGAAACTTTTCACAACAGAAACACATGACTACTTTAGTTATGGGATTTCTCTATTACTACACCTCTACTTCAGGACTCTGCTACTTAACTTTTAAACTAATGCGTGCGTGTCAAAGTCAGTACCACTCGTTAGTACTATGTGAAAGAAAGTCCACTGGGGTGGTGGACCACCTCACTACATACTGTACTAATAATGTTCAAATTATAAGCAAAAACCAGTGTCAAACAGTAGTTAATAATGAAATACTGAGTTGCCAATTGAAAAGTATTTTTCTCCAAAAGAATTTTTTTTTTTTTTTTTTTTAAACCACAGGATATAAACTTTTTAATGGTTGAGGCCATGTTTACCTTTCCATTCACTGACCAAGTCCACTTGAGTGCTGGAGGGTAACTATGCAATTCACATTTTAAATTAACTTTCTCATTTTCATCTGCATGTTCTGAAGGCTTATATGGCTTAACTTGAGGAGCCACTGGGTGGGTGAGAAAGAGGATAAACAAGAGGTTATGTAATATTTTAACCAATAAAGTGCAACAGGAGCAATTAAAAAGGTATAAGTAACCAGAACAATGGAAATGTATTCAGGTTTACAAAGAATCGGAAAAATGTATTGTGACTTGACAAGAGCAAATCAAAAACTACAGTACATTGACAGTATTAACTCACCTTTAACTTCGAGGACAGCAGATGATGATGGGGTAGTGCCAAACACACAAGTATAATTTCCCCAGTCTGTGCTTTTTATTCTTTAAAATAAAGTCAGATATTCAGTTAAAATAATCGTAACAACCAATATACAATGACCAGTTTGGCCTCTTCATCAATAATTAATATTAATAGAACATAACAGAACCAGGGTAAGCAAACTTGACTATACCACATAAAACTCTGAATGTCCAATTTCCATAAGACCGCTTAATGAATGAGCTTTAAGTTAAAAATAATGTGCTGATTTTGGGAACCATGAAAACTGATAGGCAAACATTGTATTGTTTTAGAATAAATTGAAGGTATTTGGGTTTTCTTAAACAGCAACCCCAAAGAGGTAAATTAATAAAATGCAAAACCATTTCAAACCCAACAGTACTGGTAAAATAAATAGGGTGTGAAGTAATCCAATGAAAAGTTCTTTATTGACATTTCATTTCAAGTGAATTTATTAAATAAAGGTATGATTAAAAAGCAGGAAAGAACATTGACTTTACATATTTCCTGGAATATGCTGAAACTAAAAACAAGTGCGTAGTGTTGAATTTCAGAATACTTTTGATATTGCTGTGCAACATTGATAGGAGCATAGAAAAATGAGGCCATTAGAAGTTTGACACAAAAAGCTGTTTAAGCTAGCAGGTGTAAGAAAGACAAGAGCATGAAAAGATATGCATAATCCTAAAAAAAGTCCTGAAAAAAGTATCCTTTTGCAAAAACATCTGGTCTAAAATAGTAAGAGGAGGATAGCAAACTTTATAATCAAGGCTCAGTATCAAAATTACTGCTGCGGTCTTAAAGAAAAAAATTCACTTTTACCAATACAGGAAAATTTCTACAAATTTTAATTTTTTCACAAATATCAAGTATTGTAACCATACTATAAATTCTACCAGTATAACTATTTCTATGTAATTCAGCACAGTAAATTTGACATCATGCTTATCACACAATAAAAACTGAAAAATGATCAGATTAACATATTTGATCTCATTGATAACTGTTCAGTACTGAATTTAGGAAGAAACAGTGATAAAATAATGTTATGTTGATTTACTGTCAATCCTGACCAAGGGTTATGGAAGCAAAACTATTTCCATCAAGTACCATGAGGCCTCCTACATTTGTAAATGCAAATCCATTTTTAATTAGTAGGGCCCTATGATTTCAGTGACATGGGAAATAGGTACAACCATGGAATTAACACATAAAAGGAAATTACAAACAAACGAGCATTAAAATGCTCAAAGTTTGGAGATGTGTTTAAGACAATTACAAACTTTATGGTTATTTTGAACATTTGAAGAAATTTGTCTTAGCATTACACAGATGATATGTACACAGTTTTTTTTTTTACCAAATGATATTCACAGAAACCCTGTTTTGCCTTTGTGAATATATGGATATGTCATGGCATGCAGAGCAACCAGTACTTGCATACCAATAAAAGTAATTATTTGGCTACCTGAATGGGACTAATGCTGAAAATATACTTCAATAATATCCAGAAAGCTATTAAACATAAGCTTAACTGCAAAATACAGGGCACAACATTCTAATGAGATTTCTGAATCAGGGCAACAGCTTATCGTCTATAGTGCACTTCAAACGAGTATCTTATATTTACTTCGTTTTTTTGCCACCTTCTGTAGAGCTCACTCAAAATTGGAAAGTTGCAAGACAGCACTGCCAGAAAGCATTTGCAGTCATCAAAATAAGCTAAATAACAACTCCAACTTAAACCAAACCAAATCAAATTAAGACCATCAGAATGTAAGGACTTAGTTTGGAGAATGCAGATACATTAAGTTACAAATTACATAGCTTTGTTTTTGTATACATACATGTAAGTTAAGAAGGTACTGCTGTTTGTTTTTACATTGCTTTCCAGTGACTTGTCATTTTTCATCCAGTAGTTTCCGCTCAAACCTATGGCTGGGTCAGTCAGGTTACATGTCAATATTGTGGAGTTTCCCATCTGTACAATGTTGGTCGTGATCTCTGCAGCTAAGATTAAATGAAAAAGTAATATTTTACACAGCTAGAGAATATGATACCTAGAAAAAAAATATTCAGAAAACAATTTCCAAACTTAAAGGCTAAAAAAAAACTGTCCAAAAACAGGAAAAATACCATAGGGCAATTTCAATACATGTCAAAATTTAGTTTAAGACAAAAGACAAGAATTGGGGAAGACGACAAACGGGAAGTTACTGGAATATACATGTAGCTACCTATCCAGGTGTGGTGATAAGGGAGAAACATCTATAAATGTAGCACTTCCATTATGGCACAAAGAGACCACTTCAAAAGCTTAGAACAAGTGGTTAAGTACAAAAAATATATATAAAAAAAGTTAAGACTATGGCCAAATCTTTAAGGCATAATTTAAAACAATATCTGAAGTGGTCACTGAATACACATACACTGATGAAAAAAAGACTTTAGCAAGGCCAGGTAAGGGACACAGCCACACACTGCTTGAAGGAATGGATAAAATACTCAATTATAAACACGCAGCAAGAAAGATGCTTTTCAGATTGAGGCACACACCTAATGAGCCAAACACACTATACTATTCTACTTTCAAAAAAGACGGTCCACATGGAGGAGGTTTAGGGGGAGGTTTGAATTCAGACAACAAAAGTTAAGGCTACTAAAGTAGTGCACAGGGCAGAACAATAGGGTGCTTGGGCCTAGGACTCACAACTAAAGCTCCCCAGCACTCACGTTCAAAGATAATAATGTGCGCCTGTGAGCGGATCCACTTGATTTTGGGGCTTTTCTTCAAATCATTGCGATCAGGGTCATTGGACGCTCGGCACTCATATACACCTGAATCACCAAGTGTCAGGTTAGAGAAGTAAATGATACTGGTACCATGGGAGATATAAGTTGCATTGATTTTGACCCGCTCTTGCCTTGCACCATCAAACAGTTGTGTGAACGTCTCCTCTGGCTCATCACCCTCCATAAACCACCACTGTACCTCTGGAATTGGTTTTCCAACCACCTCACAGTGTAATTCAGCGCTGTCCTCTACAAGCTTCACCTGAGACAGTGGGGATTTGATGAACCCCACTAGAGCAGAGAACATGCAAAGAAGTTGTATAGATGCAAAAAGAAAAAAAAAAGTGCAATTGATAAATAGGGTTCATGTTAAAAGGAAACAAAGCAGAAGAGAAAGAAATTATAAAAACAAAGATTAGACAAGAGTAAGTACATAAAAATGACAAGAAAATTATTTCACAAAAAGCTGTGTTTTTGGTTAAGAACAAAACACCAATGAAGGATGCACCAGAGACAGGACAGAGGGGGCTTGTCTAATTTATAAGAAAAGCAAATATAACTGTTTAAAAGGGTATAAAAATTTGGTCCTAGAAGGCTGAAGTGACTTCATGCAGATAAAGTCAGACCATCAGGCTATAAGGAGACTACGCAATGTCCGAGAGCCACTAATTAAGCAATGATCAAGACAAAAAAGGTTCATTTACAAGGATGACCTCAACAGAAAGTAGTCACTGCTGCCTTCCAAGACTATCCTTGAAGTAGAATGACGAACACAATGGCTTCATATTTACAGCTATTACCTAGATATAAGCGGAAAAAAAAAAAAAAAAAAAAAAAAAAAATTCATATACAGTAATTTTTTAATCTTTTTATTCCTCAAGAAAAAAAAAAACATGGTTCATGCTACTCTCATAAAAACTGATGCACAAAATTTAGAAAATATACCAATATGTAAATCAAAAACTTCCTTTAAAACGTATACTAAAAGGTGAAAAGATCCAATTTTAAAGTATTAGGGGGCTTTGGCCCCTGCTCGCTTTGCTCGCCAACCCCCTTGTTTGGTTTTCCAGATACACACTTAAGATTTTTTTTCTTTGAATTGTTGCTATTTCATTAGTTTCACTTTTATTTCAGAACTTCTTTAAAAACAATATTTGCAATCTTTAGAGTCCGTTTTTGAAATTCTCTGACTTAAACTTCAAAGCCTTACAATATGTACATACTTCAGACATATCACCTATGTCCATATATTCGATCTCTATTCGCCTTTTTGTTATTTCTCCGAGTAATAATTTCTCTTTGTTTGTGCTAATGCGATGTTTACTTTTTGTTTTGACACTTTCGTTTTTTTCTGCTTTCATATTCTGTATCTTGCTCTGCATGTGTTTCGCGCCTATGTTTTTTTTAATCTTTTGAAATTTCCTTTAGTTTGTGCTAATACAATCTTTGCTATTTTTTTGGATACTGTAGTGACCTCTGCGTCTGGCTCAAAAAGTAAAAAAAAAAAAAAAAACCAGACAGACGTAGTAAAGTCTCACAAAACTTTTACTCGAACAATCAAGAAAAAGAACGCCGACTTCGTAACCCCAAACAGCTTTCTAGCACCCTCTCCAACCCCCTCCTCCCATCCTGCCCCCCCCCCACCGCATCAATCAATACCCCGCTGTCAGTCTTCCATGCTGTACTCCGCCCTCCCTCAATCAAACCTAACAGTCTCTCAAAAAAAAAAATAAAAATAAAAATAAAAAAAAAGGTTTCAACCTGGAAGGGACACTACAATACTTTCGAATTTTCCTGCTTTCATATTCTTTACCTTTCTCTGCAAGTGTATCGCACCTTTATTATTTTTTTTTTTTAGCCTTTCGAATTCCACTGCTTTCATAATCTCTCATCTGCTCTGCATGTGTATAGCGCCAACGTTTTTGAACGTCTTTATGAAGTTATACTTTGTCTTTTACTTCTGAGCCCGATTGGACGTGCTGAAATGATGGCCAACTGAAAGGTATGAACATGAAAAGTATGAGCATGTACAGCACTCAATATTTAGTTGGGGCTCCTTTGGCCTGGATTATTGCAGCAATGCGGCGTGGCATGGAGTCAGTCAGTCTGTGGCACTGCTCAGGTGTTATGAGAGCCCATGTTGCTCTGATAGTGGCCTTCAGCTCTTCTGAATTGTTGGATCTGGCGTATTGCATCTTTCTCTTCACAATACCCCATAGATTTTCTATGGGATTAAGGTCAGGCGAGTTTGCTGGCCAATCAAGAACAGGGATACCATGGTCCTTAAACCAGGTACTGGTAGCTTTGGCACTGTGTGCAGGTGCCAGGTCCTGTTGGAAAATGAAATCTGCAGCTCCATAAAGTTCGTCAGCAGCAGGAAGCATTAAGTGCTCTAAAACTTCCTGGTAGACGGCTGCGTTGACCTTGGACCTCAGAAAACACAATGTACCAACACCAGCAGATGACATGGTTTGGGGTGCCATCACTGACTGTGGAAACTTTACACTGGACCTCACGCAACGTGGATTCTGTGCCTCTCCTCTCTTCCTCCAGACTCTGGGACCTTGATTTCCAAAGGAAATGCAAAATTTACTTTCATCAGAGAAAATAACTTTGGACCACTCAGCAGCAGTCCAAAGGCGAGACGCTTCTGACGCGGTCTCTTGTTCAAGAGTGGCTTGACACAAGGAATGCGACAGCTGAAACCCATGTCTTGCATACGTCTGTGCGTGGTGGTTCTTGAAGCACTGACTCCAGCTGCAGTCCACTCTTTGTGAATCTCCCCCACATTTTTGAATGGGTTTTGTTTCACAATCCTCTCCAGGGTGCGGTTATCCCTATTGCTTGTACACTTTTTTCTACCACATCTTGTCCTTCCCTTAGCCTCTCTATTAATGTGCTTGGACACAGAGCTCTGTGAACAGCCAGCCTCTTTAGCAATGACCTTTTGTGTCTTGCCCTCCTTGTGCAAGGTGTCAATGGTCGTCTTTTGGACAACTGTCAAGTCAGCAGTCTTCCCCATGATTGTGTAGCCTACAGAACTAGACAGAGACCATTTAAAGGCTTTTGCAGGTGTTTTGAGTTAATTAGCTGATTAGAGTGTGGCACCAGGTGTCTTCACTATTGAACCTTTTCACAATATTCTAGTTTTCCGAGATACTGAATTTGGGACTTTCATTAGTTGTCAGTAATAATCATCAACATTAAAAGAAATAAACATTTGAAATACATCAGGCTGTGTGTAATGAATGAATCTAATATACAAGTTTCACTTTTTGAATGGAATTACTGAAATAAATAAACTTTGTCATGATATTCTAATTTTATGACCAGCACCTGTATAACAAAAGGCTGAGCAGGCAATTTTTTCCTTTGGTGACTTTTTTTATGTAATTATATCTATCCATCCATCTAATCTCTTTCATATATTCTATAACTGTGATGGCCAATGTGTTATTTCTATGCTGTGGTGTGCTGGACTGGTAACATCACTACTAGAGAGGCCCATTAAATTAAACTAATTAAAACAGCAGGTGGTGTTCTAGGATTCACTTCGGACACCCTGGAAGTAGAAGCAAACGAGAGAATTAAAACCCCAATCGAGTGTCATTATGACCAATGCTGAACATCCCCTCTCTTGACAAACTGAGAACTTTCAGCCAACAAATTATTCAGAGAAGTGTATCAAGAAACACTTACTGGGGCTTCTTCATACCAAGAGCAATACATCTGTAGTATGACTCATTGTGACTGTAAAGGAGTACTAAAATATTTACTTCAGTATCGATATCAGCATTTGGAACTCCATACTGGTGGTAAAAACAGTGTGGAAGCAAATAATGGTTAACTCCAAGATGTACTTTCAACTTTTGAACTAATTAAGTTTTAAACTGTATCTCCCAGCAGCACACTTTTTTCTACATAGAGAACAACAAACATCTCTCTTCTTTCACTATTATCTACAACTATGGTAACAGTGACTAGCGGGGCTGAGAACTCAAACAACATTTCCAAGCTATACCAAAACAATTTAAGGAACGTATCCCTTAATAATCTTAGGGAACAATGGAGAAAATGCATCTAAATTAAAATCTAATTCAGCCATTTACAATACAGCCTAGTTTAATACGTGCCAAGTAGGTCAAAATTAAACGAAAATTGTTCCCTGATCTAACATCTTCTCAAAAATGGTCTAAAACATGCCCAGAAGAAGATCTAAATTGTTAAGTTATATTATTGTGGATTGGCATTGATGTTCCCAAAACGTGACCTATCATAAAAAAAATTCTGGGTAATGCGCTCTCATCTCGGTCTGACGTACCCAAATTTAAACAAATCACTCCTAACATTGAGCTTTGAGAGCAATACTTGAGAAATGCAAGATAAGATACAATTGTGTTATGAAAAAAGTATTTGCAATATCCTATACCGCATTGCTTGTGCATAGGCATTTTTTTTTTTTTTTTTTTTAAATGGAAGTTTCCCTGTCCACACACTATAATTCAACTAAATGAGAAGAAAAAAAAAAAAAAAAAAACTAAATTTTCTTAACAAGGAATAGAACCGAGGATCTGTTTTTTTTCCCCCCCAAAACTTAGCAAGAACTCATTATTGTAATCCTAAAGTAAAACATGTCTATCCTGTGCTCAATTTATTTTAGTTGTTGCTTTATTCAATAAAAAGAATTTTTGGACAGGGCTCTCTAGTCACATAGTTATGTTGTTTGGGTTGGGGTTGAGTTTCACATTTCTAGCGTTGCTACCAAAGCATACTACAGTACTGTGTTATTTCCATATGTTAGACTAGGCCATGTTTCATTATTTTTAGGTTTCCAAATAAAATGAATTGAGTAATGCATAAATATTAAGTTAAAAAAATATGTAGGAATGATCAATTTATGAACAAGAGACAATACAATGCCAGCAGAAATTAAGAGACACGGAGGTCAAAGTAGTGGGTACTTACAAAAAAAAAAAAAAAAAAAATTCTGAAACTTTTTATATGCTACTCACTACTCATTCTTCCAATTGTCTGATTAAAGTAAAATAAGGGGGTACTATAAGGATGATTAGATTACTTATAACACACTCACTGTGAACAAGTGGTGAAGTAAAATTGCAGAAATATGTACAATTGCGATTATTTAGGTCCAAATAAGAATAAAAAAAAAAACCACTTAATCCTGAGGGACCAAGTACAAATAAGAGTATCTGATAATTCAGTCTAGTACACTTCTAAACAGTAAAAACAAAATGCAGATCATTAAAATGGCCACAACACAGACAAGGAGATCTAGTGCTGCAGACTGATGAGACTGCATGCAGAATCATTACAGAAAACAATTACCCATTTGTAATGATCAGAACTCAAAATGTTACTGTCCAGAAAATAGATGTACTCTTCTAAAAAGGCTGTAGTCACAACAAACTTGGTATTAAGAAATAAATGCCCAGGGCACAAACCAACATGTGACCTTTAATCAGTCGACACAGCAAATTCACACAAGGTCACCTTCATTCCAGTACACTGCTAACAAAGTATCATTTCTCATCGCTTTGAAAACCTTAACACTATGACAAACAGTCCTGGCATTTAACGATTCATTTGTAAATGATTCCAACAATAGTAGCAAGATCCAGGGAAAAGGTGCTTAATTGCTCAACTTCAGAAATGTAAAAAGTGGGTATATGGCCTTCAGGTATGTAACAGAAATCTAAAGGGGGATATTTGACAAATGTATTAATACACTTAATCTGACTTTTGTAGGAGAGAACAAATCTCCAACACAGCCAATTTCCCAATCAGCTTTTGAAAAACACAAAACGCAAGTACTGCAATGGAACACTGTTTTTTTGCTACCTGTCTAGATTATATAACTAGATTTAGCATTAAAAAAGGAAAGTTGCTAAACAGACGGTAAAGAAATAGACAAAAAAATATTTCATAATTTGTAATCTTCTTGGCCCACTGCAATGCAAAGAACAAGCACTATATTAAATAATAAAGGCATGCTATACTACAGGATTGCAGAATTCAGTTTTCAATGAAAACAGCAGAGAGTAAACTAAGATGTGCGTATTAAGAACGATATAAGCAGGACATATACCTGTACACCAATGAAAAGAGCCTGCCAACAAAATTTTGTTAAGGTAGTAATCTCAATCCAATTATTCATTTCTTGTAAAGTTTACAACCTTATATTAACCTAGGAATTTAAAAGCCAATTGTAATGTATTGCACAATATATTTTTAATTGATTGTTGTCTGCAAAAGGCAAACTTAATTATGTCTGACATGACATGACTCCTGCACCCATTACATGACAAAACAGCTCAGGATCCTGGTGGGCAACCAACCAGCTAAACATGTGGCCCAGTCCCACCCTCCGGAAATTACCATCTATCTGCCCCAGCCAGGTATTATGTGGGTGTCCCCTTGGCCTGGTCCAGCTGCTCAGGTCCTCAACAATGAGGATCCTGTGAGCCAGATCACCCACTGGGAATTGTGCCACATGGTCGTAGTGTCATAACTGAGGCGCCCTCACAATGCAGGTAATGTGCCTCATTCAGAACTCCGAGAAACCACTCATTCGACACAAATTCAAACCAGCAGTACCCAAGAATTCTCCAAAGAGACACAGTACCTAAGGAGCCCACTCCGTTTCAGGTCACTGGATAGCACCTACAGTATGTCTTGCAAACACACAGTGTAACAAAACTGGAAGCACCAGGACTCTTAAAAACCTGGACCCTCCTGATATCAGGAGCGTCACATTCCCCTCATATTTTCCTATTAAGTCAGTAGACAGATTGGGAGGAGTCACCAGAGACATGAATGTCACTGCTGAGGTAAGTAAACCTCTAGATATGGTCGACACTCTCATCATAGACAGACATGCTACCAATGGCTATGCCCAGGAAGTATTTAAAGGTCTGGATCTTGGTTTTTATCCAGGACGCTTGTGAGTCCAGACACTCAGACTCTTCACTCAGTCTCTCGAGAGCCCCCGATCACAGCCTCCATTGATTCCATGAAGATCACAGCATAATCTGCAAAGTCAAGATAAGTGAAGCTTTCTTCACCAACAGAGAGTGCCACAGCCACTGAACACATGCCCAACACTCAGTCCATGCAAAGTCTCAACAGATTAGAAGCAAGTGCTTTTTAAAAAAAATAAAATGTTTTTGGAAAAATATTCCTGGGATAAAAGAAAAACTAGCCCTGAAAGACTTAAGACTTATGTATTGTGTGAACAACTGGATCACAAGGATGTGGCACTACATAAATGAAAACTGACAGATGAAAATCAGTAGTTTCCTCAGGTTTCAACAGAAACCCATAGCTGACGGATTTATTGAGAAGCCAAACTGCTATTGCTCAGAAATGGGGACTTGCAAGCAACGTGGTTATATGCATTAATAGTTCATGGAACACTGAGGCCACTAATTCATCCACCCCTGTTAAAGAACACTTCAGCCCTTTTCAAAATCTTGAAAGTTGATTTAGACCAGGATTCATTTGGCCAGGTTAATAACCTCCAGTTTTTTACTTTGCAACCATACTTGTGTGCATGTTTTGGGTCATTGTTCTGTTGTAGGATCCACAATCTTTTCTCTATATCTAGGTTTCTGACACTTGGTACAATTAACCCCTAAACAACAGGGTAACCTTCTGATGTAATGATTCTCTAAATATGTTTAAGAGGCTTGTACCAACAGCCACCCCAACATTACAGAACCACCACAATATCTGCCGTGTTGAGGTCCCCCCCCCTTCTGCTGAATTACTAAAGAGCTCTTTTGTGGTTTCATTTGCCCACAGAACATTTTCCCAAGAAGGATGTTAGTTTCTTTCGGCAGGTCTAAGTAAAGATCACTTGTGCCTTTTTATGCTGGTCTTTAAAACAGTGGAGACTCTTCCTGTCCTTTGCTCATAAAAAATTTTTCTGTGGGGCACACCGAAACCACCACCCCAGATCTCTCCGTGACAGCTTTTAAGCACTCCAAATATTCCTGAGGCATTTTTCCCCCCACTGTCTTTACCAATGTTCAAAGACTTGTTTGATCAATTTCTCTCTTCCTACCACATGTTAGGAGGTTATTGACTATTTCATGAGCACCAAATATCTTAACTGTGAAAACAGGATTGATTTGCACGCTTTCACATTTATGTCTCATGATAATTCCCCCCCACTAAATGGTCTCCAACAGCTGTCTTGTCTTTGTCAGTAAACAGGGAATAAAACTGACATTTAAGAATTAGGCATTTTTCATTGGGTAATTCATGTCCTGCAAACGCTTAATTTATCACAGACAAGCCCATTTTGACTGCAACGCAATCAAACTGATTGGAACCTTCCAAAAAAAAAAAAAAAAAAAAAAAAAAGATAATTGTGTCATAGTATAAACCTGAAAAGTCAGAAATCAAGTGTTCGCTAATGATTACTATTTAGAGGGGTCAATTATGAAATGATTTTCAAGAAATTTTTCACACATCGCTTTTTCATCTTGTTTGAGTTATAACATGCAAAACTATGGGAGAAATAAAAACATAAAATACTGTACAATGAAAGGTACTTGGAATAAATACCTTAAAAGTAGAAAAAGCCCAGTTAACAAAAGCAATCCTAATCAGCACCTCCCCAATAACTGTGAAAAAGGACAGACATAGCAGGTGGTGTTAAACAAATTTAATGAACAAAGCTCACTTCAGGTCCAGCCTTAAAGGTCCTTGTTATACTTCATAAAACCTAAAACTGTGGTTTACTTTTGTAAGGCATTGGGGATAAATGTGTATTGTTTCCACAGCTTTGAACGCTTAGAAGTACATACTATAATACTAGTCCTAAATCACTTAATTCCCTTATTTAATCCCTTAAATGATTATGGACTGTTTAACAAAAATGCAAATCACAGTTGTTTAGAGAGAATGGATTCATTCTAGATTAGAGAGAGCAATTTACTTACTTACACCCCCAACACCCTGTATCCTTTACATACAGAATACTTGTTCTTGAACAAAATCAGTAGAAAAAGAAAATCCTTACTTCGACAACCCTAGATTACCATTTCTCTATTTAGAAAGCATATATGCATCTGTTGCGATCCTTCAGCTTTACAATACTAGAAATAGCTAAAACCCTTTAGCCGATCATGGGAATACCTTCTTGACCACACAGGAAGATGACATAAGTTACCCTCGATTGGGTGGTGACAAGTGGCACACAAAACATAGTCCTGATATGATGGGGCGATTACATTATGCTTTTACACTCTGAAAATAATATTTTTTAAACATTGTAAAGAAAAAGAAAAAAAAAAAGTCTCAAACTGTGTACCCTACTTACACTGTACATGCTAAGGCCAGTCAAAAGGCAACAGTCTCAGTTCTCATCCAGGAATATACAGGTGGAAACCACTTTAGATATTAAATACAGGTTTTAAGTTAATAAGACAGACAGGTAAACAACATAATGTTTATATTTCATCAGGAAAAGACCACGATATGAAACTCAGCACCACCACCACTTTGTGGTAAGCAGATGACCAGATAGAGCCCCTGAAGATCGTGCATAGAACACCAATGTTGTGTGGTTCTAATGGCTTGGTGAAGAGGCCAATTAAATGAAGATTTCTCACATTCAGTTTTGGTATAAATAGTAGGCCGTCTTAACAAGCATAATGGATCAGTTGTCACAACCCTGCAGGAACAGGTCTCCAGAAGGCAAGCAAGTCTGTGTTTAAGTGTCAAAGGAATCTTATTACTACTTCACCAATGTGAGATTTAGCAGGTATATTAAATAACATCGACGCGGTTTCATCAGTGTACTTATAAACTTGGCAGTGTGGATTGCATAGGAGGTTTCTCAGCACATGGCTAACTGAACAAACGCTAATTAGGATAAACTAGATCAGACCAGTCCCTCCACAAACCCAGCAGCTCTCCTAAGGGAAATGCTACCAGGGCAAAGGTATGACGACTTATTTAGGTTAGATTATAAAACGAACAGCAGCAGGCAGTCCTACATTACAGAATAAATAAGGTAATGGGGAAAAACTGTGAAACTTCCATGACAATAACACTCATTTTCAGATTGCCTAGCAAGCTCTCAAATGACAAAATGGAACCAACGGTACTGAGAAACTTAATATATAACTCAATGGTTTATGAGGTACTCTTTAACACTTAAGAAAACATTAAAACACACACACACACACACACACACACACACACACACACACACACACACACACACACACACACCACACTCTAAGGTTACTGATCCACTATATTCTGTAGTATAAGTTTAATCTTTTTGCTCAAAATCAAATCCTTTCAGTCCAAAATGAGGTAAAAGCAGCAATATAGCAAAGAAAGTAATGCCAGTTGGGGCACCTACTAATGGAAAACGAACAGTATATATTAATCAAGTATAAACTTAATAACCTACGGTGCCAGAGTAGAAACCTGCGTGGGAAAACGATTAAATACTCGAGAACAGTAACACTAACACAAATATGCTATAAATAAAACATCTTTAATTACACCCATTCTTCAAAATGTGAGAACTTCTAATCCCTGTAATAAACAGCCTTAAACTCAAAAAGAAAACCGAATATTACCAAAAACACTACACCTACTAACCCAAGCAAATCCATCTTTAGGTTTTGCTGGACCTTCGTTATAACCACCGAGACGAGACCAAGACATCCATGTTAGTTAATAGGGCGATCGACCGACTGATCGGTCGATCGATCATCGACTGGGCGAACGAGAGACACACACACACACACACACACACACACACACACACACACACACAAATGACCCCTGACCTTTAGAGTATCGACCTCATACCGGACAATTTTAATCGTGGGTTACAACCGCTTTAAAATGTGCCACAAGACATTCTATAAAAAATGTTAATGTACATGTAAAATACAAGTATGAACGTTCGTACATAAGGGCCTATGGGCGAGTCTCACAGGCCTAAACAGGGCCAACACTAGTCACTCGACACGACATACTTTAAACAAAACAGGGCTCCATTATAACTGTTGTTTATTATACACATCTTTACAATTGATTTACCATAAAACTATCAAACAAATACTTTGTGTACATATAAAAGAAAATGAAAAAATAACCTACCTGTAAAAGAATGATAGCTAGGCAAACACATGATAATAGCAACGGAAAAACAGAGTAGAAACATGGTGACCGGTATGTTTTCGTCGGCTGTTAGTCTAAAACATAAACACAAATTTTCGTTATCTCTTTCAAATGTGCATCCACACCAAGAGCTCAAACGTCGCTGCCCATCAGCTGATAAGTAGCCCGAGCTTAACTGCTTGTCCTCTATTTGTTCCTCATGAGCACGCGCTTGCGCGCACAGGCAGGAAGGTACGTCCTCACACGGGCTGACGACAAAAGAGTCACGCTTACGTGCATTACGTAAAGCAGGAGATGGGCGTGTCCCTACGACGAGTGGAAATTTTACCCCGCACATCAGACCCTGTGGCCTGGTGGAGATGTTCTACTGTATACAAAACCCATTCTGAGGTCATGAAGGCAAGACTGCATTGTGGCCACATCTGTGCCATCTGAAAGAATTTTTTCGAAAACTGGGCAGATTATGTCAGACAGAAGAAATAGACTAAGCCCATCCAAGGTCCGGAAGCTTGTTTTTTTGAACGCAAACATGCCTTAAAGCAAGTCCTAAAAATATAGCCACAGTGTGTTATTTATTTTAAAGCTTATTTTTTGTATTTATTTTTAAAAAGCCTAGCTTGTAGTGCAGTATATATATATTTTAATATTGTGAGTTAATTTGTTAAGGTTATTAGGCCCCGTGGCTTTATTTTATTTATTTATTTTTTTCATTTAGGCCTATTTTTATTTAAGTTGTGTTTAATTCATTTGGGAATAGTTATCCTCTTTGCTTTAAAGCCTTTCTGGCACAAAAGTGTTATTTATTTTAAAGGTTATTTATTTTTGTTATTTTTTTAAAAGCCTAGCTTGTTGTGCAATTTTTTTGATATATTGTGATTTTTAAGTTAATTTGTTAAGGTTATTGGGCTCTGTGGCTTTAGTATCTTTTAATTTGTAATTATTTTTATGTAAATTGTTTTAATTCATTTGTGAATAGTTATCCTCTTTGCTATAAAGCTTTTCTCCCACAAAAATAAACAATAAAAACAATTCAAGAGTGTGTACACACTAGCTAAGTTTCCATCCAGTTTTTTGCGACATTTTGTTATCGACAAACAGAATATACGTAAAAAAAATGTGCGAAATTTGCTGTCTCCAGCCTGTTTCCATCAAACTGGCTTTTTATCGATAAAATGGTGTGCGTGATGACGTAATCCCCCCCCCAAAACGAACTGTCGCATAACTTTTGTTGTATCGCGAAAAAAATCTGCCTTTGAGCCGTTTCCATACATAATTTTGTGTATGTCGCAAATTATCTACCATTTGTTTTCCACGTTACACCCCCTCCACTAAACAAAGAAACAAAGAAATGGAGAATTCAGACAGTTTTTTGAAATTTGCCAGCTTACTGTTATTTCAGTTTCACAAATAATTGGAATTGTACATATTATCCGAAGACGACAGCAGAATGAAGCAGTTGCTTGTCTGATAGCCCTAGAGCTCGAAGAAAGTACCCCAGTGCGACGAAACCCACGGGTATGGGAGAGACGACAGAATAAGACCTTCTGGGAGGAGGTGGTGGAGAGACACTTAACAGAAAATCTCTGGCTGCAACATTTTATAATGACACGGCCGACGTTTGAGATGTTGTGTGGATTCATCAGTCCTGATGTTGCGCCCATCACAGGTTGCCACCGACCACCGGTTCCAACCCAAAAGCGGATTGCCATCGCCCTTTACAAGCTGGCAACCTGCGCTGAGTATAGAGTAGTTGGAGAAACTTTCGGGGTTAGTAAAACTACCGTCCATCGATGTGTATATGCTGTGTGCACCGCTATTAAAGAAAAATGAATGCGGCGTTATATCAGACTTCCGACTGTAGCGGAGGCCAATGAAATTGCATACCGCAATTCCTTGGTGCATCTTGTGCCACAGATTTACGGTGCGCTGGATGGCACGCATGTGCCTATTCTTCCCCCGACGGAAGGCTACCGCGATTACATTAATCGCAAAGGGTGGCCATCTATTGTTCTCCAGGCCCTTGTTGATGACAGGTGCATGATACGAGACATTTGCGTTGGCACTCCTGGAAGTGCCGATGATGCAGCTGTGTTTGCAGCATCGGATCTGTACAGGTGAGCCTACCTTTCAATATCCCTTCACAGTGCGATAACAACTGAATTAACCTGCTTCCCTTAAGGTTTTTAATTAAAACTGAAATTTGAATTAATACAAAATAACGACGTTTAATCAAAAAAAAAAACTCTCTTCATCAGACCATGCGAACCGCTCCGCCATTCTCGTTTTGATTGCACGTGATGAAAATGTGACACATTTATTTGCGTTAAAGCCCTTTTTTCCGACAAAAACTGTTTCCAATGTAGTTTTTGCGACATCTGAAGTATTGATATGGAATTTATGCGCTAAAGTTAAACGGAAAAATATTATGTCGACATGTACAACATTTTATCGATAATTAGCATTTCCATCAGCTATATCGGTAAAAAATTTGAAGCGCTAAATATTTTTTCGCAAAAACTCCTTGGATGGAAACCTGGCTAGTGTCTAAAGTGTCAGTGTTTCAAAAGTATAGTTTACAAAGACAATCTGATTTAGTAAATAACTGCACAGTTAAGTAATCAAGTATAAAAGTTATTTAGTTACAAGTTATTAAGTATCATTGGTAAGTACATGTGACTTTTCAGTTAAAAAAAAAACTTGTAAACATTGAAGGTAATTTATTATGGCCTAAACATATAGTACGTGACTCAAAAATGTTTCATAAATCATACAACAAGGTATAGTATTTTATGAAGATTAGAATCCACTGTGAAAAAACAAAACAAGTATGTCTGATACTTGATTTGATCTCTGATAATCATATAAGAAAATGCGTTTTAGATATTTTTGATAATTTTATGATAATTTCTAAATATGATCCAACATACAACAAATGGAATTTTACGTTAGTATTTGACTGAGGTACTGAGCCGGTAAGTGGTCACGTGACAAAAGAACGCATGACTCGAAAGACTCGAGGAATGAACTAATCAATTCTCTTTCCGGCTCAGACTGCATAGTTTAAGCTTATGGGGCTGTCACGTGATGAACGAACGACTCAAACCCGAAGACTCGAGAGATGAACTAATCAATTCTGTTTCCGGCTCAGAGTGAGTTGGTTAAGCTTATGGGGCTGTCACGTGATGAACGAACGACTCGAAAAACCAAAAGACTCGAAACAGGTGAATCAATAATTCCAATACAGAAACTATAGGAAGTTGCGCAAATGCGCATGCACGGCTGAACGAATCACTCCCACGAGACGACTCGTTCTTCCCGAGTCACATTAAAGATTCGTTCAAAATGAACGAATCGTTCAAGAATGACCTATCACTGGTGGAAAATGAGAAACGGGTCTAACTGTAGACAGCCTGAAACTACGGTTTCTTGGAAAATGATGCAGAGTTTAGAAAGCAAATGGTATACCTCGTTTTTTTTATTTTGAACACCTCGTTGTATGATTTTTTAGTTCTCGGAAAAAAGTGTACTGTATGGATGCTTTCCTGATGATATGTAGCCTTGTTGTGTTTTGAGTTGCACCTTTCTCTTTTGTTGACACCATTATGCAAGTTCAGTTTCCCGCCCCATATAACATATACAGTAAATACACAGATAAAAAACACACTGTATATAGGTTAGCACGGTACAATACTGTACATTGGCATAATATATCAATGTATATACTGTACCTTCAATTTCGTTGTTCCTTTGTAAAAGTGACAATGACAATAAATATCTATCTATCTATTAAGGACGGGACGAAATACGATTTTAGTACATTCATGCAGTTCATGTTCAGCTATAGCCCACTTTGGCCGATTTTTATGAACATTTTCGACATGTCTAAGGAAAATAAAATAACCAGGGAAAATCCGTTCTGACATGTTGAAAATACACAAACTCTTAACGCCCTGACCAAAAAAAACCAACACAGGATGCAAGGCAGTGAATCAATCGTACATTGTGAATGTGCGCTGTGCTGTGCTCGCTGGCGTCCACCCAATGGAGTCTTGCTCATTTACGTATCTCACTGTTGATCTTCTCCATCACCATGTGGTATTGTAGTGTCACATACATTTAAGAAGAGTAGCATGTCACCACACCCTGTGGACTCACCCTGTTATTAAAACAAAGCACCCAAAGTTTGTCATAAATTCTGACACACAGCAACCCACACTAAAAAAAGGTGCCAGAGTGATGCCATAAGGGAACCATTTTGGTTCCCAAAAGACCCATCCATATGAAAGTTCCAGAAAGATCAAATTATCTATTTAGATATGTACCAGGCTCTATATACGTATAACCCTAAATTGATGTTAACAGATTTTTGAAATACCAGTAAGTCATGATTTTACTCTTACTGAATACAGTAACACAGGCTAAGTTCAGGTTTTCTTAATATTGTTCAAGTAGTAAACTTGTTCTTGTGAATTTCCCCTTCGGATTAATAAAGTATCTATCTATCTATCTATCTATCTATCTATCTATCTATCTATCTATCTATCTATCTATCTATCTAATCTGTTAGCATCCTGCTAGGCAGTGCGCCATACATTAAGGATTTAATCTTTTTTCTGTATATTATGACATTTTTCAAAGCACAAAGAACCAACTTCATATGCAAAGACCCCATCCTAGAATGAGATGGTTCTTTGTCAAGCAATAGTTCTATGAAGAACCACAAAACCCAGTAAAAGAACCATAAAATGCCATTAAAGAACCAGTATTGTGCACTATTATCTGTTTCCACTCTGCTTGATAAACATCAGTCTGTCAGGACACAGTGCTTTCCTGAAAGGTGTCGGATACTTTAAAATACACGTCATAAAAAATATTGTGAATAATAATTTATGCTCATAATAAAAAATAATTAAATTGTTTAAATCTCCTCACATTTAATTGCAAAATTGAAAATAAATTTAATTAAAACTTAAATTACACAATTTATTCATCTACACAAAATTGTTCAAAATCAATTTAGCATGAAAATATTTAGTCTAATATTTTTATACTTTTATGTAAAGGAAAAAAAAGCAATACTAATTCATTGCCTTATATATAACTTCAGAATCAAAATCACATTTACTGGCCAAGTCTGCTCTTATATAAGAAATTTGGCTCCATTTTGGATGACAGACCTACAATTGATAAGTAGACACCTGAGATAGACAGAAGATAAACAATGTAAACATACAAAGTGCAAGAAATAATGAATATATACAGAGTTAAGTGCTAGCTATATTGTATGCAAGAGATATTGGGTTGCCAGGCTGATTTTCCCTGCAATAGCACAGGTCCTGTAAGGTGGGAAGACTGGTGCCCATGATCTTTTCGGCAGGCCTGACAATTCATTGTAGCCCCTTCTTGTCACACTTACTGTAGTTGTAATGATTGAGCTTAGAACAGACTCAGTGATTGTTGTTTTGAACTGAATCAGAAGCTCCTGTGGTAGATTGAACTCCCTTAGCTGCTGTGACTTTTGTTTAATAAAATCTATATTGATCTTCTATGTCAAGTCTTGGGTGATAGCAGATGTCAGAAATGTTAAGGTTTCCACAACTGCCACATTATTGTTAAAGATGGAGAGGTATTTTAATAGTCCACTGTTATTGCCACGGTTTGAAGCGCTTTTTGCTTCAGATGGTTCTGACCACACCAAGGTGGTGGGTGCTTAACCTAATTTCTGTGTGCAGATTCATCACCGTTTCTGATAAATCCAATGATGATTGTGTCATCCACATGTTTCACGAGTTTGACAGAGGGGTCCTTAGAGGTGCAGTCATTAGTATGGAGGGAGTAGAGCAGTGAGGAGAACACACATCTGTGGGAGGCACCAGTGCTGATTGTACAGGAGCTTGAGGTGAGTTTCGCCTGCTGCTTCTTATTTGTCAGGAAACTGGGAATCCACTGAAAGGTGGCAGCAGTGACAGAGAGCATCGGATAGTTGAGGAATTTAGGGATGGTTTTATTAGAAGACTGAACTTAAGTCCACAAAAATAATCCTTGCATAGGTCCCTGGGTTGCAGGATGTAGTACAGGCCCATATTGACCTGTTTGTTTGGTAGGCAAACTCAAGATTTTGTCACTCCTTCATTCTTCCTGTATACATTTTTCTGGTGTGTCCCTATGAATCATCCAGCAGTGGTCCACCATCATATTGACATCCCAATATGCTGGTAGCTTCTTTCCAAGACTTTGATTGAATCTTTCACCCTGCCCTTCACTCACCACTCCAAGATTTTCAAGGTAAAATTCCAATTTCAAATCCAAAAGGTGAACTTTGAGACTCATGTTGCAACCCAATTTCTAAAACTTAACTAATAAATTTCCACATTATTTGTACCTCTTTGAAAGATACACAAGCCTCTTGTTCCAGGTCATTCAATACACCATCAAATTCTGCACGAGAAACCAGATTTCTAGCATCAGGTCTGGCAAAAATGTCCTCTTTGAATTGAGCCTCAGACAGACCCGGAAACTTTCAGCCTAAATACATAAAACAGACTCCATCTTTTGATAGGGCATCGACAAACTGCTTCATTAAACCAAGCATCATATGAAGCAGTGGTAGCAGCATTTAATCTGAATCCACCAAACTCGTTCTGATAGTGTTGGCAGCAACAGCTGTAACTTCTTTCTAGCTGGTCATTCCTTCTGAACCTATCTCAATTTTTGGCACTGCTGTCCCACTCACAGTGAAAACGGAAGAGTTTTGTAGACCCCAACTGCTGACCCAGTAAGATATGGAAGAACTTTCAGGTCCCCACATATATACCAGCAGTGCTCATTGTAAGTCATTTTCTTGAGAAGATTTTTGAAGTTCTTGTAGGCTTCTTTGAAATGCATAGAATGACCATCAGGTGGTGATGCATATTTATTACCGTTATGAAGAAGGTCTCCTCTTAGGATTCTTCTGCATTGTAATTGCTCAAGTTTCTACACTGGGCCACTTAGGTCAGCACAGAAAACCAAGATTTCAATATTAGATAATATTAATAAAAAAAATCAGTTAAAATATCTATATTTAATTAATTGTAGTGTGAAAATAATAAAAAAAACTATAATTGGCAGCTAAAAAATGTGCATTGTGAAAAAAATGTTATGTGACTGAGAAATATGGTTTTCATTTTTGAATTCAGTGCTGAAAAATATATAAAAATTACATGAAATAATGAAAATATTTTATTTCTATGTATACCAGTTGTAAGTGCCCTAAGGGATGGACTGGCACCCTGACTGTGATAAAAGGTGATTCCTGGTCCAGACGGGAGGCCATAATGGATGGACGCTGTATATGGAGGTGTGAATGGGGCCGGGATAGTGCTTGTTTATTATCCCAGTCAGGGCGGAAGATTAATGGATGGATTGGGGGAGGTGTCTGTCAAGAGCAGTTCCTTCCCCAGTACAATAGATGGCAGCGCTCCTCTGGCATGGTCACCCAGAGAGATCCATGGGATTCATAGTTCTGAGGACAACCCTGTCAGGGTCCCTGGGTTTCACCAGAGGGCGCTGCAGGGAGAATAACCCTGTATCACGAGGCTTCTGCCATTCACTACTACCGCAGCAGAGGTATTCCCGGGTCCAATATGGATGAAGTCGCTTTCATCCAGGTGAGTTGGAGTTGGGTGGAAGAGGGACAGGCCCACCTGGAGGAGTGGAAGGAAAGGGAAAAGAAGAAAGGAGAAGAATACTTGTGTTTATGTCACACTTTAAGCCTTTTTATGGTAATGTATTTGTGCAAATAAACCTTTTATTTAAAACAGGACTGGTGTCGATGAGGTTGTGTTTGAGGTGCTGAAAAGCCCCCCTACTGGTCCCACTATATTATTGTCAGCTAATGTCAAAAGTTATTTGTCACATTGGTTGTGGGACATGCAGGAATGTAGTCTACACCTGTGGTTTCCAGTCAGAACAGAGTCGGCAAATTATAGTTGAAAGAAATGGTTTGAGGAAGATGTTTGAATTTAACTGCAATATCATTGGCATACAGGCAACCATGTGCAGCACAATTTAAAATTGGAATTGCTTAACTTCCCTCAGTGCCTCATCTTCCTTTGCCCATCATTTACTGGTACATGATGTCACCATGTCACCCACACCACAATTATTTTAAAATGTTTACATGAACTCTTTACATGCACAGGGTTGCTTTCTCATCTTGTGACAACTGTCCCACCAGACTTAAAGCAATTCATTCAGGTTTCTTTGGTGGTCTGACGGACGCTACCTCATGCTGCACACAGGTCCAACCCACCACTGCTATTCATTATTCTCCAATGAGTTATCTCAGGAATGTCATCTTAACCAGTCATCTGCTCTGATGTTTTAGGATCTAATTCTGCACTCTTAAAAATAAAGGTGCCAGTGTGGTTCTGTATAGAGCGATGCCATAAGAGAATCATTATACCTGAAGGTTCCAGAAAGAACCTTTATTTATTTATATCTGTAACAGGCTCCATACAGTAAATAACCATGAACAAATAATAACAGATTTGTGAAATATCAGTAAGTCATTATTTTAAAAGGACTCTTGCTCCACACAATAACACGGTAAGTTCATGGATTTCAGTTTTTTTTTTTTGTTCCACACATTAGAAAGTTTTTCAAAGCACAAAGAACCAACTTTATATGCAGAGAACCCCTGTCAAAATGAAATGGTGCTTTGTCAAGCAAAGGTTCATTAAAGAATTCTGATTTTCGTAAGAGTGTAGGTACTCTGTGCTTCATAGGGCAGTCAGATTCTACAGTACATTCCTGCTTTTACCTCTGGTGTTTCCAATAACCCCTTTCATGTCGTAGCCAGCTTAATATTACAGTATATACAGTATTTTACTTAATGCCAGCATAAGAAAGGGGCTCCAGAATGAAAACACACTGCCCATGGAGTGGTGGCCAGAGGTGCCAGATATGATTTGTGCTCTGGTGTTTCATTGTTTAAAAGGAAATCCGGTTAATTGGTCATTTATTGCTGTGAAAATTACAGATGGCAAACTGTCAAAGTAATTACTACACTCAAAGCTGTGACCAGTTCCTGTGAGGAAATGAAATGAGCAGGCAATGCTTGCGAGGAACATACTTTAATATGATTCTAATCAAGCTTTTCATGGACTAAATAAGGCCTATTATACTTAAAAAAAGGATAAGCAAGAAACCCAACACCACTAGAGCTGATTTGTAAACCTTTTGAGAAAAATTGCCAGTACTAGCTTCATGTAGTGTTTGAATGCATGTGGGAAGCTTTTGTACTCCAATAGCATCATCATTATTGTTATACGTGTTGTCTCTTGGAAACTTAAATTTCTGTATCATCATTCAGTTTTATTTGGAGGAGTCAAGTTTCTTGCGTTCATCATCATTGTTTCCTCTATCACTCATCACTTTCATAACTTTGAAATGGTTTTAGGAAGTGACATGTTAAAATTATATGTGTCATGACAAATGCTGCTGTTGACATAGTGAAATGACACTCTTTTTATATTCCATTTCATACTCTTACATAATCTCCCTTCCTTTTTGAAATCAACCCCCTTCGTCCCGCAGCCGGCATGCAGAATGAGCGTGAAGTGCTACGCTGCAGCTGTTGTGGCTGGAACATTGACTGGCAACTAAATCCAAGTTTTAAAAATATCTCCACATGTTCTACCCACATTTAAAATAAAAGGTTATGTCTCAGTAATAATGTATGCATTACTGTTTATTTTGTTTTAAGCTGTTTTAAGGTACCACAAGTCATCCATGTTCATAGGTAACTTCATATGTTTGGTTTTACATTCAAACATTAGATTAGGCACACTTTAGTAATCCCCTGCAAAAATTTGGAGGCATACCGCAGCAGAAACATAAAAAAAAGATTTGGACTCATGGGAAGGATAATAAAACCAATCAATCAACTGATAAATAAATAAAAATAAATACATTTAAGAGTATGTTGGTAAGAAGCATTGAATAGTTTTATATTAGTGGGCAGAAAAGACTACCAGAGGTGCTTCTTAACACGCCTTGTTGGAATGAGCCTGTGGCTAAATGTGCTCCAAGACAGCGCCTGGTGGAGGAAATGGAGGGGATTTTTTCATGATGGCATCCAATTTTGCCATAACAGCTTCCAGTGTGTCCAGGGTTCTCTCTGTGATGGAGTAGCCTTTCCTGAGATAGATTTCTCTCTATTATATATAAAAAAAGTGATTTTCTTTTTTTTTAATTTTATTGATTTTATTGTAATCATTACGTACAAATAGATCAATTTTTACAAAAAAATAGGATTGAAAACAAATCCACCCCCACCCCTGAGAAAGAGCATGGCCAATGGACTAAAATTAAAAATAGTAAAAATAAATAAATTGAAGAGTTTAATAGGTGGATACAGATAAATGGAGAAGAAAACGTAATAGGGAGAGAATCTACTTTCTCAGTGCTTTAAAAGCTTATTCTAAAATATTATTGATTAGATCCTGCCAGGTTCTGAAAAAGTTCTTCATAGATCCTCTAAGTGCGAATTTGATTTTTTCCAATTTCAAATAATATAAAACATCAGTTACCCACTGACTTAAAAGGGGAGAGTTAGGATTCTTCCAGTTCAGCAAAATCAGTCTGAGTGCCAATAGTGTACTTAAGGCGATCACAGTTTGTTTGTCCTTCTCCACTTTAAGCCCATTTGGAAGAACAACAAACACAGCTGTTAATGGGGTAGTAGGGATTGTGACACCAAGGCTGTCTGAAAGGCAGAATGTCCAGAATGATGTTAATTTGGTGTAGGCCCAGAACATGTGACCCAGTGAGGCTGGAACTTGATTGCAGAGTTCACAGGTTGGATCTTGCCCTGGAAACATTTTGGACAATTTCAAGTGAGACAGATGTGCTCGATATATAATTTTGAGCTGAACAATTGTATGCTTTGCGCATTTGGAGCTCAAATTAATTCTCTGCATTGCTACCTTCCACTCCTTTTCTGATATGTTGAGTGAGAGATCCTTTTCCCATTGTCCTCTTGGATCTTTGAAAGGAAGGGACTGTAAAATATTTTTATGTATTGCAGAAATGCTGGCTGAGTCCTGGAGACTAAGCAACATTTTTTCCAGCATAGAGGAAGGTGAGAGATGAGGAAAGTAGGGCAGGTTCTGTTTAACAAAGTTTCTAATTTGAAGATAGTGAAAGAAATGTGTTGCTGGAAAGTTAAATTTGGAATGTAACTGTTCATAGGATGCAAAGATGTTGTCTATATAAAGATCTCTAAGTAATTTAATCCCAAATGTTTCCCAGACATTAAAAACTGCATATGTTTGCAAGGGTTGAAAAAGATGGTTCTCATGCACAGGTGCTACAGATAAAAGATTCTCCATCTTAAAATGATTTCTACATTGGTTCCATACTCTGAGTGAGTGAAGCACAATTGGGTTATTAGTATAATGGCAATAACTTGTATTTATTGGGGCACAAAGCAGGGAATATAGAGAAGTACTGCAAGATTTTATTTCTATTGCTGACCAAGCCTGTGTATGTTCATCTATTTGTGTCCAGGTTTTTATAGCTTGTATGTTTGCTGCCCAGTAGTAGAACTGAAAGTTAGGTAGAGCCATGCCACCTTCTGCCTTAGGTCTTTGTAGGGTTGCTCTTTGGATATGTGGACGTTTTAGTTTCCAAATGAATGAGGTTATGGTTGAATCTAACTGCTTAAAGAATGATTTATTGATGTATATTGGAATGTTTTTAAATAAAAAGAGAAACTTAGGAAGGATATTCATCTCAACAACGTTAATTCTTCCAGCTAAAGTGAGGTGAAGAGTTGACCATCTATGCAAGTCTTGCTTAATTTTTTCCATAAAGATGGCAAACTTTTGTTGATAAAGAGCTTTATGTTTACTTGTGATATTTACCCCTAGGTATTTGAACTGATCCGCAATAATAAAAGGGAAGGTGTCCAATCTAATATTGTATGCTGGAGAATTCACTGGGAAGAGCACACTTTTATTCAAATTAATTCTGAGACCAGAGATCTTTTGAAATATTTTGCAAGTGCTGTTAAGACTGCAGGCACAGTATTTTGTGGGTCTAATATATACAGTACCATATCATCTGCATATAGAGAAATTTTCTGTTCCAGTCCTTCTCTAATAATCCCCTTTATCTAATAAGCATTTCAACAGTGAACTTCCAGTGGATCAATGGCGATTGCAAATAGCAGTGGTGACAAGAGGCATCCTTGACTGGTACCACGTTCTAGTTTAAAGTAGTCTGAACAGATGTTGTTAATACAAACAAGCTTCTGGATTGGTATACAGTAGTTTGATCCATGCACAAATATTCGGGCCAAACCCAAATTTCTCTAATGTAGTGAAAAAGGTAGTTCCATTCAATCATATCAAATGCTTTTTCTGCATCCAATGATAATAATATCTCCGGGGTGTTTGACTTTGCTGGTGAATATATTACATTGAACAGGCGTCAGAGATTGGAAGCTAAGTGTAGGCCTTTAATAAATCCAGTTTGATCTTGTGATATTACCGAAGGCAGCACTTTCTCCATCCTTCTAGCTAGGACTTTGGAGAGTATCTTAACATCATTATTCAGAAGTGAAATTGGTTTGTATGATGCACATTGTGATAAGTCCTTGTTTTGTTTTGGAAAGACGGTGATTAATGCTTGCCGAAAAGTTTGAGGTAGAATTTGGTTGTCTCTAACTTCTGTAAATGTTGCTAATAAGAGGGGAGCTAGCTGAGTGGAGAACTTCTTATAAAATTTGACAGGGTAGCCATTAGGGCCTGCTGCTTTCCCGCTGTGAAGTGAGTTTATAGCATCTAGTAATTCTGATAGCGCCAAAGGTTTATCCAGTTCCTCTGCACTAAGAGTATCTGTTTGTGGTATCTGTAATGTATCCAGAAATGCATTAGATTGTGTGTTGTCTTCTTTGAACTCAATAGAATATAAGGATTTATAGTAGTCTCTAAACGTGTGCATTATATTTTTATGGTCAATGATTTTATCTCCGTTCGTGTTGGTGATTGCTGGGATTGTATTGTGAACTTCTTGCTTGTGGATTTGTTGAGCTAAGAGCTTTTTACCTTTCTCTCCGCGTTCATAGTAATGATGTCTTGATTTAAAAATGAGTTGTTCAGTTTCTTTAGTTGTTAAGAGGTTGAGCTCTGAATGCAGAGCCCGTCTTTTCCTATGAAGAGCTTCACTTGGACACCTGGCATGTTCTTGATCTATTCTAGTAATTTCGCTGGTTAGCTCTGATACCTTCTTGGTTTCTAATTTATCTCTGTGGGAAAGATATGAAATAATCTGTCCTCTTGAGAAGGCCTTTAGAGTTTCCAAGAGTGTTCCTGCAGAGACCTCTGATTTGTCTCTAGATAGAAACTGATTTGTTTTAATATAAATTCTGTTCAGTTCTCATCTGCTAATAGAAGTGGGTTAAGACGCCATCTGCGAGATGAATATGTGGGGCATAATGATTTTAGCTCCAAGATCAGAGGGGCATGGTCAGAAATAACAATAGCATCGTACTTGCAAGATTTAATCGTAGGCAAGAAATTATTATCTATAAAGAAATAATCAATTCTTGAGTAGCAATGATACACTGGTGAGTAGAAGGAATATGTTCTTGAGTTTGGGTTTAGAAACCTCCAGGGGTCTGATAAGTTGTGGTCAGTTAAAAACTGTGTAATTGTCTTTGCAGTGCTAAATGTCATCCCCCCTGTGACAGGAGACCTATCTAAGAGTGGATTTAAAAACACAATTAAAGTCCCCAGCCATTATAATGTTATGAGTGTTCACATTGGGAATAAATGCAAATACATTTTGCATGAATTCCCTATCATCGACATTGGGTGCATAAACATTTATCAAAATCACTTTACAGTTAAATAAATTGCCCATGACAATCACATATCTCCCTTCAGGATCAGAGACTACATCTGATGCTACAAATGAGACTGTTCTATGTATAAGATTTCCCACACCTCTAGTTTTCTTTGTAAAGCTGGAATGGAACATTTGGCCAGTCCAGTCTTTTTGCAGCCGGAAATGATCCTTGCTTAGTTAGTGGGTCTCCTGTAAAAATACTACTTTTGCGTTTAGACCTGTTAGTTGAGAGAATACTTTCTTTCTCTTTAATTCGTGATTCAGGCCTTTAATATTCCAGCTCACAAAGTTAACTGTCCCATCGTGGAGACATTGATTCTGAATTTTTGATGTCATTTTGTAGTCTTAACTGGAAGTGAGACAGCTTTAACCTTAATCTCCAATTTTCCTACAAGTTATTGCCATGCAGCCTATTGTTACGTTGGTAATTATAATTATAAGGATAAAAAGGATAGATTAGATATAGCTTGCTCTCTTTCTCTCCCCCCCCCCCCCCATTTTGCCTCCCCACGTGAGGCTGGACCCGACTTCACAAAGTCCCGGTCCTCTCACATACCTAGAGACAGAGCACGTCCAAAGCAAAACAAGCCCCCTACCAGCAGCATTTGAGGATTAAAAAGTAGAGATATCTATTGCTGATAAAGTCTAAATACTATATGCATAAAATATAATCTTCAACAGTCTTGAAATATTAAGATAGTAAACCCAGGGAATGGTGTTAAAAAGTGGCCCTGGATAAGCATAGTAAACCCTAATGCAATAATAACAATAACAATAAACCAAGGGTATGATGTTAAACAGTCTCCTTTAGAATAGTAAAAAGAGAAAAAAAAACTACTTTAATTTCTACCATACATATGCATATAATTGTAATTAAAACATAAACAGAAAGTGGCTGAGATGAGAAAAGGATGTATAATTATGGTACCCGTGTCATTGCAAGCAGATCAGCCAGCAGGTAATATGTTCTTGCCATACCATGACAGGATATGACTCACTATCGTATTTCAAATAAGCATCAGGATCAGCTCACTTAACTCCTTTTCTGCTTCCTCCTTGGAGGAAAAGATGTGATATTTGTCTTGAATATCCACTTTCAGTTTGGCAGGAAAATACGAATGTGGTTATTTTCAAATATAATCTCTTGTTTGTGTCTGAGAAGTGCCATTACATTAAGCTTAAATTGTAATCTCTCGAAGCGGACAATTAAAGTCCTAGGTTTAGAGGTATTCCTCTCCAATTATTTTTGAGAATAGTTCAGCTACGAGTTTCACTGGGTTTGGACTTTCGCAATTCTCAGGTAGACCTTCGATTCTAATATTATTCCTTCTGCATCCATCTTCCAGAGCTGCAAGTCTGTCTCCGAGTTTTTTGCATTCGGAATTTGGTAGCGAGATCCTGCCTCAAGTGGACGAGTTCAAGTATCTCGGGATCTTGTTCACGAGTGAGGGAATAATGGAGCGTGAGATCGACAGGCGGATCGGTGCGGCATCCGCAGTAATGCGGGCGCTGCATCGGTCTGTCGTGGTGAAAAAGGAGCTGAGCTGTAAGGCGAAGCTCTCAATTTACCAGTCGATCTATGTTCCTACCCTCACCTATGGTCATGAACTATGGGTAGTGACCGAAAGAACGAGATCGCGAATACAAGCGGCTGAAATGAGTTTCCGAAAGAACGAGATCGCGAATACAAGCGGCTGAAATGAGTTTCCTCCGCAGGGTGTCTGGGCTTTCCCTTAAAGATAGGGCGAGAAGCTCAGTCATCCGGGAGGGGCTCAGAGTAAAGCCGCTGCTCCTCCGCATCGAGAGGAGTCAGATGAGGTGGCTCGGGCATCTGATCAGGATGCCTCCTGGACGCCTCCCTGGTGAGGTGTTCCGGGCACGTCCAACCGGGAGGAGGCCCCAGGGAAGACCCAGGACACGTTGGAGGGACTATGTCTCTCGACTGGCTTGGGAACGCCTTGGGATTCTCCCGGAAGAGCTAGAAGAAGTGGCCGGGGAGAGGGAAGTCTGGGTATCTCTGCTCAAGCTGCTGCCCCCGCGACCCGACCTCAGATAAGCGGGAGACAATGGATGGATGGATGGATGGATGGATGGATGGAATTTGCAGCTGTAGCTTTCCATTGGCATTAGATGCCAATTGTTCCGCTGCTTTAATTCAAGCCGTGAATGTCTGCTTAACGTCTTCCAGCTGATCGACAAGTTCTCTCAGTTTAGACGCATTTTCATGAATGTGTTTCTCAATTTTTCTCAGCATATCTTTAAAGACTTTGTCAAAACGATTATATATACGTTTTTCCAAGTCTTTATATTCCTGCCACATCTCTTGCAGCTTCAGCCGCAGATTCTCATTTGTCTTGAGCAAGTCTTGAGCTGTCTTCTCGTTTGTCTTAAGCAAGCTATTTATTTCTTTCTTCATATTTTTCTGAATTTTGGCGAGTAGTATTAAAACATATTCATGAAGTCAGCATCTAGTATGGGTCTGAACTAGTGTCTTTCAATGGACTAGAAAGTCCATTCAAACATTTGTAAAATTGTGACGAAAAGAGGCCATTCAACTCAATTGACCAAAATAACATCAAGTTGAGATGTGAAGGTGCCTAAAGTCCTACTGTCCACCACACTACTTGGTAATTCATTTCATGTGTCTCTGGTTCTTTGCATGAAGGAATACTTTCTTTCACTTGTGCAATAGAACAAACTCCCGAGACATTTAGTTGAAGCAGCAACCTTGACCATCATTACGAAGCATCTGGATGAGATATTGGGACAGCTGATCTATTAGCTAAACAAACTGGCTTGATGGACTGAATGGTCTTCTCTCTTCTCTCATTTGCCAAATTTCTTAGTTCTGCCCAAGTTTCCAACCATGTCCCCGTGTTCTTGTTACAGAATTTATTTTAAAGCAACAGCTGGATCTACTTGATTAATTCCTTTCACAATTTTAGACACTCTTAATCCCGGTTTGCTTACCAGTGGCGGGCCGTCAGGGCCTGCAAGGCCTTCTCTGCTGGCCTAAAAAAATATCTGAATCACAAACTGATGTTACTTATATTTTGTCCATGAATACTTATTAAATAATTCCAAATAGTCTGTCCGCTTCCTTTCATAGCTTTTCCGATGGTTGTGCTGCGCCTGCTTCCAGACATGTATTTTCATATTAAAGCATTTAACCAATCACATTTCAGCCATCATTTGTTGCCAGGCAGGGTCAAAGTCAAAGAAGTCTGCCCAGAGGCCTTCACAATCTGTTCTGCAGGCCCTCTAATACAAAATAAATGTCGATTAAACTGTTGCTTCAACCAATCAGATTTTGAGTTGGTTTCACTAGGGCCCTCTAGCAGGCATACAACAACGTCACCGTATTCAGACCCGTTGATTGGATAGGACGGTGCAAATGGTGTAATAGAAAAATCTGAACGAGAGCATCATGGGGCAGCTGTACACATTGGTATGTTTGGCGGGGAGCATTCCCGTGTCCACTGTTTCTGTTGAGCGGACATTTTCAGCCCTAAAGCGAATTAAAACTTATGCCAGAAATACGACAGGGCAGGTTCGACTTTCAGCATTATCTTCGATGGCGATAGAAAAGGACTTCGCGATGGAACTGAAGTGCACGGATAATCTGTACGACAGAGTAATTGAACTGTTTTTGAGGAAAGAGAGGCGAATGGATTTTGTTTACAAATAATCCGAATTTTTGGTAAGTAAAATGTTGCGATTTTCTGAGTTATTATTGATGTTTTTTATGTGTGTCGCGGGCTGTAGCTGAAGTAGAAAGGAACTTGTTCACCCCTGGTTTGTCTATTCAATAAAGGCATTTATTGTGGCTACAGGAGTTATCTGCGATGCAACGGCTCTTTATACTGTATTTCTGCATATTAAGATGGTTTTTATAACCATAAATTAGTTTTTGAGGGGTGGATTGATTCAGATGGAGCACTACTGAAAGCCTAGGTGTGAAATGCACGGTCCGCCACTGGCTTAAACTGAAAAGGCTCAACTCTTTTAATCTTGTACCTCTTAGTCTTGAATCAGCCTAGTTGCTCTTCTCTTGATTTCATCTTGTGTTGCTATGTCTTTTTGTGTAATAAGGAGACCAGAACTGCACACAGTATGCTAGATGAGGCTTCACTAGTGCATTTAAACAGCTTGAGCATCACCTCCTTGGACTCCTTGTGCTATATAACCTAACATTCTTTTAGCTTTCTTTATTGCTTCCGTACACTGTCTGGATGTTGATAGTGATAAGTCCACTACAATTCCCAGGTCCTTGTTATAAGATGTACTTTCAAGTATCAGACCTCCCATTTTGTATTCAAAGCTAACACATCTACTTTCTTCATGTAATATTTTACATTTGCTTCCATTAACTTTCATTTGCCACAAATCTTTACAAGCATGCATATTATCCACGTCCCCCGATACAATTTAGACAAGTATATATTATCTTTCAAAGATTAGCTCTTAGCTAACTCAGTGAAGAGTACTATATAAGAACTGAGTCATTTGAATTGAATTCTTTATTAAGATACTATCCAGATAGTTGTATAAGTTGTCCTGTTCTCTGCTTTATCCAGACTCCCATAACCTTTTATGTTAAGGAATGCATCTGGGTCCTGTGTTTAATGCACCTTACATTAAATTCTAAAGGATTCTGGATGTGGTTATTGAACTCAAATAATTCTGAAGGATTGGTTTACCAACACCTGAATAAGGTTTCTACACAGCCTTCTTTCTTTATTTTTTATTTACAGTCTATAATAGGGTGGTGATGCACAGTACAGCTGTACACAGCATTCTAGATGCAGTCTCACCATGGTGTTTGAGAATTTGAGGATTATAATTTACTAGCTGAAATTCCCAATTTTTTTTATTGTTTGTGAAAAATATAATAAAAAAAAACACAACTTTAAAAATAAAAATAAATTAACAAACAATGAAGACTCACTAATGTGCTTGTCTTGTACTGTATGTACATACGTAATATGTTCCTTCTTCTGATATTTTGCTGCCAGCTTAATATGTGTTATCACCTCAATTTTATTGCATCTGCAAGTTTCAAAAAGCTGCACACTACAGTATATCGAAATCAATGTTTTCAATTTACTGAACTGGCATACTCCACTTTTATAGCTGTGTGGAGTCACAGTTCTCCAGTTCATCAATCCATTAACAAGTACATTCACTCCAAGCTGGGAAATTTGCAGTCACCAAACAAGGCAGCCTTTGGCATGAGGGACTCAGCTACCCAGTGGAAAACCCTTATACACATAGTGGTGAAATCTATCTACTGTACCATTCTGTATCAGAATGTGTATCATTAAAATAACCTTCACAGTGTAAGGTCCCTAGCACGGCCGCTTGAAGGACTTCACCGATGAACTTACCACATGTAGAACGGAATACTCCCCAGTTATCAACATTTTCTATATTCCATCTTCTATTAGGCTGCTGAAAATCCATCTTCATTAGTCACTGGTGATATCCATGTCATCTACTGTACTCCCAAGATTAATGTAGATGCAGAAACCCATCATATACTTTGTTGAAAGCCTATGTAAATTGCTGTTACTTCAGCTACATGTTGAAAAAAGTCTCTAAAGATTTATTTGGTAGGGTCTACCTCTTCTAATGTCATGCTGCTTTCTAGCATACAGGTGCTGGTCATAAAATTAGAATATCATGACAAAGTTGATTTATTTCAGTAATTCCATTCAAAAAGTGAAACTTGTATATTAGATTCATTCATTACACACAGACTGATGTATTTCAAATGTTTATTTCTTTTAATGTTGATGATTATAACTGACAACTAATGAAAGTCCCAAATTCAGTATCTCGGAAAATTAGAATATTGTGAAAAGGTTGAATATTGAAGACACCTGGTGCCACACTCTAATCAGCTAATTAACTCAAAACACCTGCAAAAGCCTTTAAATGGTCTCTCAGTCTAGTTCTGTAGGCTACACAATCATGGGGAAGACTGCTGACTTGACAGTTGTCCAAAAGACGACCATTGACACCTTGCACAAGGAGGGCAAGACACAAAAGGTCATTGCTAAAGAGGCTGGCTGTTCACAGAGCTCTGTGTCCAAGCACATTAATAGAGAGGCGAAGGGAAGGACAAGATGTGGTAGAAAAAAGTGTACAAGCAATAGGGATAACCGCACCCTGGAGAGGATTGTGAAACAAAACCCATTCAAAAATGTGGGGGAGATTCACAAAGAGTGGACTGCAGCTGGAGTCAGTGCTTCAAGAACCACCACGCACAGACGTATGCAAGACATGGGTTTCAGCTGTCGCATTCCTTGTGTCAAGCCACTCTTGAACAAGAGACAGCGTCAGAAGCGTCTCACCTGGGCTAAAGACAAAAAGGACTGGACTGCTGCTGAGTGGTCCAAAGTTATGTTCTCTGATGAAAGTAAATTTTGCATTTCCTTTGGAAATCAAGGTCCCAGAGTCTGGAGGAAGAGAGGAGAGGCACAGAATCCACGTTGCGTGAGGTCCAGTGTAAAGTTTCCACAGTCAGTGATGGTTTGGGGTGCTACGTCATCTGCTAGTTTTGGTCCATTGTGTTTTCTGAGGTCCAAGGTCAATGCAGCCGTCTACCAGGAAGTTTTAGAGCACTTCATGCTTCCTGATGCTGACGAACTTTATGGAGATGCAGATTTCATTTTCCAGCAGGACCTTGCACCTGCACACAGTGCCAAAGCTACCAGTACCTGGTTTAAGGACCATGGTATCCCTGTTCTTGATTGGCCAGCAAACTCGCCTGACCTTAATCCCATAGAAAATCTATGGGGTATTGTGAAGAGGAAGATGCAATACGCCAGACCCAACAATTCAGAAGAGCTGAAGGCCACTATCAGAGCAACATGGGCTCTCATAACACCTGAGCAGTGCCACAGACTGATCGACTCCATGCCACGCCGCATTGCTGCAGTAATCCTGGCCAAAGGAGCCCCAACTAAATATTGAGTGCTGTACATGCTCATACTTGTCATGTTCATACCTTTCAGTTGGCCAACATTTCTAAAAATCCTTTTTTTGCATTAGTCTTAATTGATATTCTAATTTTCCGAGATACTGAATTTGGGACTTTCATTAGTTGTCAGTTATAATCATCAACATTTAAAGAAATAAACATTTGAAATATATCAGTCTGTGTGTAATGAATGAATCTAATATACAAGTTTCACTTTTTGAATGGAATTACTGAAATAAATCAACTTTGTCATGATATTCTAATTTTATGACCAGCACCTGTATATAATTTTCATAGAAGGAGTTTTGTTAATTTCTTCCTAAACTTTTTCATAATCATTTCTATTATTATTACTAGGGGGCTCTGTCCCCTGCTCGCTTCGTTCACCAACCCCTGGTGGGCGCTCCTCAATAACCACTTCACAGCTGTGCCACTCATTTATGGGGAAGTGGATATATAATTTAAACAGATTGTTATTTTCATGGGAACTGTTACATATGCATAATAGAACAAACTTTTATATTACAGCGAGTAAACCACAGTAAAAAATAGTAAAATGTAATAAACTGAAAGAAAATTATGTTTTATGTTGCGTTAGAGGTATTAGTTGTGTTATACGTTTTCATTCTGTTTGGCTTTGAAATTAACAAGGAAATACTTTTTAAACTTACACTCTTACTGTAAAACTTCAGTAAGAACAATATTTGGAATTAACTTTTCGTCAATATCGCATTGAATTCTGATTCTGTGTTTGGAGTTACATCGTGACAACGCAACGTATAACTGCCCATAAGTGAATATCGTTTCTTTCTCTCTAATAAATAAACCGACTTTTTTGAATGTTTGTCCCTGTGATTTGTTAATTGTCATAGCAAAAGCTATTCTAATGGGAAACTGTACACGTTTTAATACGAATGGCATATCATGATCTCCTTTGTTGTCTAATGTTATCCGCATAAGATGGATAACTGTCACCTGTTAAAATCCATATTACTAAACGAGAATGGTAAACCGGATATGGATGCAGGGACCTGCCCGTGGACGCAAAAGACATAGTGCGCAGGCGCCACACAAAGCCCCCCTCCAACTAACAGAAATCGCAGGAGACATGGTGCGCAGGCGCCACACAAAGCCCCCCTCCACTAACAGAAATAAGAAATGAGGCAACGCTCCCATAGCACACAAAAAAAAAAAGGAGTCAGACGCAGGCGCCACACAAAGCCCATAGCACACAAAAAAGAGGAGTCAGACCCACGCCCCCGAGTGAATTAAGAGCTTTGGGGGCCCGTAGCACATTTCAAATTTGGGGGCCCTTTTGGTCTGCATCATCTGAAGTTTAGATTCTGAACAGTTCAAACCAGACTAAATAATTATTTTACTCTCGATTATAATAAGAATCTTATAATATTTATGTGAATTTTATGTGTTGGGCCCCTAAAGTTTTGTTGTGTAAGAAATTTACAGTTTAAAAACGTAAAGATAATATTTTTAAAGACCAGTTTTTCAATGCTACACTTTTTCATTAAATATTGGGTCCACCATTTGGGGGCCCCCAAAATTGCGGGGCCCGTAGCATATGCTACATGTGCCTATTGGTTAATCCGGCACTGCATTACAGTGATGCAATATTAACAGGACAACCACAGATAACACATGCGCAACACCTGATGGGTAATAATAAGAAGAAACGAACGCTCCGTATTAAACATACGTCATCTGAACACGTACAAACTATACAGCATAGGTGAATCTCATTACAGTGATGCACTATTAACCGTACAACCACAGAAAACGCTCCCTATTAATAGTAAGTGCGATCATCCTTATTACTTACCCATATTACTAACGATAAAGAACAGACAAGTCATGAATTCACGATCACGGGTGCAAAACAATACGGCTCGAGTAACGGGACCACAAAGACGAGCCCGCATAAAAAAAAACAATAAACGTAGGCGCCTACAATGCGCTTCTGAAACCGCGGAAGAAAAACTGTCTCGGCTCCAAAAACGAAAAGCTTGACTAACACAGGTACAGAAACGAGCCCGAATGGACAGATACAATGAACGTAGACGCATGCAGTGCGCATCTCAAACTGCGGAAGCAAAGCAGGCACAGGTTCAAAAGGAAAGAGCTCGACAAACACCTGCTAAACAATTCCGCCAATTGGCTGACAACGCGTTCTATAATGAGTCCACTATTAATGAAAATTCATTGGAATTAATGAATGTCATTTGCAATCATTGTCATTCACTTAACTTCCCTGAAGAAACAACTGGCAATACAACTAATGAGTTTACACGTTGTTGTCAAAAGGGTCAAGTTAGACTGCCTCCTTTACATGAATATCCTGAATATCTACGGAAGCTTCTAACTAACGATGTACCTGAAAGTAAAAACTTTATGAACTGCATTAGATCCTACAATAGTTCATTTGCTTTTGCATCTACCGGAGTAAATATCAGGCCACCAGCTGGCAATGGCCCATACTGCTTTTGCGTATGTGGACAAATATTACATCGCATTGGAACAGTGCACCCTGAAACAAATCATGAACGCAAATTTTCAGAAATATACATCTTAGATCCAGATGACGCAATCTATCAACGAGTGAACCTTCCTGAAAACAAACAATGCACGGAGCTTATAATGAGAAACGTGACTAAGGTCATAAACAATCACCCATTAGCTAAGTCTATAAAAATGCTACATGAGGTTGAAAGAGAGGCCAATACAAAAGCAACCTACAGCTGCCCAGCGGGCACGGGTTCAAAACGCCAGGGGTAGGCGAGCAAAGCGAGCAGGGGGCAGAGCCCCCTTGTTGTACATGTCAGAATTCTTTGACCAATTTTGAATACAACTAATCTTGTCCTATTGCATAGTCCATCACTCATAGATAAATTTCATAATAACATTATGATACATCCTTCTTTCAACAGTAATTCGGCCAGTGGAAGATTGGACGGTGTTAACGGTTGTAGATATTCTATGGGATATTGAAAGCTGATGTTTTCATTTTCTACATGATCACCACCAACTGCTTTAGCATAGCCTTTTGATACGCATTTAACCAATTTGCCTTGAAACCGATTGACAGTTTTCATGTTAATTCGTTTGACTTCATTGTTTCTCTGTGCTAGGTTTGCCCATGTACTCATTTTTTCTGTTGATAACTCTTCGGGATGAAATTCTTCAATAAGACTTGGACATAATAAGTCTTCTTTTATTGGGAAATTAAAGTGAGGAAAACGTAAAAATTCATAAGAGCTGAGAGAGCAGGAACTGTGTCTGTCAGAAGCATTCACACGAATGAGAGGTGAGAGGACCGTGGGCGTGGCCTGCTAACCGTAAATGGATGAGAGGAGGGCGGGACTTGAAAAAATCTCTTGGCAATAGTCTCGTCTCATCTCAAGATTTTCTTTTATAATAGAGTGATATAATAATTACTTCAAAACATATTTGCAAGAATCATAACTGGAAGAAGCAAGCACAATGCTTTAACCCCAGGTTATTAACATCTAGAATAATTATAAAATAAGTTGGGCAGATATTAAAAAAAAAATAACCACCCAGCACCCAGCATCAAAGCAGTGCTACTGTTTCTGTGTCAGTTATCTTTCTTTTTCATATTCACATCCATGATGTGGGCATTATCAATTACACCAAAATTAACTGCATAGCGTTTACAAATTTAATTCACTTGATTGTAAGCATTCTGTAACAATATAATGGAGCACAGAATGGCCAAACTATTTCAACTACCATAGCTGCTTTAGCGTTGTTAGAGAAGTTTGCAAATGTAAGAATTTAGAAGAGAGTGCATATTTAGAGATGATGATGATGATGACTGGCTTCTAAGTTAATTTCGATTTCCAAGACCTATCTTCTTGGAGCTGTGTGCTGAAGTGGTGCTGGCTTTACAAAGGCAGAGTTTGAGTAATTATGCTCTACTTGTTCTTCTGAAAGTTTTATCTACTCTCGGATTTTTAGCCACAAGAGCTTTTCAACATGAACTTGCTGACTGATTTGGCATTTCACAAACATCACTGAGTCGCGCCACGCCAGCTGTATGGGATGGTATTATCTGCTTTTGATCCAGATATATAAGATTTCCTTACACTACGGTTCAACAGGCAAACACCAAAGGGCAATTCGCAGCAATCTCCAGTTTTCCAAATGTAATCGGAGTGGTCAACTGCGCTGGACAAGTTACATCAGCCAGGGACGAATCACCAAAACAATGAGCTGCCATTACATCATCTGCAGCAGGAGAGCCTGTGACACCGGCAGCTCCTCAAAGTCACACTTGCTTTTTCCAACTAGTGCAGCAAAAGGTAAGCAGTCCTTTTAAAGACAGAAAGTCACCTCAAAGAGTCATGTAAAGAGAACAGAATCGATCCTTGTGGCACTTGTTGCCGACGCTACACTGTAAATGGCGCCTTCAGAGAATTAATTTCCCTATGTAAATAGAAAGCAATTCCACTCTGTTTATGTGCTGCTCTATAGTCCACTAAAAGTGTGTCGCTTTGTGCTAGTATGTAGCGTGCTACATAATGTGGCATACAATCATGGCTTGCCCAATACCTGAAGTGACACAGTGTGATGAACCTGACCCACCAAATGACCAGCCAAACTGGGCAGCATTACAACTTCATTTGAATGTAATTAGCAGAATGTGAAAACAGGTAATGAGATGCATTTATTTTTTTCCAATTCATTTAATTTGTGGTCAGTTTCACATAGTACAGCCCTTATATTCCTTAGTTCATTGGCAACATCTCTTACAGCATCCACAATTGCATTTTGTGATTCCAGAACAATGTCTGTCGGCACACAGCCAAATGGTCATCCAGGGGTTTTTGAGGCAGAGGTGTGTGAGCAGCCAGTGTTTGAAGATGTGTTGGGCACAGCAGCACTATCACCGCATGGATTTGCATCATCGGCACGGGGGTCAGCTTTCATAATATTGTCTGAAACAGAATAAAGACACTGTGACTCACCTTTTCACGTTGACTTTGATGTCTGACCACTTTTTTTTTTATTTCAGGCACCGTGTGACTTTCTGAACTTGAACTTTAAAGTGTCTCTGCTACACTGTATCACTCCATCAACTTCCTTTTGTTGCTTATACTACTGCACAGGGCCACCAAATAGTACGTTTTTCCTTGCATTCACTTAAATTCTTCTTTTATCCACATGCTTTTGCCATTGTCTTTTAACAAAACACTGAACAGAAGGGGTTATTTATATTAATTTGCATATTACAATTATGCAAATTTATGAGAGGAGTCGGGCTGGGGCTGTAGGCGCATGCACATGTGTTAAATTTCATGTTCATTGGGAATTTATAAAGGGAAAGTGCATGGAACTTGGTGTACATACAGATTTATGCATCTGGATTTTTTGTACACACATCCAGTATTGTCTGTATTTTAGTGTGAATTCTACACACGGTGTTATACATGAGGCCCAAGGCCACTAGCAAAATGCAAAAATTAGTGAAGAATCAGTCAAGAAGGATAAGGAGAGAGCAATTGTCTGTGACCACCACCTGTAAAACTATTCCCTTTTAGGGAGTTTTTCATGCTGTTGCCTGTCCAGTGCACCTGTTGTCACTTTCATTTGCACCAAAGCAGGTGAAGATGATTCACAATATCTTATGCTTTCTAACTGAACAAATTGATATCCTTAAGCTTTATTGAGTTGGTGTTAGACTGTGATTATTAAGTGTCCCCTTAATTTTCTTGAACAGTATATATATATCAATTTCCAGACCTAAAATATGTTTATTTTTTTTTTTATATCCATATTACTAACCGAGAATAAACCGGATATGGACGCAGGGACACGGCGATGGGACCATGAGACGTACTGTGCAGGCGCGCATCTCATAAACCGCAAGTGAAGTCATATCCACTGCGAACGAAGCAGTCACGGCCCAAGAACGAAAGAGCTCAACTAACGTGAATGAGAAATGAAGCAACAACGCGCCCATAGCTACCACTAACGACACAACCACACAAAAAAGAGGATTCTGTGCTGCACCCCAGAGTCAAACGTGACAGGCTACGGCGGCCCCACAGGTCCGCAAAGGTAGTACAAAAGGCGCAGGCATCACCGCCATATTGTGAGTGGCACTACTGCGGAGTGAAGGCGCAGGCGTCAGCGCCATATTGTGAGTTGCACTACTGCGGAGTGAAGTTAGGAATAATGTGCTGCTTGGGATTGTACAAACCGCTGAACGCTTTACACCAAATTCAAACACAATACAGCTCAACAATACAAGCACGAGCTCACCTGGATAAGATCAATAAACGCAGGCACCTATAACGCGCATCTGAAACTGCGGAAGCAAAGCAGGCACGGGTTCAAAAAGAAAGACCACATTTGACGGAGATATATAAATTCTTTCAAATCTATTTCGGGTTACCCAAGACCAGGGGTTGGCGAGCGAAGCAAGCAGGGGGCGGAGCCCCCTAGTATATAATATATTTTAGGTTTGGAAATTTATTAAATCAATTGCATAAATGTAAGATATTAATCACATCTAACATTAAATACTCACACGTAATATGAAATGTTAAACCTTTAAAAATTTTATTTCATAATAATTCTTTGCATTTAGTATATAAATGCAGAAATGAATATATATGCAATTCTTTAGGAACATACTTGTTTGTGTTACTGTTTTGTAATATTTAAAAAAAAAAATACAGTACATGAAAATGCCAACCTGACCAAAGCTCTGAAGCATTTCCCTTGTTGCTGCCCCAGGTTCTGACAATATTTTTTCAATGCATTAAACACATTAATCACAAAAATTAATGGGTTAACTTTCCCAGGCCTAATATATATTAGTGACCAGACACTAAGTACAAAAATTGCTCAGAATATGAATGAAGTGTATTTTATTGCATTAAATACATTTCACAGGTTCTTCCTCCAACACCAGTAATCACAAGCAACAATCCAAAACAGAATTTCCTCCAATCTCCTTCAGACAAGCCTTGTCCTTTATCTCCCAACTCCAGTTCCGTGAGTGAGATGAGTTCCCTCCTTTTCGAACCCAAGAACAATTTTGGTGCCACGGCATCATATGACAGAAGCATTTCCGGGTCACACGGATTCTACCCATAACAGGGAGGTCCTGCCCTGACAACACCCCCTGGCAGAACCCAAGGACTCTGAAAGGATTACTCTTCTGTTTTACAAATTCCAGACAACCCTGCTGGTGTCCAATCTTGAACTCGGTCAGAGGAGCAGCATGCTGGGGGAATTGCCTGTTCATTACTTGTTCTTCCTGTATGGAATAGAAACGTGGGATCTTCTTGGCTGGGTTGTGTCTCTATCCTTGCACTCCTTCCTTTATGGCCTTCCAGATGATTAGGTAATTTTCCTCAAAGTCCACCCTCTCCTGCACTTACAATATAAATATATAATTGTGAACCACTGGGGATGGAACCTTGATCTTGGCCTTCATCAAAGCTTATGACCTGTTGTGTTCTGGAAATCAAAAAGCTTAGGTTGTGTGTTTGTGATGGCAATGCGATCACAAAACCAAGTGATACCTGGTGAGTATCACGGCCCACTATGTTCTGGAACATTTTTGGGATATCTGGTTGCGAGAAAAGTTTAATGCACGAAAACCACATTCCTCACAAGCCCATTTGTTTATTAACTCCCAGAACATGGTACATATGTGTTAAGAATTCACATCAAACTTTATTAAACATCAGTAATGGATGGCAAAAAAGTATTTGTGGTCATGTGTTTGCAGCAAAATAATCACAAAACCAAGTGGTTACCACCATAATGGCAGAAAAAAGAAGTACTGCAACATCTGCTAAGTGTCAAGCAAATTGCAGAAGGTGATTAAGTGATGAAGAAAAAGAAAGAATAAGAAGACTTGATGCTGAATGGCACTGACAAGGAAGAAGTAATCCTGAATATAGATTGACTGAACAGCAGACAACCATGATGGATCATAGGCCTGCAAGATAAATGCCAGGATACACAATGCAGGAACGCCCCACAGCCAGAAGTGCACACAGTTGAAACTTCTGACCATATAAAAGCATTATTGTTACATTCTTACACGGATGTTTTTTTGAAGGTCACAACTTCACATGAATAATATTACACCATATAAGTTAATGTTGAAAACAAAACAATGTACTGCCAAAATAGAAAAGTTTAGATTTTTTTTTTTAGATTAGCCACCAAGAGTAATAAAATATATTGACTTCTAGAGAAACTAAGAGAAGTAAATATCACATGTAAGGTCTGTAAATACCCAGGGAATTTATTATTGTTTATATCTAGCTTTTTGTAGCATTTTATTTTAAGAGCATAGGACCACGAGTTTTAACGTATGCTTGAGATTTGATTCTTTTAAAGGTTATAAAGAGAAAAAAAACTATATGAATTCTCTGCTCATTAAGGTCCCCTTATAAGTGGAATCTATGTCTATTGTCATATTTACATCGTTTTTAAAATAAACAAAGTTACTAACGCAGAGGGAACAGACATACAGACGGTCACAGCTCCAAGGACATTTGTAGAACTGTGACCATGCTGCTTAAACAGCTTTCTGTTGTGTGTGTTAATTGCATGGATTTTTTTTTCCAGCTAGAGACTTGCTAGGGTAATAAAGAATTGGGTCAGAGCAGACACAGACTTTTGATTGTTCAGAGTAAACATTAGCATAACATAGCTATTAACTCAGAGAGGACAGTTGGCTTCTCATATAATGCACATTTCTGTTTAATGAGACCTACATGCACACAATTCAGCATTTGATGAAGGGGATTGGGGGGTGAAGAATATGGGCACCCAAACCCTCAGAGTGGTGTAGCTCTACCCATTGATATAGCAACCAGCACTTTTCTCGCTCAACTGTATTTTTGAAGTGTAAAAAGTATTAAGAATTCAATTAGAAACAAACATTAAAGCTACCAGCCTTTGACTGCACCATTTCTGTTACATTTTTTGTAGCACCTGTTTTCACAAGGGTCCATCACACACTTGACTAAAGTGTTGCCAGTGAACCTGCATTCGAGGAACAAACCTTATATTACAGAACATGGTGCCTTACTTTAGCAAGCACCCTTTTTAAAGCACCGAGGAAGGTGTGTTTACATTTATTTATTAAGAACACCCTTTTTCCCCCAAACAGACAAAACACACACATATAAATCTCAAAGTGGAGCTCTACATTTTGAAAGAGGCTCAGCTGAGCTCTGATGTAATATCTGAAGACAAGGCCACAATGCAGTTATCACATATCTCCTGCACATTCTTTGAACCGTGACAGCAATGTCTGTCTCCTCTTTGCACATGAACAATGATAATGTAAATGTGCAACTCTGCATTTTTGAAGGCAGGCAGTTGTGCTCTGATTTAAAACCCAGTTTGAATGTGGGCCTTTCCCCATGGTATGCCCACCCCGCCTGCAGTTTAGAACATCAAAGATTGATGCTAGGCATTTGCTACTGTGATAGGTCTACCATTGAATTAAACCTTCTGTTTCTGATAATGATTCCTCCACAAGGGTACCTACAGGGGCAGCCTGACCAAAGCCATATGCAGTTTCCTTCTGAAAGTACTGGAACAGAAAGGCCAATTAATTTGGGTTTGATATCAAAAGATGAATACAAGGAAAGACTTAAAATTTCAGCTTTAATGTTCTGGTTTTAACATCTAGATATGCTACACAATATAGAAGATAGCACCTTTTGTAGCAGACCACCTATTATACAAGCATGAAATTATAAAAACACATGACTAACTGGTGTTTCTTGTTATCCAGGTGTGACCTGTTAAAGATGGATTGTTTAAACAATAAATAGCTCTGAATGTGAACTCTTGGTTTAAGCTTTGGGTTTCACCTTTGAAGACTGCATTTTTGTTAAAAAGGTTAAACCACCATAAGACCACAGAGCTGTCTATGTGCGAAAAGGAAGCCATTTTGAAGCTGAGAAAAGAGTGGAAATCAATTACAGGCACTGCACAAACATTGGACATCGCTAATACAACGATTTGGAATATTTGGGAAAAGAAAGGAATCACTGATGTACTGAGCAACAGACATTAAACAGGTTGGCAAAGGAAAACAACAGCAGCTGAAAACAGAAACCGTGTGAGAGCTGTGAAGAAAACCACAAAAGCATCAGTCTGGGTTTTGTCGTGTAGCATCTTATGGTGTCCTTATTTTCCTATTTATATTCTTTATTGTGTAGACTTAACCAACATGCCTCAATTCCCATACACTTACCACTCTGCAGTCAGATACACTACTTCAGTTCAGCACTCTCCCCTTCACTTCTTTATCTATAACCTCAGGCAGGAGAAAAGCTACACTTTTAACTATGTATTATAGGAAATGTGTTTTATTATACAGTAACTAGTGCCATATCAGCAATTAGAATGTGGCTATGTAAACAAAGACCATAGAATCGGATAATATCAAAAGTGTGGTTTCAGGTGGCACAACAACATATTTACATTCAATTGTTCCTGGTCAGTTCATTATCTGCACAGGCCCAGGGAGCCTTTTTCTTCAGGTCATCATCTAGTCTGCTTTCGTTAGGATGCAACATGACAGACAGAGCATGCCTTTGCAAGGTTCTCTCTTTATTGTCCCTGCATAGCTCCTCACAAACACACCTTCTTGGAATAGCTCAGGCACTGGAAGAGGCTGTGGTAATGGCCTGGAAAACCATAACAAAAGATGAGGCCAACCATTTGGTGACATCACTGACTTGCAGGCTTGATGACATTATTTATTTTAATACTATCTGCTCCTATACTTTTGCCTACGTAAAAAAATTGGGTGGTCTATTACAAAAGGTGCCAACTCCTATATTGGTTAACACATCTAGATGTCAATAAAAAATACAAGCTGAAATTCTGAACTCCTTTTGATCTCAAACCCAAATGTTTTTGGTGTATACCAAAAACAAATGACAAAAACAAATTGCTGTTCGAATACTTTCAGAGAGGACTGTAAATAAAAAACAAAAGACAGTATATGGGTAAGAGGTGAAGAATAGTGTGGGTGAAAAGGCAATAAATTTTGGGAATGCTTCCCCCACTTCCAAGTATGTAATTCAAACAGCCTTGACACTACTCTCTCTCAGACCTCCTCCGTGACGAAAATCCTATCCCAAAATTGGAGAATATGAGGTTAGGAGTACGTGCTGATAGAGTGCATTGCCGCACCCACCACATGACAAACCAGCTCAGAATCCCAGATTAGGACCTAAGTGCAGCCATGCAATGGTTGACACCTCAGCACCACACTAGTGGTGGCTGGAGTGCCAATTCTGTCACCAACCCCCAGATTTTTCCCTGCAGGGCTGGATGCAGATTAACGTCATACCCAGCACAGAGCAATTAACCTTTGCTCAAGGGCCCAACGAAGTAGAGACACTTTTGGCGTTTACAAGATTCGAACCAGCAACCTTCCGATTGCCAGTGCAGATCCATAGCCTCAGAGCCACGTGCCCCAGAATATGCCTATAAAAAAAAAATGCCCCCATTTTTAAGCATTCAGCAGCTTAGCTTGGCACACAATCTTTCATTTAATTATCAGGGAAACACAGTCAGTAACCACACAAGTATGCAGGTTATCTTTCCAGTCCACAATCACAGGTTTGCTTCAACCTGTTCCACACAATGGAGCACTCTACAACAATGAAGGAAGTGCCCTCCCAAATGTAAATGTCTCTATATTGCTGAAAGTATGTCTGCGGAGTTAACATTCATAAAACATAGCTCATGGTCAATTGCTATCTAACCAATGGCTGGAGACAACACATAAATTCTAAAAGGAAAACAGTCAGCAAAAGTTGACCATTCTTTCATGATTTTAAAGCATGTTAGAGGCAACTGGAAGCATAATCCATTATTCTGTTAGCAGCAAATTTACCTATGACTGATCAAAGTCTAAACATTTGTAGCCAATATCCATACAGTATAAACCATTCACATATTTTTTTCTGTGTAACAGCCAGTTAATGAAAGTTACAAGGTTTGGAATATTTGACCTTTTTATAGATGGTACACAGTTCTACCTACCTAGCCCTTGTCTTAAACCTGGTCAGAGACAGTCACAGGGATATGATTACTAGTAACATTACATTATCCCCAAAGTGATGGATCAATGAGGCAACAGTAACAACTACTGTACCACCTTATAACCCATTTGAGTGCTAATCTGTGCTTTCAAAGACTAACAGACCACCATTGATATTTGAAAAATAAAATAAATAAATATGGTTTAATCATTTGTGAAAGCTTTTTTAAGGGCAACCACTCGTGCTTGTCACTATTCTCACATAACACTATATTAACTATGAGATCAAAAATGGGCTCTAAAGCAGATTAAACCATGGAGATTTTCACTGGAATCTGAACAATTTAAAAAGCAAAAGGTAGGAGGATCAATGGCTTATTTCTTTACTTGTTACTTAAAAACTGGCAGAAGACAATTATCCACAAATGTAAAATCTTGCTAGAATCAACCACAGAATCTGTTGATCTGAGAATTACTGTAAAAGATTTTTGGAAATTAGCATCAAGTTTCTTATTCTTCAGAGAATAATAAAATTCAGTTAGTAAAAATAACAACATCTCACCACAGTGTGACTTAGAAGTTTACCAGAGGTATGTAGTGACATGTGCCACTCTCCTTCTAATAAAAAAAAGATTTGTCTAAACAGCATTAAATATTAGCAATAATTTTGAGAACTAACCATATTAACAATCATTTAGAGAACTAAAAGCTTGTTTCAGCTGCTTGGATGAGCAGCGAAACGTATCTACATAACAAGAAAGAAGTCCAGTTGCCATGACTCAATTACTAGATAAAGGTTTTCATGCTTTTCCAAAAACCTCGATTTTTAGAAAAACAAAATCCATTTGGTTATTTATTATCTACACAAATGTAAGTTGAAAGAATAAAAAAAGATCAACTATAATACTAGTAACATCACTGCAGAAATTGCAACAGAAACGGCTAATGTGGTGGTCCTCAAGTTTGGCCCTGAGGAACCCTGTAGCTAAAGGCTTTTATTCTAGTCAGTTTAAAAAAAAATATCAGTAACACATTCTTTTAGCCTTGTTGTTTATTTAGTTTGCCTTTTTTCCTGTTCTCTTATTCTAAAAAGTTTAGAAATATTTGCCATAGCTTTAAACATTTAAGGTTACTTTGCCATTCCCTCTTTTATTTAATCTTTTTCGGTAGAATTTGCCTTCCTAGCTGTATCCATATGCTGACAATTACCAATGAACAGTGCAGACACAGGAGCAGTCACCACCAAATGCTAAAGAGGTGCAATTAAATCAGTGCTATGGTATTTATTTGTTTATTCATTTAAAAAAAGTAACTAACTAGAACCAACAGAATTCGTCATCTGGTTTTCCAAATTACCTATCTGCAGGTAAAAGCCTTCTTTAAAGCAACCACAAGTCTATTGAAGATCTAAAAGCATTTCCATTTCTTCAACATATTCAAACCTGTCAGACAGAAACACATGAAAATGTAAATTTGTTTGCTAGAATGTAAACACAAAAATGACAACAGTGAACCAGAGGGAGACGCACAGAAACAAAAACAGTGAATATCATAGATCTTGGCACTATGCAGTGTATGTTGATTCTGCATGGTATCCAAGTGGGTTTTGCAGAAGTTTTCAAGCCTTTTTTTCATAGTCTGAAGACATGCAGGTTAGGTTAGCTGGCAAATCATAATATGCATAGTACAAGTTAATTGTGCATTACAATGTGATTTCACAGTGATCTGGTTTATGACAGGAACATGGAGTTAGAATACTACCAAAAAACATGTATGAGCACAACACATCCTGCAAGCATACGCAGCACATTTTGCAAGTGTTTTGTACTGATATGACTTGTGGCAGTGTTCTTGTGAGCATTCAAAATGTGGTACACACAATTATGGATGAATGTTGCCAGAAAAACTCACAGGGGTTAACATACTGTAAATGTAAGGCTTGTCCAGGTGGTCATCCATAGAAATGTATAGTTTTTCTCCTATTTAAAAATCCAGCTTGAGAAAGTTAATGGAGGTACCCCGCTACCTGCTGGTTTTTATTATGGTTGCCTTCTTGACATCTAGGCTTGGAGTTTGCAATAGCATACAGTAAATAATACCAAAAGCAGTCTTTTTACCCCCCTGAAAAGTTTTGAACTGCCTTACCAGGCACTTATCGTATTGTATGTAAAAAAACAATTTACAAAATACCTCAGGTAAAAGTTATTTGCTAATCAGGATCAACCAAGTATATATTTTAGACAAAAATGTTTGTTTTAAATGTCTCTTTTGTAAGTTAAGAGTCTACTCTCTATTTGCCGTTATCTCTAACAAGCTTTACTGGGATGTTTAATGTATTATATTGTATATATTCTGAAATCTGCCAAGGCCAAAGGCAGGAAAACAACCCTGGACAGTTTGCCAATTCATTCAGCCACTTGCATACATCCACACACATTTACAACTTGGCCCATGAATCTTCATATAACTCAATCTAAACATCTTTGGGGGACAAAGGAAACGCTACTTGGACAACTGCTGGGCACAGACGTTAATCCTAGGAAATCACAGAGGGCATTGATCTTTAACTAACTGAAGCACCACAGGTTAAGTAACATGCTCAGGGACACAGGAGGAAACTCTGCCAACAATCATGTGGATTAAGGTCTAATTTCATAGCAACTACAAATTGCCTGTTACAGCTTGTTAAACAATGGTGAGGTGAGCCATCGACTAAATATTTAAAAGCTTGCTGGCATTCAGAACAGAAGTATGGTCTCTGTCAGGTATCCTAAATCACACTGACTTCATTTCAGTTTCTGATAGCTTGTTAGGGCCATGAGCAAATTTTGTTCCCATATTTCTGCAAACTAAACTAAGGAAAGTCAGAGCCACTGAGCTGCTATTTCAGTTAGTTAGCACACAAGTCATGTAAGAAAAATAAGAAAAACACACATATATATATTGGTCTAACCAATCAGAATCAGGTGACTTTAAAAACATTTTAACTTTAAAGAATAACTCTACAGCAGCCTATTCAATCAAGATAGAATGGCATCCTGAAGCTTTTCAATTGTTTAAATCACTTCCCTTTGATGTTTGTTTATTGATTTTTTTTTTTTTTTTAAACAGGCTGGAACAAATGGCTGAATTTTCCTTTGATACAGAAAGTGCACACAAAGGGATCAAACACTGCAGTGCGTGACTGAGAGCAGGGAACATCAAGCAAGGCTGCCAATAAATGCAAACTTGTAAAGAAACCATTGTAAAACAGTATGCAAGTCAGTTACTCAACAAACAACCTATGCCCATTTTGTTTGGTTGGCATATAAAGGAATGCCAAAGAATATCATCATGATGAAGCAATCATCAAAAAAGACAACAGAAAGAAGTAGCCTGATAGACATAATTATTAGGAATTGTTAAAGTAGAGAGCAAAATGAAGACAAGTTATAAAGAGGCACATGTAATGCCCGGATGTGGCAAACTGCTTCATAAAAGAAACATACTACAACACAGCAGAGTAGGTAAAAATTAGCACTATTTGACAAAAAGGCAATCAATCTATTCGATGAAAGACTCAATTATAACCTCATTATCTGGAATTCAAGACTTCCACACATTCAAAAGGTGAATCTACACAAGCCTACAGCACAAGGTGGCATGGCACTGCCTAACTTTCAATTTTATTATTGATCAGCATGCAGACGACAAAGACCTGGAATTGGGCAAAAATAAAAATTTACACTAGCCAGGTCAGAAAAGAACATTAAATCTTGCTCTACATCTTTACATGTCCTGTTTTGTGCCCCAGTAAATACTAATTATCATCAATATAACAATAATCCAGTCACTCAGAATATGAAACCAATGCAGGATGCACTTCAAGGCAGAGAAGCTTTTATCTGCTGCTAATCAACACAATCATCTTAACCTTCTCAAAATTACATAGTATTTAATCTTTGGAAAACACTTGAGAGAACTGCATCTAGATAATATATTTGCATCTTATGAACAATCACATTTAATTTTTCCAGTATTTTCAAATTTTAAATTTTGTTAAAAAATCTACCCAGTTTTCCACATCTCCCACCCATTTCAAATCTATAGGAAATACTGTTCAATCTTGAAGACTAAGACAGCAGCTCAACAATATATAAATACCAGTAATGGTGCACAGCACGTTACACTTGACTTGAGCATTCATAGTTTTCATCCTCTTTCTCTGTACGTTTAGTATTCAGTAGCTCAGTGGTTGACGCGCTTGCTGCTTCCTGAGCAGCTCTTCTTTTCTCCGTCGTAGCGGCCCGTTTCTTCTCTTCTTTCATCTGCATCTTTTTTGCGTTAAAACTGATTAAGTCAGTGTTTGTGTTGCAATTTCTTAGTAAGTTCTCTTTAATTCTTCACTTAAGCTGGCATTCAAGTCTTCAATCTGCCTCAACAATGATTTAAGATATGAAGAGGTATGGGAAGTGACGGCGAAGGTGGTAGGGATGAGAACAGCACCCATATGCATGCATTGCACGGCCGACCTGTTGGCCACTGCTGAAAGTTCATTCTACAATAAAATAAAAATAAAAAGAGGAATAACCTTGGAGGTCAATCATCACCCCGAAAGCGGTTAGTAGACATCACACAGTATACACGTACCAAATTTCAGGTCAATAGGTCAAACGTTTTGCGAGCTACAGGTGGATTTAAAATCCTGGACAGACAAATGAACAGCCATGGTTGCATATTATATATAAAGAAAGACATCTCAAAGAACCTTCCCTTCTACGATCCTAAGCTACTGTGGGAAAAGATCTTCAATAAACACCTCAGAAACAGAGTGGGAGTCAGGCATACACTCTAGCACTAAATGCACAAAGCACTCAATAATTCAACTTAAAATCTTTCATTAATTACACCTATCTCATTTAAAATTGTCCACAATGTATCCAGGGAAAGATCCAACCTACACATTCTAGCTCCAGCCTCACTAGGCCTCTTGTTTTGGCCTAGTGCACTTCAAAATAGCATAATTTGGACAAAAATCTTTAAATACTTATCAGACAATTTTGGAGTCACAAAAGCTAAAGTGTAGAATTTTGGGTACAAAGGTCATACTCTGGAAATGAACAAGATTAGGAGACTTATTTTCCCAGGACTGATATAACAAAACAAAAGCCCATAACTAACATTTACAGTCCCATCCACAATTATTGGCACCCCTGGAGAAGAAGTGTGAAAAGGTATATACAAAAAAATCACCTTTCAGTGAATTACTTTAATCTTGCACTAAAAACAAGATAAATACAATCTTTAGCTGAAGTTAAACTTGTTCTGAGAAAAAAAGAATCCCTTATCAAGAAATAATTATTTTAACAAAACCACATGTCAAATATTGGCATTTTTTCCTTTATATCCAGCTTTACACGAAACGTTGAACCAGAAATTGATGACTTTGTGTCTCACTGGCATATAATTATGAGCTGGTACAGAGGCAAAAAATTCTTTTATACATTCATCAAATAAGGAAAGATAAGAACACACAACTCAAATAAGAAAACAATGCATACGTTTAGGAATGACTATAAAAAATTGCTACTTTCCTGAAAATGCCTTAATCTTCAGTTAGGGCAATAGTTAAAAAGTTCAAATCAACTGGAACTGTTAACAACTAGTATGGAAGAGGAAACAAGTTAATTTTACTTCCAAACACAGAGAGCTGGATGGTAAGAAAAGTTAAGGAAAAAAAAGATCCCAAAAGGATCACACAGAAAATAGTAACATCTTGGGGACACCAAATCTCCAAAACTACCATAATACCAACAGATTTGTAAGGCATGCCAGACAAAAGCCATGCAAGAGCCTGGAGAGAGTTTTCTACTGGTTCTTTGATTGGAGACAGATTCTATGATCAGACAAAACAGAAGATGTGCTTTATAGCAATTAACAAGCAAGGGGGGTTTGGCATGAAAAAGAAGGATGGCTATACCAAAAAGAACCTGATCTTTATTATGAAGTGGACATGCTGTAATGATGTTGGGTCATTTTTCCTCTAACAGCCCTGAGAACCTTGTTAGGGTACATGGCAAAATGGGCTTCATGAAATGCCTTGAGATTTAAAATTTAAATCTGGCTGCCAAAAACTAAAACTGGGTCATCGCTGATCCAAAATGTATGTCCAAATCAACACAACAATGGTTAAAGAAACACAAAATCAATCTTCTACGATGGCCATCATAATCGCTAGATCTAAACCTTACTGAAAACCTGAGAATGGTGATGCTGTATGACAAATGGAGGTTGTGCAAAGTATCAAATGCAGTGGTCCCAATACTGTTAGCATTTTGTTAAAATTGTTTCTTGATGGGGAATTGTTTTCTCTAAGAATACATTTGCTTCAATTTAGATTTCTTTCATTTAAGGTAATTTACCAAAAGGTGGTTTTATTTAACCCTTTTCCATAATTTTTACCGTGCGAGTAATTGTAGAGGGAACTGTATATACTGATTAACCTAAGTGCCAAGAATTAGTAATACTCATGCAGCCCGTAACCTGCTTAAAGTAACTGCTGGGCTTCCTTGGTACCTTGGCATTAGTAAAAAGAGCCTTTGGAACTTCCAGAGTTACAAAAGATTCTTTAATAAAGAGAAAACCAATGACACAGTACACCTTGAAGACTGATTATCTCTACTCTCAACTAACAGTTTTATTCATAATAGGATATATTAATCACTTAGTTCTCACCAAGTTCGAAAATTAGATAAAAACCAAACCTTTTGTGATATTTTATAACAGAAGTTCTAATGTCACCATTTGATCAAAAAAAGAAATCTAACATGCAGTAACCACATGCAAAACAGTAAGAACCCCCAGATTCAGTAGCTTCTAGAACCATATTTAGTAGCAACAGCTTGCAATAAGTAAGTAGGAATTCTTTTGGTAATGCGCTGTTCAATTTTTTCCCAAACTGGATGGTGCACATTGTAACCAAACAACTCTTATTTTGCTCTCGCCTGTCCAGAGGATATTTTAACAGATTTCTTATTCAATATCCACTGCCATGTTCATTCTGAAGAGAAGGGCCTTTCACCAAGCTGCAATGAAATAAACTGATATTCATTTTTTCTGATGATATAGACATATAAGATGGTGACACTGACTTAAATACCCTGGTTATAGCTTTTTGGTTTCTTCATGCTTCTCCAAGCATCATATGATTTGATCTTTGGGTGCATTTGCTGGAATTCTCATTCCTAGAAAGACTGGCAATTGTTTTGAATGTTCTCTGTTTCAGAACAAACACTTGAGGAGTATGGTTTTCTTGTTTTTCCACAGTTTAGACTTATGATCAGCAACAGTTGCTTCTCCAAAATCAATAAAGAGGACTTTTGTCCTTGGCTTTAAGAATGCTCCAGGCCAAACTGCTGAAGGCAACGGTTTTAAATCAAAATGGCTGCACTTCTCTATCATCATCTAATCAAGTGAACACAACTAACAGAGCTCTCCTCCTTCTTAACTGATAAGTAAACAACAAGGATGTGCTTACTGGTTCACACACTGCTTCTGCATGTTGACATATATTTAAATGACTGAAAATTGAGAAATGACAATGTTAAGTGATATTCTACCCACAACTAAGCTAATTGTGAGTCCTGGCAAGCAGTACATGATGATTTTTAGTTTTGCCTTGAAACAGAAAACCATATAACTAAAATGAAGATTCACTTTACACAATTCTATTCATTACCCTTTTCCTTCCAATAAACTGTCAACATTCATTTAAAAACAAAATGTCTAAAAAACAGTATGAACACTTTTATTCTTTTGTTCACACCCTCAAAATCCAAGAGCACCAAAATAAATGTTTAGAATTACTACTGAGCTCTTTGCTGAAAATTTACTTAGTAACCCAATATCAGATGCAGGCAGGAATCCATATGAGAACAGCAGAGCAATTTGCACAGAATGATAAAAACAGCAGTATTTTATTTATAATCTGTGTATACATTTCCAAATATGTACATTTAATATTTGAGCCCTCAGCTCTTCTCAAGATGAGGGCCTTACCAGTGCAGATTGTTTAAAGCAGCACAAAAGAATGATTTTATATATGATAAAAAGTATTTTAGCAAGATGACCTGTGAAACTGTGTCTGTGTCAACCAATTCTACCACTTCGCTCCCTTGCCACCACTGGTGACAAATCAAGCACTAAAGCATGGTAATTTACAGGCTGCTGGTTAGGGAAAGTATTTAATTTGCAGTACAAGATAAGCCACAATGCTGTCAAATGATCTAGACTTGTAAGAAAGGAAATAATGAAGGAACATGGGACACTAAAGCTGGATATGAATGCTAGATCAAGTAAAAACACTTGAGAATGTGTACAAAGACTTCACAGGAAGAATGTGAATGATATTTTTGGCATATGTCAGAACAAACAAAAAAGTAACTTTCTATAAAGGGAAACTAATGTTTGTCTATAGTGGGGAAAAGAAGCAAACACACACACCCTTAGGCAGCTGGACCCTGCATTGTATTCCACAGAGCTGATATTAAAATAATTTACATAACAACCGTAAGGATGAGGGTTCGGTTTTTCAGGAAGAGAAGTTCTATATTTGGTTAACAAAAAGCACACATCACTCATTTTTGTAAAAAGGCTGGGATTATCATTTATAGCATACATTATATCCATTCTGGACTACTAAGAATGCACTGCATTATGAAAATCCTTTAAAACAAACCAGAGAAATTGACCAGATACACTCCCATAATAAGTATAGTATAGGAATGTATTTTTAGGAAGCATTAAAAAATGCAAGGCTTAAACATACAGTATGCATACAAGAACACCTGAAGAGAAAGTGATTTGGGTACCTGCTTCCTTATGTTTTCAATACACACTTTCCTTCCCTGGAACAGAATGCAAATGGACCCATGGCTTTATCAACCTGGCTCTAAAATTGCAGTATGAGAACAACACTTAAACACTCCAAAAGTCACCTATAGCACCACATTGCATTCTTCATTTCTGAGAATGAATAAACGCACAAAACAGAAAAAAACTGATCTGCAGCCAGATTTCCTTCTTAAAATGTGTGAAGAGGCTAGAACAGGTTGTTACCCTATAGCTCACAGTAGAAGCTTACGTCTTTTCTTGGGGGAAAAAAAAAAAAAATAAAATCAAAAAAAAAAAAACACAACTGCTTTTGTCAGGAATGATAAGTAATCCAGATAGCTTATAAAAGCAATCCAGATTAAATGAAACAGAAACAAACATGTAACGTAGGGGAAGGAAAATAAAAGTCTGATAAAAGACCATATTACATATGTATTTAAAATGGAGTTCATAACACTTCAAAACATTTTACAAATCATGAAAACCAAACAAGGTAAAAGTGTGGAACATATCAAAAAGAAGTGTTCCATTTACTTACGAAAAAAAGGCTAAAGCAGAAAAGCTGTGTGTACAGTGTCTAGCTCAGAAAAGCATAATAGGACCACCTCATATCCATAAAGGGCATACAAATACCCAGTACTCCCTCGAATGCTGCACGGTAACCCATTTGTAATTCTTAATGCGGTATTTTCTAATAATCACAGAAACAATGCAATAAGCATCCAATTACTTATTCTTAGATTTTAACAGTAGAAAGGCCAAGAGAATCCACTCTTAAATTTGATAAAGCTAAACCCGATCAAATAATATACATCTCATTCTTCACAATAACATATACCAGCACACTTTTACTCTGACATCTGTTTACTGATGAACACATTGTCCCTACTGTTGAAACATAAGGACAAAGTAACAAAGCAGCTGTCCCTGAGCTTACTTTTCAAAGCTGAGGCATTAGATTTATGAAGCTGCCATTTTACCCACAAATGTGGGAAAAAGAAAACAAAATATTTATGAATCCTTCCTAGATTACAATGGACGTAGAACAGCTAGTTAAAATAAAACAGTAATAAGTGAATTATATTTAAATCACTGCCCTTGTATTGCTCCCTTCCAGAATGGACACTGTTTCAAAGGATTTGATGAAGTAGCAAAGTTAGCTGGCTACTGAGTTAAGTGAAAAAAAGACATCATAAACTAAAACTGTTTAGAATGCTGATTAAGAGATATGGAGAGCAAGAGTGCAAAAAATTATAATTGAAAATTTCTGCAAACATAACTATTCCCCACTAAACCACCGAGTCTAGAAATTCTTACTAAAGCAACTATAAACTACTTAATAGCCATCTTGATGTGCCTTTAAGCATAAAATCTCTGCAATCACAATGTAACTATATGCAGCAAACCCCTTTGCATTGCATGTGGGCACCAAAAGAAAGATGCTTTTTCTAAAATATTACTTCTTTAATCTCTGCCACACACTTATGAGGTCAAGAAAGTAAATGAACTCAAATGAGATGGCCACAAAACATCTGCTCTAATCCCTACTGTTGGACAAACCAAACTTATAAAAAGCAACCAGCATTAAAAGTTGTGTAAACCTCTGCCAAAGCGCTACACAGCAGGAAAGGCTGGGTTTCATTTTGAAAAATACAATGGATTCAGAAAATATTCTGACCCTTTCAACTACTGTAACTTTAACCCAAAGAACATATGTGGAGAGTCTTGAACGTGGCAGTTTGCAGAAGCTTCCCATCCAGTCTTATAGAGCTTGAGAGGTTCTGTAAGGAAGGATGAGATAAACTTCCTCCATCAAGCTGTGCAAAGCTTGAAGAGACTTACCCAAGAAGATTCAAAGCTGTAATTTCTGCCCAAAGGGCTTATGCAAAGTACCAAATCAAGGGTCTGGATACTTCTATTGATTGAGAGATTTAGTTTTTGATTTTTAATAAATTTGCAAACCTTTCTGAAAACATGTTTTTCATTTGTCATTATGGACTATTGAGTGAAGTTTGATTAGCATAAACGGCAAATGTATCCATTTAAAATTAATCTATAAAACAAGGTATGCAGAAAATGAAGGGATCTGAATATGATCTTAATCTGCTACATATCAATTTCCATCCACAGGTCAAAAGAAATGTATCCGAATTGCACACAAGGAGGAAATATTTCCAAGGTCCTTGAAGCTGTGGGGTTTCTCTCCAACTAAATCATTAACTGGAGAAAATGCAAATGAACATCCAGTTTTACTGAACACATTATTTTATAGTCACTAAATTGAATATGGCAATGCAGGAATTACTTAGCTGTTTTTGCATTTCTAAGGAATTTAGCAAAAATTTGTCTGTCGTACAATAAACAATTTTCCTGAGCTTACATGTTAAGATTTTCTTCTACTTTTAAAGTGCATCATAGTAAAGCATCCATATAATCTTGAGCATAAAGGTGTAAGGAGAACTGAAGTAATAACTTAAAATAATTTTAAAGAATTTCAAAGCTATGGCAAAACATTGATCCAAATCCCAAGTTGGCTTATCCTAGCCACAGCACTAGTACAATAGCACTACACATGCAAAATATCTAATAGATTGTGTGACAAAGTGACAAACCAATTGTCATGAATTTAAAAAAACAGCAAATATCTTGATTAATAAATTTGAGGAATAAAAAAAACAAAACAGTGCCCATAGTGAGGTACCAATAACTGGGTTTGGGAGCTGCCGCACTAACACAGCAAAGATGGCAACTGGAAATGACAGGTGGTGGGAGACATGACATTTAAACAGAGCACACATCAAGCTTTACACTGCAAAACAAAGTAGTGCTGATGGATTCCCCATTGATTGCCTGTGGTGTGTGGCAATTATATCAGGCACAATCAAATATTTCATGGACAGCTTTTGTTTTAATTTTGTTTGCACTAAAAACATGCAAAAGTCCTTATTTTTATTTTCAGAGTTAAAAAAATAACTTTTATGATTAAAAGTTCACTACTGACCCACTGGGATCACTCAGGAAAAGAAAATCCACATAAAAATGTAAACAAAGCTGACTGATGATCCAATTTTGAGTAGCGCATATTTCTGTATTTATCCTGTCCAAGTATTTTAAGGACTCAAAGTCAAGATGATTACCGGGCTCTCCTTTAGGCACTGCTCCCCACTACTATAACAAACTTAAAAAAATAAATAAATAAAAATATAATCAACTTGAGCCAGGTGCCAAACCAAGATTTTGGCTAACCACTACTTTCATTGTTAACATAGAACCCAAATATCTTATAGTTCCTGAAGTTTCAATCTTCATAAAACATTTTTACCAGCCTTTTCATTTCTCTACCTCTTGTCACATTTTTCAAATTACTTTAATGGGATATAATACAGATTTTAATAAAATATATATACACACATAGTGTTATATATATATATATATATATATATATATATATATATATACATATATATACATATATATATATACATATATATATATATATATATATATACATATATATATATATATATATATATATATATATATATATATATACATACACACACACACACACATATACAAACACACATACATACATACATACACACACACTTTATGATGCTGAAAGTCCTGTACAGTGCCTAAGAAGACATTTTATAAATAAAAGAAAAACAAAAAAAAAAAAAAACAGAAAAGAAGGCCTCCTACTGACTTGTATAAAAACACTATTGTGGTTGCAGCTGGGAGTAGTTGATGCTCGCCGTACCCAACGTTTAAATGGTTTAAAATTGCAACCTAAAGAGACTGCTTGTGGAATGCCACTCTATTTCACTATCCCATTCAAAATGTTCTCTGATGTTGCTATGGACAAAGGAAGAGGGTGTTTTTGATCATAGAGGAGAAGCTGGTATCTTGCCGTGGCATTTTCTTTGCTTCATTGTTCTTTCTCACTACCCTTGATATTCCCATGTTGCTTTTCCCAATGAACAGAATTCAGGTGGGATTGCAGGTGTGAGTCCATATGAAGGAGCGGATCAGAACGTTGTGTTTTAAGAGTTATTTCCTGTATTTTCATTGCTCGGTGAACTGGAGGAAGAGGAAGAAGAGGAAGAGGAATAATTCATCCCTGATAACCCTGGAGGATTTGTTGCTGTGTTCTGTCCACTTAGGCTTTTTCTGCATACTGGACATGTATCATGCTTAATGGAGACAAAAGAAAGAAAAGATGAAAATATATTAGAAATGGTTTTACATCTGCTTCATTAACGAAGATTATTAAATAAATCAGTACAGCATGAAAACCACAAGCCAACTTTAGGCGATTCCACTTATCCATAGAACTGAAATACTGTAACAGAACTGCAACGCACTTCTCCAAGGCAGTGAAAAAAAATTCTTCACTTTACTTTGCCCTTAATGGTGTAATGTTAAATCATTTGAGAGAGTATGATACTATTATGCACTGTACAAAACACTGTCTCAGCTTAATGGATATTTTATTTCACAAAGATGACATATATGTATTTGCCTTGGAAACTTGTTAACCGAGGCATTAATACATAAAAAAAACACTGACATTGGCAGTCAACAGGAACAGGAATAACAAAAAAGCATTAAATCTTATCAAATATGTCAATTTAGAAACAGCTAAAGTATTGATTTTAGAAAATGTATCTTCCACATTTCAAGAGTCATGTTTGACAAAAAAGGATGTTATGTAATTTAATTTTCTTCACACACTATTTGCACAATCTTTTCTGTTGGAAGGATACATACTCTTTGTTTCTGTTCAGTGAGACTAGCATGGGTGGAGTTTAATATAAACAAAGTGTAAAGGAAGCTACACTGAAAACAGGAAAAGCTAGAGCATAATATTATGAAACAAATGAGACATTTTAGCACAATATTATTTTTCAGCTAATAATGTTAAAAAAAATGTGTCTAGCTGGGACGCAGTTTGAAGTAATCCTCTTACTTTGAAGCTGTGCCATGTAGCACACTTAGGCTACATGTAAACACCCAACTGAAGATCTTCAGAAAGCTTATGAAATAATTGTGGCACAACTTGCAGCCTAAAAATGACTGTACTTTTTCTGAAGCTTGCAGCTTGCAAGTAAGTCTTTGCCCTGTAGCAGAAACTGCAACTAGAACAAGAAACAGAACTGTACAGCTTTGGCAAAGTCACTGGCTAGCAAAATAAGCATATGCATGCAGCTAGTATAAAAAAAATCTGTGGGCAGATATAAAATTGGCAGAAAATGCTATAGTAGAAAATGTTAGGAAATGAAAGGGCATTCACCATCAATACATATGTTAGATTTAACCACCTTTTGTTCTGAACCTTACTGTAGCTCCAGACTGTAAATTCTCTCTCTCTCTTCCAAGGCAGTGCTTTCTCTTTTGTCTTTGATCTGAGCAATGAGCCTAATCATCATCATCTTCATAGCTGGACACAGTGATGCTATAAACAAATGTTTGTCTGCCTATATCTTTATAAAAATGTAAAAATCATGATGGAAAATAACAACTTTGAGAGCTTAAATCATTATCGAAGTACAATACACACTGCACCACTCAAGAAACAAGCTACAAATAACAATCCTAACAGGGTAGAAAGGATATTGTATATGCAGAAGAAAATGCAGAAGAAAATTAAGTAAACTTGACAGTCAAGCTTGTGAAAATAATATGGATACTCATTTTTCTGATATGTGTTCAATGTCAAGACATAAACTTACACTCAGAAACATGCTTAGATTTAAAGTGACATATTTAGTTTAGGTTTCAAGGCTTTATCATCACATTTCTCATGGTGCCCACTGCCCAACAATGTAAGCTACTGAGGAATAACATTTTTTTAAATTATAAATAATACTTAATTTAACAATTCCAAGTTTCTGAGGCAAAAAGGTACGATATGCCACAATTGTAAACACAATAAATAACTAAACTATGCTATAAAAATATTTTTGCCGTTCAAATCCAAGACAATTTGATACTTTAAGAAGTACTTTTTAGAATGATAAGGAAAAATGACAAAGAAATGTAAGTTGTACCATCAACATGTAATTACAAAATCAACAGACTGTTTTCTGTATGCATTTTATCTCTTACTCTATGCTTGAGGTAACAATTTATCTCAAAAATGTGAATTCATGAATTCAGTACATCAGTTTGAAGTATGTCATGTTTATTTTGATTAACAAAATATGCAAACACAACATTTTACCAAATACTAACAATACATCATTGTATTATGTTTGTTATTAGAAATTAGGGATGCTGCAACAAAAACTGTAAAACAGGTATTAGTTAAGTACAAAATATGGAAATTAACTTAAAATTACGCAACAGTGAAAACATCAACAGCAAAAAAAAAAGCTGAAAGAAACAAAGAAGATAACTGTTCAATAACAGCAATCCAAGCTTTAAAAAAAAAATGAAATGGTGAGTTGAAATGTCAGTGTGAAGCTTGAGTATGCCTAGTGAGAACCTTCATAAATACATTCTAAGGGGGATTCCCTCCCTGCTTATATATTCTGCTACAGTCAAAACTGTAGTTTTTCTAGATTAGGAATGTTCTCTCTACTATTTGGTACACTATGGAGCATTTGTTCTCCAGAAACTGCTGAACCATGGCCGAAATGCACCAAATCTTTCTCATTCTCTTTTTTTATTCTCATAAATAATAAATATATTTTCATTGTTTCCTTTCTTAATATTGTCAGATTTCAGTAGAAGACCCCAAAACATTAAAAAAAACCTGCAATAATAGAGTAAACCTACAAGAGTTCAAACACTTCTTCAGATTTTATTTATTAGACTGCATGGGTCTAGTAAAAGAAGTTTTGAAGTAATACATTAAACTGAGATGTGTACAAAATGATGCAAGGTGATAATCAAACCATAAAAGCGGGAACGTTTCCCACACTTAAGTACCTGTGGATCCACATCAATGACAGATTGGACTAGTCTCGTAGCACAGAATAAGAAAAGGCACAGCTGGCTTTTTTTCTTAGGAGGCTCTGTTCCTTTAATGGGGATAATGACATCCTTCATATCTTCTACAACATGGCCAATGCATTTATTTATTTATTTATTTATTTTTTACACATTATGGTAGGCTGAGTTAGTAACAATTTGAAAAGAGGACCACCGAATCAACATGCTAATTAAATGGGTTGGGTCAGTTATGGGATGCTCTCTGGACCACCTGGAGGTAGTAGCAAATAAGAGAATTAAAAGAAAATTTTGTGTCATTATAAACAATGCGGCACATCTTCTCCCTAACACACTAACTCTTACTTTTAGCCAACATATTATTCATCAGATGTGTGTCAAGAAACACTACTGGGGCTCCGTTATACCAACGGCATAATGCCTGTATAATGCTTCACTGTGACTGCCAAGTCAAAAGTTCTTTGGTTTTTTTTCCACTTTAGTCTATCTGGTGTATTTATATATTTACAGTACAGTGGAACCTCGGTTCATGAACGTCTCGGTACACATACAACTCGGTTTTCGACCAAAAAGTTCGCCAAACTTTTGCCACGGTTCACAACTACACACTCGGTATACGAACAAGCCAGTTTCCCTTTTGGTTTGTGCGCGCCGATGATTTCCGCACGTGTTGCATTGATCTCGGTCAGACGTGCGTGCTTTCGCTGTGAAGTCTTTGTGCTCTATTTCATTTCCCTTCCGGTTCATACGCGCCGATTACTGTATTTAAGCACGTGTTCAGCCTCTCCCTGTTCATTGTTCTCAGTCAGACGTGCGTGCTTTACCTGTTAACTCTTTGTGCTCTACAGTATTTCGTGTGCTTTTGCAGTTAACTATGGCTTCTAAGCAAGTGAAGAGTGGTGAGAAGAAAGTGTTGCAATGTTACTTTTCTCTTTTTTAAAACGTTTATTTTTTTCCCTGTGCTTAAAACTCATTTAAAAAGAGTGTTTACAGCGATCAGGATGTAATGCTATTAGCGTGAACTCCTGTAATGTTACTTTCTTGGTTGGCTTTTAAATAAAGTTCGGATTTGTTCAAATGTTCCTTTTTTTCCCCCCTTGTGCTCAAAACTCATTTAAAAAAAAAAGTGTTTATACAGCCATCAGATTGTAAGGCTATAGCGCGAACTGCTGCAATGTTACAGAGAGAGAGGGGGCTCGCGTGCTGCTGAGGGGGGGGGGGGCTCGCGTTCTGCTGAGAGAGAGAGAGAGAGAGAGGTCTCACGTGCTGCTGAAAGAGAGAGAGAGAGAGAGGTCTCACGTGCTGCTGAAAGAGAGAGAGAGGTCTCACGTGCTGCTGAGAGAGAGAGAGAGAGAGAGAGAGAGAGAGAGAGAGAGAGGTCTCGCGTGCTGCTGAGAGAGAGAGAGAGCTTGCGTGCTGCTGAGCAGGGAGCCTGGGTGTTTGTGTCAGGAGAGGAAGGAGTGAACACGTGATAGGTTACGGAGGTGAAAGTAAGAAAGTTTCTTAATATGATTTATGTGGGCGGAATAAGAGAGGGAGGAATCAAAAATGGCACCAAGATTTTTTACAGTAGAGGCAGGTCTGATGAGATCACCGCCAAGATAGACTGGGAAGAAGCTCATTTTATTAAGTTAAATTTTAGTCCCAATTTGCAGGAGTTCAGTTTTATTGTGATTTAATTTTAAAGAGTTCTGCTCCATCCAGGTTTTAATTTCACTAAGGCAGGTTGTGAGCTGAGAAAGCTCTGATGAAGTTCCACTTTTAACACTGAAGTAGAGCTGAGTATCATCTGCATAAAAATGATAACCCAGTCCATAGCTACGGATAATATGGCCAATGGGAAGCATATAAATACAGAAAAGCAGAGGACCAAGGACAGAGCCTTGAGGGACTCCTTGTGTGACTGGCGCTGAGCTGGATCTGCCTGCCCTGCCAAGACTAACAAACTCTTGCCTATCAGTCAGATAGGACTTGAACCACTGGAGGGCAGTACCAGAGATACCCAGCATGTTCTCTATTCTGGAAAGTAGGATGTCATGCCTGACAGTGTCAAATGCTGCACTGAGGTCTAACAGAATTAATATGCTGGTTTGTCCAGAGTCTGCTGCCATAAGCAAATCATTGGTTACCCGTAGCAGAGCAGTTTCACAGCTGTGCCGCGCCCTGAAACCAGACTGAAAGGGTTCCATCAAATTATTAGAGGTTAAGTAATTGGTGAGTTGGGAAGCTACAACACGCTCAGGAACTTTTGACAGGAAAGGTAAGTGGGAAATAGGCCGAAAATTGTTAAGATTGTCAGCATCAAGACCAGACTTTTTTAACATTGGGGTTACAGAAGCAGATGTGACTGGTGAGAACTTAGAGAAGGAGCTGGAAGAAGTGGGAAAACAGGGAGAGATATAAACAGATGATGTATTTATGTTAGTTGAATTATTTAGATCGTTAATTTTGTTACGGAAAAAGTGGAGGAATTCCTCACAGACTTAAGTAGAACCTTGCACGTTCACCTCACCTGAATCCAACTGAGAACCTCTGGGCAGTTATGTATTGGTGTATCTGACAACTCCAAGTAGCTCCACAGACTGTCCAGGGGCTCACTGATGCCCCAGCTTTCGGAGGTGATTCTCCAGGGCACCATCCATCATCTCATCAGGAGCATACCCAGACGTCAGGAGTGCATACAGGCAACATGGGGACATACACACTACTGAGTTACATTATGAGTTGCTGTGACGAAATTCGCGCAAGTCGGATCAGCCTGTGGTTTCAATTTTTGACTGATTTTCGTTGTGCTGTTGAATCAGCCCTCAATGGGTTAACAATTTTGGTTTCCATTGACCGTTGTTGCATCACTTTACTCAACAAATTACACAGTATTACTCAGTAAAGATTTTCCACTTGAACATTTCATTCATCAAGATCCAATGTGTGATAAGTGTTACCTTAATTTTTTTGAGCAACATATATTCTTTTTTCATTTTTATTAAATTTAATTAAAACCAAATAATCCATGAAATTCTAATCAAATTTAACAAAACCAAAACTGAACCTCCACCCAAAAGAAAGAGAGGGGATTCAGCCAAAGCAAATCTTTGAAGCAGCGAGGAAAGAAGAGTATCCTTTTCCCTGATTATTCTAATATGTTATTGATTAGATCCGGCCATATTATAAAAATGTTTTGAAAAGATCCTGAAAGTGAGAATTAGATTGTTTTAAATTTCAGGACATCAGTTACCCACTGACTTAAAGGTGGTGCGTTGGGATTCTTCCAGTTGAGCAAGATAAGTCTATGTGCTAGTGGTGAGGTAAAGAGAATTTGTTTATCCTTCTCCACTTTAAGCCCATCTGGGAATACACCAAACACAGCTGTTAATGTGTTAGGAGTGATTGTGACACCAAGGCTGTTCGAGAGGCACTCAACGATTTTTTTCCAAAACGTGATCCAGTTCACAGGTTGAATCTTGTCCTGGAGACATTGTGCACAGTTTTACTAATCAAGGTAAATGTGTTCTATAGAAATTTTTAAGTTGAATGATTAAGTGATTTACACATATTAAGCTAGTCTATTCAGTGCATGGCTGCCTTCCACTCCTATTCTGAAATGTTAAGTGAAAGATCCTTTCCCCATTGTGCCCTGGGATCTTTGAAAGGAAGGGACTTAAAAATGTTTTTTATAAAGTGTGGAGATGCGATTGGAGTCTTCAAGACTGAACAATATTTTTTTTTTTTTTTTTATATTTTTATTTTATTAATTTTCATTGTAATCATTCCATACAAACAGATCCATTTATAACCCAACAAATTTGAAAACAAATCAAACCCCATCCCTGAGAAGGAGAGCTTAGCTAAAGGAAAATTTCTTTAAGCTTTTTAATAAGGCAACATTAGACAAAAGAAGGGGAGAAGTAAATATCTATATAAATAAGAGATGGAGAAGGGAGTTAAATACAATAATAGTTAATTCTCTTATTCTAAAATAATATTGATTAAATCCTGCCAAGTTTTGAAAAAATTTTGTACAGATCCTCTAACTGAAAATTTGATTTTTTCCAATTTCAAATAATATAAAACATCAGTTTCCCACTGACTTATAAGAGGAGAATTAGGATTCTTCCAATTTAACAAAATAAGTCTGCGTGCCAAGAGTGTAGTGAATGCAATCACCGTTTGTTTGTCCTTCTCCAATTCAAGTCCATCTGGAAGGACACCAAACACAGCTGTTAGTGGGTTAGGAGGGATTGTGATACTAAGGCTGTCTGAGAGGCACTTAAAAATCTTTGTCCAAAATGATGTTAGTTTGGTGCAGGCCCAGAACATGTGACCCAGTGAGGCAGGAGCTTGGTTGCAGCGCTCGCAGGTCGGATCCTGGCCTGGAAACATTTTGGACAGTTTTAAGCGAGACAGATGAGCTCGATATATAATTTTTAGTTGAATAATTCTATGCTTTGCGCATATAGAACTCGAGTGAATTCTCTGCTTTGCTACCTTCCACTCCTTTTCTGATATATTGATTAAGAGATCTTCTTCCCAATGTCCTCTTGGATCTTTGAAAGGTAGGGACTCTAATAAGATTTTATATATTGCGGAAATAGTTTTTGTTTCCTCGGAATTGAGCAGTATTTTTTCCAGCATTGTGGAGGGTGCAAGGTGGGGGAAATCGGGCAATTTCTGTTTAACAAAATTTCTAATTTGAAGATAGTAAAAGAAATGTGTAGCTGGGAGGTTAAATTTTGAACGTAATTGTTCAAAAGATGTAAATATGTTGTCTATATAAAGATCTCTGAGCATTTTAATCCCAAAACTTTTCCAGGTATTAAAAACTGGATATACTTGCGAAGGTTGAAAGAGGTGGTTCCCTTGCAAAGGTGCCACTGATAAAAGATTTTCCATCTTAAAATGCTTCCTAATTTGGTTCCATATTCTGAGTGAGTAAAGCACAATTGGGTTATTAGTATATTTGCGATAACTTTCATTTATTGGAGAGCAAAGCAGGGAATATAAAGAAGTACTACAGGATTTTACTTCTATTGCAGACCAAGCCTGTGTATGGTGCATTTATTTGTGTCCAGGTTTTTATGGCTTGTATGTTTGCTGCCCAGTAATAAAACTGAAAATTAGGTAAAGCCATGCCACCTTCTGCCGAGGTCTTTGTAGGGTCGCTCTTCGGATACGTGGGTGTTTTGAGTTCCAAATGAATGAGGTTATTATTGAATCTAACTGTTTAAAAAACGATTTATTGATATATATTGAAATGTTTTGAAATAAAAAGAGAAGTTTAGGAAGGATATTCATCTTAACAATGTTAATTCTTCCGGCTAGAGTGAGATGACGGGTTGACCAATCTATGCAAGTCTTGCTTAATTTTTTCCATACAGACGCCAAAATTTTGTTGATAAAGAGCTTTATGTTTACTTGTGATATTTACCCCTAGGTATTTAAAACTGATCTGCTATGGTAAAAGGTAGGGTGTCTAATTTAATATTATATGCTTGTGAGTTCACTGGAAAGAGTATACTTTTATTCAGATTAATTCTAAGACCAGATATCTTTTGAAATTCTGTTAGTGCTGTTAAAACAGCAGGGACAGTGTTTTTCTGGGTCCGATATATATAAGACCATATCATCTGCATATAGAGAAATTTTCTGTTCCAGTCCTTCTCTGACAATCCCCTTTATCTGATGAGAATTTCGGCAGTGAACCGCCAGTGGTTCAATAGCGATTGCAAACAACAGTGGCGACAAGGGACATCCTTGTCTGGTACCACGTTCTAGTTTAAAGTAGTCTGAGCAAATTTTATTAATACAAACTGAAGCTTCTGGACTGGTATACAGTAGTTTAATCCAAGCACAAATATTCGGGCCAAACCCAAATTTCTCCAATGCAGTGAAAAGGTAATTCCATTCGATCATGTCAAATGCCTTTTCTGCGTCTAATGATAGTAATATCTCTGGGGTGTTTGATTTTGCTGGTGAATATATAACATTAAACAAGCGTTGGAGATTTGAAGATAGATGTCGGCCTTTAATAAATCCAGTTTGATCTTGTGATATTACCGAGGGCAGCACTTTCTCCATCCTTCTAGCTAGGATTTTTGAGAGTATCTTAACATCATTATTCCGGAGTGAAATTGGTCTATATGATGCACATTGTAACAAGTCCTTATTTTGTTTAGGAAAGACGGTGATTAATGCTTGTCGAAATGTTTTGAGGTAGTATTTGGTGGTCTTTAGCTTCTGTAAATGTTACCAATAAGAGTGGAGCTAGCTGAGTGGAGAATTTCTTATAAACTCTACGGGGTAACCATCAGGGCCTGATGATTTCCCGCTTTGTAGTGACTTTATAGCGTCTAGTATTCTGTTAGCGTTAGAGGTTTATCTAGTTCCTCAGCACTTAAAGCATCTATTTGTGGTATTTGTGAATTATCCAGAAATGCATTAGATTGCGTGTTGTCTTCTTTGGGCTCAGTGGAATATAAAGACTTATAGTAATCTCTAAATGTGTGCATTATTTTATTATGGTCGATGATTTCTTCTCCATTCTTGTTGGTGATTACTGGTATTGCATTGTGAACTTCTTGTTTATGAATTTGTTGAGCTAAAAGCTTATTAGCTTTTTCCTCCGTGTTTATAGTAATGCTGTCTAGACTTATAAATAAGTTGTTCAGTTTCTTTAGTTGTTAAGATGTTAAGTTCTGTATGCAAGGCCTGCCTTTTCCTGTGAAGAGCTTCACTTGGACGCCTGGCTTGTTCTTCATCTATTCTAGTAATTTCATTTCTTAGCTCTGACACTTTCTTGGTTTCTAATTTATTTCTATGGGAAAGATATGAAATAATCTGGCCTCTTAGGAAGGCCTTTAGAGTTTCCCAGAGTGTTCCTGCAGAAACCTCTGTAGACAGACTGAACAATATTTTTTCTGGAATAGAAATAGGTGGATGGTGAGGAAAATTAGGTAGGTTCAGCTTAGCAAAGTTTCAAGCTTGAAAGCAGTAGAAAAACTGTGTTGATGAGAAAGTAAACTTGAAGCTTAATTGCTCACAGGATACAAAAACATTACCGAAGTGTTTTAATCTCAAACATTTTCTAAGCATTAAACACCATTACGTTTGAGAAGATAAAAAAGAGTAGCTGTCATGTAGTGGTGCAAAAGATAAGAGCTTCTCTGTCTTAAAGTGCTTCCTACATTGGTTCCACATTCTGAATGAAAGAAGGGCAATTGGATTATTAGTGTATTGACATTACAAATGATTCAAGTTGCAAGCAAAATGTTTTTTGCCTCGTCAGAACATGGTATGACTCATGATCGTGTATTTAAAGAATGTCGGGATCAGTCTGCTTAGCACTTTTTCTGCTTCATTCGGAGAGCTAAAAATGTAAAACTGACAATCAATATTCACTTTTAATTTGGCAGGGTATAAGAGGCTGTATCTGATATCAGCACGGTGTAGATACTGTTTAATACTGTAGTATGAAGCGCGTTTAGCAGCTGTTACAATGGGAGAAATCTGGGCAAATATGAATGCGGTTATTTTCAAATATAATCTCCTATTGCTGTCTGAGAAGGACCATGTAATTTTATTTGGCCTTTAGTTTGTTGAAACAAACAACGAGGCGTCTCTGTTTTGAGACATTAGATCCATGTATATGGTAGGGTGTAGGGATCTCGGTGTCCGATTTGAAGTCCTCTCCAGTTATTTTAGAGAATAGTTCAGCTATGAATTTCACTGGGTTTGGACTTTCACACTTTTCAGGGAGACTTTTGATTCTGATGTCGTTTGTTCTATCTTCCAGTGCAGCCAGTTTGTCAGCAAGCACTTTGCATTCTTATTTTGCAGCCTTTGCCTTTTCGCCTGTGGCGGATGTCTACGGTTCAACTATTTTATTATGAGTCGTAAAAAATTGCTTAACATCTTCAAGCTGAAGAGCGAATACTCCAATTTTTCTTTCTAATTTACTCATATTTTCCTGTATTTTTTCATCAACTTTTCCTAGAATTTCTGTAAAGACTGTAGTAAACTTATTAGTTAAATGTTAAAGGGATAAAAGGGCCATGCTCAGTTCCAATAATCCTCCTGAAACTGACAAATTCTTCTTGCCTGCCTCACTCACAGTTTTACTCCCACTTTCGTTTTTGGCTGGAGGAAATAATGCAGCGTGAGGTCCTGGCAGATCAGTTTGCCTGTCTTTTCCTGGTCAGTCTTTGGTAGGCTGCACAGTGACATTGAGGCTGGTTTTGACTTTGATGAATTTTTAGCTGCCTTAATCCTTATCCTTTTTTTTATGAACCCTTTGTTTGCTGCTCATGTTTATTTATACTTGCATATAATGTAAATACAAGATGCAGTACCTCAGAATGAAAAAAAAAAAAAAGAAGAGTAAAATAACACCGCTGCTAATGGAGCTCAGCTCCAGCCATTCATCTCACGCAAAGGATGACACCAAAATTGTACATTCTAAGAAATAGTTTACCCAAAGTTCTACAAATGTATGGTGTAGTAAAACATTTAAGTATATATTACACATTTTTAAATATTTTTCAGTTGTCAGTTGGTAAGTAAAGTTTTCCCATATGTATAATTAGTGTCATAATAAAACAAGACAGGCAGAGCAAGGATTCACATTCACTCTGTCCTCATTCTGGATAAGTACAATGAATAGATGCCAAAAAAAAAACAACAATTTGAATATACTGTATTGAAAAGCAACTTTTGTCAGTCTAAATGGTGACAGCAATAGTAATTTGTTTTGTAGATGTGTAAGTATACACAGTTTACGATTCATATTTAATGAAGTTTGATATGTTGTCACCCAACATTGTTAAGGAAAACAGAGTTGCCAAAGTGGAGTTCTTTGTGACTATGAAAAAAGAAAAAAGCACACAGCAAGAAATTAAAAACGTGGCATGAGTAAAATATGAGGAACAACAATATATGGCACGTGGAAAAAAAGACATATACAAAATATAAAACAGAAGAATGATGGATTATGGAAATAATTGTTAAATGTCCTTGGCATGGAGTTTTCTGATCTAGTGGTCTGCAGAGACTGGGAAACTTCGTTTACCTCAATTTAAAACAGGTGAATGCACATTTAATGGTTGTTTCATGTATTATATTGAAAACAACCATCTGAAATTTCCGTACCAAACAAAATGTATGTATTATGTGGCTTTTGTGGAAAACTGATTTGATGTTTTAAACCAGCTACCACCCACAAACACCAAAGAATGTCACTCCCAGATTAAGTTCCTGCCTCATCACTGCCCCCAAAATCAAAGATCTTTGAGGAGGTAGGAAGGAAAAAAAAATCCAAAACCTACATAACAGCAAATATTCATTGATAAAATGCCTACCTGTTCCAGCCATGGCACAATACAGTCATTGTGGAATAAATGATTGCATGGAAGCTGCCGAACCATTTCACCAGCAGTGTAATCCTCTTTACACACAGGACATTCTAAACCTGACCCTGAAATAGAAAAGGTTTCAGGTGAAAAAAAAATACCAGACATGTAATTCTCAGAATTTTTACTCAATCATTTTCCACCAATCAACACCCCAATTATTACCGGTATGTCATTCCCAAAGTTAAATACTAGCAAAGAAAGGAAGATGTGTTCCTTTAGGATTAATATGGCTTGTACGTTTTTTCATTCACCCTAGATTTTAATTTGAAAACTAAAAAATTTAAATAAATATTCTGTGCTCATTCAGTGGTCTATAAAATAGGTTCTCAACCTTTTGTCTTGATGCATCCTTCCGAGTAATTTAAATGTTCTGAAGTATTATCATTTTCTTTGATCTTAAACTGTAAAGTACTGAATTCGTGTTAGGTAAAACTAAAGGGTGTTATTTCTTTAGATGTCCAAAAAAACTGTATTTGGGGGTTATAACAAGGTATTATGAATAATTTTTGTGTTAATTTTTTATGCATGTCACTTCTTTAAAGTTTATGTATGAACTGTGGTTTGATATGGAATAAAAATAAGAAACCCTTACATCTTATCTGTTGCTTCAAGCTACCTTACATAATTGATTATAGACTTTGCTGCTGCTGTTCATGCCTGTACATTACTACAGAATAAGTCACTGAATTGCACTGTTTGAAATTAGTTGTAACTTAATTTCATTTGGTGCAGTGAACTAATAAACATCGTGTTGAACAGTGAACAACAGAAATGTGGTGTTTGCTGAGCTGCTTTCAAGAATTAAGAACAACCTCTAATTGCACATACAGTGGAACCTCGGTTCACGACCATAATTCGTTCCAAAACTCTGGTCGTAACCAAAGCAATTTCCCCCCCATAGGATTGTATGTAAATACAATTAATCCGTTCCAGACCATACGAACTGTATGTAAATATATTTTTTTAAGTTTTTAAGCACAAATATAGTTAATTAAACCATAGAATGCACAGTGTAATAGTAAAACTAAATGTAAAAACATTGAATAACACTGAGAAAACCTTGAACAACAGAGAAAACTAACACTGCAATAGTTCGCGCTATAGCGCTACCAACCACTGGCTAAAAACACTTTTTTTTTTTTTAATGAGTTTTAAGCACAGGGGAAAAAAAATGAACATTTGAAAAAATCTGTAATTTAATAAACCACCAAGAAAAGTAACATTGCAACAATGCACGCTACAAACCGATCGCTGTAAACTGAAGTGAAAACAAAATCAAGCCCAGTGCATTCTTTAACTGCCTTCCTTCCTTATGCGTCCAGCTCTCTCTCTCGCGCTGCCTGTGTATGTGTGTGTGTGTGTGTGTGTGTGTGTGTGTGTGTGTGTGTGTTGCGCTCTCTCTCTCTCTTGCTCGCTGAACAGGAAATGCACAGGGAAAGACTGAACATGTACAAATCGAAAAGGAAACTGGCTTGTTCGTATACCAAGTGTGTGGTCGTGAACCAAGGCAAAAGTTTGGCGAACTTTTTGGTCGTAAACCGATTTGTACGTGTACCGAGACGTTCGTGAACCGAGGTTCCACTGTATCTGAGATTATGCATTTACATTAACATACTGCATGTCGATTGTTTGAAAAGGTTAATTTTGTGCTTCAAAACATTGCAGTGTACCTCAACTTTTTTGGTCTTGCGACCCACTTTATTCCACCATACAAGTGTCTTTGTGATATACCAAATTCCCCCCAGCAAATTGAGCACCATCATCAGACCCAAGGGAGGAGGTTTAGTGGGACAGGTATGGTTTTGGGAGTTATGGCATGGGAACTCAGCTTGACTGTCAGAGATGTAGGAGGGACCAAGGTAATCAGAGTGGCAACTTGCCACACAACCTGCTACCAATTGAAAAAATACAACACATGATCCACTGCCTGAAGCCCACCATTCACCCAGTGTTTAAGAAACACATCATTGATGAATATTCTGGAAATTTTGAAACAAAAACTAGACACATTTTTTTTTTGGAAATGTGTTATTGTGTGCAAAGTTGGCACACTGTTCAAGGCTGGATTCTTGTCTTTTGCCCAGTGGAGTTGGAATAGGCATCGATTCAACAGCAACCCTAAATTCCATATGCTAGTCAGGAAATGGATGATTGGACAGACAGCTGTAATCATGTTGATATCAATCAAAGGATTAATGTAAAGCCATTCAATAAACTCATTCAATTACAGATGACATTGGTCACAATATCATACTCGCAAAGCATGCACAGTGTATTTCTATTTCCAATTCTATAATGGCATAAGAGAAATAAGGGAATAATGAAAGTCTTTTTGCCTTGAAAGCATAGCTGTATTAATCCTTTTTGTTAAGCTAAACACTGAAGAATTTAAGTTAAGACACTTGCAATTCCACATTGAAATACAAGCTCCAGGAGCACGTCTTGACATGCAACTACAACTGAGACATCTCTTCTTTCCCTCTGCCTTTGCCTACCAGGGTCCTGACCATTTTTTATCACATGCCACCCAGTAATAACCCTCAAGCTACTGGTAGTATGCATGCCACAGGTTGAAAACTACTGGTCTATAATGTTGCGTTCACTTTTTCTGTTTTACAGCACGCCTGGTGAAGTCTTATAGTCAACTTAAGAATATAAGTATGTATACAATGTTCACCTTGCATTTTAAAAGACTGTTGCCAACATTAAGTTCAAGCTCCTCAACCAAACCTGACACCAGGTAAAGACTAAAAAAAGAGAAAACATTTAATGTGAGCCCTTCTTAAACAAGGAATTGTTTGAATAGTAATTAGGAGGAAAACATGAACAATAATTAAGCAATAAAATAAAACCATAGTCTTTAACTTGTGGAGGAACTTTCACTTTAAATAAAGTAACTAGAAATTCACCTATTACAGTGAAACACACATTCCCTCTTCAGAGTTAAGTTGCTTCCCATTACAAGATAATTACAAACGTAGGTTGAATAAAAACACTGCACATACATACATGTTCTTCTGTAATTTGTATTGTGGGGAGGCTCTTTTAATCCTTGTCTCGGTCTCTGCTGGTGGAGGACCAGTATTTTCAAATTGATTTAGTAACTTGTTTTTCAAAAGAAACAGAAACAGATACAGTTTAGTAATACAGAGATGTTAAAGGCAAATCAAATATGATCTTGATGTCAAATGCTGCTATACCTGTTAATGTCTGAAAACTTATGACAAACAAAACTGCCGTCAAACATAAGATCTGGTCAGATCAAAATTAAAACCTCCTTAAATGATTCTGTATCATATAACAATAGCATTTAAAAGATTTATTTCTGCTGCTTTTTTCTTACTCGTTTAGTCAGTTAAGGATGTATACAAAGATAATATGATTACGCATAAGATACCCGACTAATTTAAGTTCACTTTCAGAGAATCCATGTTTTCTAATGTTTTTCAAAATGATTTTTGACTGCAAGGGCAAAAACAAAGAATAGTTGGCATTTAAGAGCACATGTGGGCAGCATCCAGTATTTACTATAACACTGATTTTGGAGGTGTTTAAGGTTTGAAAAGTAAGTGGCAAAACAGCTGACAAATATGAGTAAGCCTTCTTGTGTTATCAGGGAGTCAAGGCAGCTGGGCTGTCAAAAAACAGAGCATGTTAAAGCTCATTGAGACATTCCTTGTGTGACTTTGGGCTATACTTGTTTATTTGTATAAGAAATAAATAAACTGCTGTTGTTGTAAAGTAGTGAAACCAAGCCAGACAGGTTGGAGATGCTAAAGGCAGCTGAGGGCCTTGAAGCCAGAATTGCCAGATACATGCAACACAACTAAGAAGGAAGTTTTCACTACATTATACACTAGCATACTAGCTTTTGCCATAAAAAAAGACTGGCTCTTTGCGGCATGGGTCTTAATGCGAGATCAGCATTTTGGAGCAGATAATAATTGTTGAGAAAATGCATGCTTGGCAGAGAAATAATGGTCAGTCTTTGTTACAGTATGTGCCACACACTGTACAATATGTTAAGCAAGGGGAAAGGGGAATTTTTCATGTGTGGATTTAATAATATGTAACTGGATGCTATGGTATATATCTCTATTACAAAAAAAAAAATCTTTGGAGGCAGACTAGGGAGACGAGACATATCTTCTCTGGAGATAACTTTGATGTCCTGCGAGACCAATGCAGTAAGACATTTAAAACAAGGTTCATGGACATCTAACCTAGAAGTTGTTGGAAATTGCCTTTTGGCAGTGTGGGGGAACAGCCTGGATACAGACAAGCAGACATCGATGGTTTCACAACCAACCACACGTATTCATATTAACAGCAATAAACAGCACCACAGAAACCCAAGTGACCCCGAGCACCAATCACCCACAAGTCCAGGCCTTTCCAATGCCCCCCCTCTCTCTCTCTCTCTTCTGGTCCGCCTCCACTCCTCCTCTACTCCGAGCTCCAATCCTCTTCCACCCGACTCCAGCCATCAAATGGGAGGGAGGCGGGCCCCCCTTTTAAACCTTACCCGGACGTGCTCCCAGGGTGCCCTCCCCAATGAGCAACTGCGGCCACTCCCTGGTGTGGCCAGATAGTGCCCGGCAATGCAACCCGGTAGCCAACTCCGGGTGTCCCTGGTCTTCTTCCCCCCAGCACTTTCGGGTGTGGCGGAAGTGCTGAGGGCCAGGGCTCCTCATCCTTCTGGGCGTCCCGGCTGGGTACCACCCCCATCCGCTTGCCACAGCAGACACACTTCATGTGCTCCCAGCTCTTAAAACAATGACAAGCAACAAGCATAACATGCAGCTCGCCGGCAGCAGCAAGCCAGCATATGATCTGACCGCTTCTCCTTAGTGTGCATTCAAAAAAGTTGCTAGAACAAGCAAAGGAGACCATCAGTCAATTGAGTTGGCTTTTGCTAAAAGTAGAAAATATAAATGAGAGCTTGCAAGGTGGACACAATGTACTACGGCTGTATTATGTCATTTAACTAAAGAAATGGTCTCTTTTCACACTACAGAGAATAATGCTTTCAAAGAGATGCTGCACCTGACACAGAAGCCTCATATAAAACAGTATCAGTATGGTGGATGAAATGTATCGAAACTGTACTAGCAAATTGAGAATCGATGCACTGTGTAATACCTTATCTATTAAAAAATGAAAAACCCTTCTATATAATTTCTGGACTTCATCAATCACTTATAACAGCCTTAAAAGCTATGTGTTGCCGTACATTCTAGCTGGTACTATATAGCTAAACCAACTTTTTTTTTTTTTTTAATTTGTTGGTCGTTTTGCTCTGTTTAAAATGTTAGCACGTACTAATTTATTTTTCCAAGTTACACTGTTTTTCTTACTCAGAAGCAGGCTTTTCAGTGAATGAAGAATCTTAAAAAGAGAAACTTCAGCTTGAATGCATGTGTACTTACTGAGCTGTGCTGTAAACTAGTAGATCATGGTGACCTCTGGAACTGGGCAAATGTGTATTAGCTAATTTGGCTAATTCCCTGTCACTATATGTCACTCCTCTGCTCCTCCATTCACTCCGGAAGAGGGGGAAAGAAAAACAAAAAAACAAAAACAACACACCATGGGCAAAGATGTGCTACTATAAACTAGAATGGTACAGGAATCTCAGACTCCTCCTGCTATAAATAAGACTCTTTGACAGCTTTTTTGAGAGGCCCTCAGGAATTAAAAAAAAAAAAAAAAAACAAACTTGCCCTGGTACTACATTTGTTTGTTGCAGGTGTGGCAAGGTTCATATAATGGTGCAGTAGGTTTAGGCACACAAATAAAGTTATTTCTGAGAAATATGTACCATAGTGAATGTGGCATAAGTGTAGAATCAATGATGAAGGCAAAGGTAAGGGGTGCACAAAAGTAGTTTTGGGTACAGTCTCCTATTTGGACTTTTAACTTTAATAGCAGAAAGTCAATTATAAAAAAACATTCAAGCTATGCAAGGATATTTAAAAGAATACAGGTATATGGATCTGTGGAATCACATTGTTGTTAAAGAAGTGTGCAAAAAACACGATGCAGGATTAGTACCGGGGCAATAAATAATGTGGTAAGAAGAAACAGGCTGAGGTAGTTTAAGCATGTGGAATGAAAAAGAAAGACTAAGTAAAAGAGCATAATGTGACAAAGAAGGGCGGCATGAGGCGATAAAATAAATAAAATGAAAAACCAAAGGCAGTGTCAGATGATATGAAGCAGAATATGTCTCATTCCTAAATTGCCCATAAGAATAGAAACCTGGACAAATTTTGAGAGCACATACCTAGATAACCCTGGGGCACCACCTAGATAATACCTCTGACCTGGGTAGTACAGACAGCAGTAATCTAATTTATCCAGTTTCAAAAACATTGAGGATTGTACTACTTTAAACACAAAGTATACCACTATAATCTTGTATTCAGTACACGAAATCACAAATATCACTATTTTACTTTCTCAGTAAGCTGTCAAGCAGACACCTTAAAATGGAAATATGGCAGATATAATTAACATACAACACATGAAATGATTGGAACTTACAATTTATAGCATACTTACTAGAGGAATAAGTTAAGGTTTTCTTAGATTAAAAAAAAGGCTGGAAATTATTGGTTGTGCATAGGCATATAAATATTTAACACAATTACAATTTTTAGTTGACAATGCGACAAGGGGGTAACACACCTGTACAAAATGAAGACACGCAACAGGATATGCAACTGATGGCTGTATAAACCATTTGAAATACACTATTAAATTATAAATTGTGCATTTCAGAAAAGAGACTGGAAACCACAGAAAGCTTTCAGTTTAAGAAACCAATCTTAGTAAAAATTGCAGCAAAGCAAAAAAAAAAGCCAACTATTTTTAGTACTTGCGGTAAGTCAGCTTTCAACCTACACCAACAGATGGTGTTAACAAGATGATAATAATTATAGTAATGTAAAACTCTTTTCACCGTTTTTCTGCTTCTGTGTTTGTTTACACTTGTATACGGCCCCTGTTCACCTTCTCCAGCATTTCTATACTTCAATTGGCTGTCACTATAAAATAATTCACATAAGTGGGCTAGGACGTTTTCAGCAACTATAGTCCTTAAACGTGATGTACAGAAATTTTCATGTAAAACTTGTTTTCAAAGCAATAGTTTATTCCAAGATGTAAAAATTTAGCACTGTGCAATAATCTGATCCTCCCCTTTGGCCCTAAAGCAAATTATTTCCCATAACCTCCCATCCTCTTTCAATAATGTATTCTTATAATGCAAATGAAAAAAAAATATTTTGCTTATTACAATAAGTTAGAAAATGAGATTAAATTAAAAATATAAATGCCTTTTTATTGAAAAATGATGTTCTTTGCCATTATTGAATTACTTTATATTGCAACACTTTAGTTTTTTTTTAAATTGGAGTCCCCATACCACCCCCCAAAACACCAAATTAGCAATCAATGCCACACAACTAATAACATTTTCTAGGGGAAATGCTGGATTTTCTAAAACATTTTGTATTCCCTTATTTTATCCTAATTTCCAAATGTTATTGTTACCTTTATTTTACTATGTGAGTAATGACAAACAAACTGCATTATTAAGTTTCTAAAATATTAATTTCTTTTAAAAACATCTATATATATAAAAAACCCCTATGTAGCGTCCAGGTGTCCGTGTGTGGGTGTCTTCTGGTGAAGTGCGCATGCGCGGGGCACGGTTGCGATGCGCGATATTACTGTCAGAAAAAGTTAGAGGCGTTTTTACAGAAATACAAACCAGTATTACTGCGAGAGGAAATTAAAGGTACACAATAGCAGTGACGCAATATTACAGCCACATAATAATAATTCATTACATTTATATAGCGCTTTTCTCAGTACTCAAAGCGCTATCCACACAGGGAGGAACCGGGAAGCGAACCCACAATCTTCCACAGTCTCCTTACTGCAAAGCAGCAGCACTACCACTGCGCACCTGTGAGGAAAAGCCAGTATTACTGTCAGAGGAGATTAAAGGCATATTACCGACGCGCACGCCCTGTATTAACCGCCAGAGAAAATTAAAGGTATATTACGGACGTACAAGACGGTATCCTTCAACTAAGGGCGCCACACAAAAAGGCGAAGCCTCAAAAGGGCGACCTCAATTGGGCGCAGCGAATAAAGGCGCGCGGTAAATAAAGATCTTGCACCTTTGTTGCTCTTCACATATTCCCGGAGCCATTTGAACTAAATTATTACGAACGCCTTTATTCGCCGCGCTCAACTGAGGTCGCCCTTTTGAAGCTCACCTTTTTGTGCGCGCCCTTATTGAACAGAGCCATACAAGACAGTAATTACTGTCACAGAAAAATTAAAGACACACAATACACGGTGGCAGCCCACGAAGAACGGTCAGACTCAGCAAGTAAACATCAACAAAAGAAAGGCTGTGAAAGACAAAGAAAAATACGACCAACAAAAAGAATGAGGTCAAAGTCCATTGCCATTTAATACTAGACTGTTCCTACTAATGTTTATGCACTACTGTTCTACGCGCCCGTTATTGTAATGGGCTAAATACTAGTTCTGTAATAATTGACTCTATGAAGGGGGTTTTAAATTAATGAAAAAGAATAATTTCATCATATCATAAATGCAAACAAGTCTTCTCTCACCTGTGTAATGATTGCATCGAGTCCATTGGCCCCCCAGGCATAATCCATTGGATTTGAGTGCAACATACCCGCTGAATAATAGGAAAAAAAGCTTCATATTATTATCCTTGGTCTAATGAAAACATTTTTAATTCAGGAAATTCAGAATGATTATAACAAAAATACTATAATTTGACCACACTTGGTCAGTAAATGTCAAGAAAGGCAATGCATATACCTTCAATAGGGCTGAACACTTAAAACTCAAAAGATAATTTTTAAAAACTTAGATGATACTTGGAATAGCACTGTCAAATATCCATCTTTTACATTATTATATCTAATAAATTAATATAATGTCCAAAATTGATACAAAAAAGAAGTAATTAGTTTCCTTAGATTTTAGTGTTTTAAAACTTAGTTAATACTTTCTGAAGCTAAAAATTGCTTACCATGGACCCAGTCCTATATTTGGCATGGCAGTGGGTGCTATAATTCCATTTACTAACTGCTGAATAATTCTGTAAAAAAAGAAGCAATTAGAATTCATGTAGTAAAATACTGCCACCTATGTCATCATAAAGATTGCAGTAAGCTTTTATTCTATTCTCTCAAAATAAATAAATCCATAAATAAACATCTGTCATAAAATATAGCCATGCAATTTCAAGAAATTTTGACAGGCTCAATCAGCAACTACTGACAAGACCGCTACTGCAGAACAGAAAAATATAAATAAAAAAGGGACATTATATATCTGCTCCCAGAGAGATAAGGTGGGAACAGCAGAAAACACCCTTTAGTAAGAGAATGTATTGACCTTTCCAAACATGATTCTATATACTGGTAATAATCCACTTTTTGGGACAAGAATGTTTTTTTTTTTTTTTTTTTTTACAAAATAAATCCTAAGTTTGACAACGTTTCTCATCATTTATTTAATAAAAGCATGCTGCTACTTGCTGAATCCTCTAGATGACACTTCAAGGACATACAGTTGCAAAAGAACAAGACATCTGAAGAAGTTTTGACTCAAGAAAACATGTAAAGGGGCCGACCCACATATGGATGATTACTCTTTCAATAAGTAAAGTTAAGAAAACCATATTTAGAAATAAATAAATAAATAAATGTTACCCCTCCAGTGTAGGGACACCCTCATGTCTGCCTGTTTGCCGTCTTGCTAGGTGGCGTGTTCTAGGCTGCATTGCTCCGTAGCGCTGCCGAGAGGCTAGTTCACGCTCCCTGCGATTTTCTGTTTCTCTATTATCCTCAGAGGTTACACTAGACCCAAAATCAAAACTCTCATCAAAAATACCCAGTGCAAACTGGCCATATCCTGGTGGAAAGCTGAACAATTGTTGGTCCAGGTTCTGTAAAGAAAGTTTTTTTTTTTTTTTTTAATTATATTGTACAAATCCATTTACTTATTAGAAAACACAACTTAAAAGTGGCAATTACAAGAAATGGAACACAAGACTCCTGGTTCATATTTGCAGTTAACTATAAACTTGCTTGAAACATGACAACAAACCTCAAATGGATGGCGATTCTGGTCACTAGTTGATGCTGAAGTACTGGAACCATTTTCAGTGCTGTGTGGAAACACAATATCAACAGGCATTGGGGAGTCAGGAAGGCTGTTTTTTTTTTCAGTCCCCAAAAAAAGCAAAAGTGTGACCATCTCTCTTCCTAGCAGAAACAAAGGAGTGCTAGCTGTTAAACTTCAGCTGAACTCACAAGTGAGAGTGGACCAAGTTGCAATAGTTACAGTAACAACATAACTTGTTTTCCCACTGAGAACCATGCACATAAATGAACCAAAAAGGGGACTTTTTAATTCAGAACATTTACTAAGCTGATCTTAAAAAATGTTTGAAAAATGAAGTGATAGCAATTAAGGAGACAATTGCAACTTAATGTGTTTTGCTACATATTTTTAGAACATAAATACTCTATGTGGTTAATGTTAATAAAAGAAAAAATCTGAAAACTAAAGTGATTTTCTTAATTTTTCAACTGGCAAAAATGTACCAATCTATGTAGGAAGTTGGAAGTGACAGTAACGGCTATATTTCCACAAATGACAGATCACTGTCAAAAAGGAGAATCATTTTAAGCGACTGAAAAAGTTAAATTATTATTTTTTTCATAAACAGATAATTTACATGCATCATTTAATGATGTTATAGATTCAGTTTAGATTTTTTCAATTTGTAAGTAAAATTACGTATGAGAAAATGCAATAATGTATGTGTGCAAAATATATATTTAGAGCAGGGGTGGGCAAAGTCATTCCTGGAGGGCCGCAGTGGCTGCAGGTTTTTGTTCCAACCCAATGGCCTAATAAGGAACACTTATTGCTCAAGTGTTTTTGCTATTATTTATATTTTACTAACTTTATTAATTTACTATTTTTCTTTTAGTGTTCATTAGTAAGTTTCGTATTATTATTTTTTTTTTTTTTTTTTCTGAAAGCTTTCTTGTACTGTTTTAATCATTTGCCGTGGATTTTACGGATTTTATCAAGGTTTTGTTGCCTACTCACTTGCTGCCTGGATATACTGTTCTACCGTTTGCTGTGGACTTTATGGATTTTATTAAGTTATGTTAAGGTAAGCTTTTTGTTGTCTACTCACCTGTTGCCCGGATATACTGCTTTAGATTTTCGGGCGCTGTCTGGACAGCATTCCTCCCTACCTCTTCAGTCTGAATGGCGTTCAGATATTCTAACTCACAACTCCGCCGACTTAATCCTGCAACCACTCCTGAAATGAACATCTCCATCATCAAAGAACTGGGACTTCTTCGCCGTCCTCGTTACATTCACAGAGGATCCAGCCGAAAGTTCGTCTTCTATAACCACCCAAACTGTTCTACTACCAACATTCCTTCTTTCTGGTCATCTGTCGCACGTTTGACGCGTCATCAGAGCACAGTCGCTCCAATTACTATCAACACTGGAAGTATCGTGAGATCTCTGGACTCTAGCATGGGATACACCCGAGCCACTGACAGAAATATCGCGAGGTCTTCACATCCCCGGCTGGATTTATTTTGTGGAATGAATTCTAAGCTGCGTGGAGTGGATTTTAATGTTCTGCGTCCTGTACAGAGATTTACTTCACAGTCATTGGTTAAATTTGAACTATTTAACTCTCAATCTATCAGCAATAAATCCATACTGATTGAAGAACACATCAGGGAAAAAGGACTTGACTTCATGTGTCTGACAGAAACCTGGCACCAGTCAGAGGTTTACTTTGCCTTAAATGAAGCCTGTCCACTTGGCTAGTTACTTGGAGGCAGCTCGCAGCACTGGGCGTGGTGGTGGAATAGCTGTTATCCACCGTCAGGACCTGGGGTTGTCCCCTATCTCGATACCTGCAATATCTTCCTGTGAGTGCCTTGCATTTAAATGTAAGCCCCCCGTTTCCCCTGACTGTTCTCCTTATCTATCGACCTCCAAAACCCAATTCTGCCTTTATTCCGGAAATTACTGATCTTCTCACAACACTCTGTGCTACTTCTGCCAACATCATAATCTTAGGAGATATAAATATTCATGTTGACAATCCCACAGGTTATCTCACTGCTGATTTCCTTGAGCTGCTAGATTCTCTCAACCTACAACAACATGTTGATGTTCCCACACATTCTAGGGGTCACACTCTTGACTTGGTCATTTCAAACTGTGCCCCAACCAGGAATCTACAGGTATTTGATCTTGGTATTTCAGACCACAAAGTTGTGTCATTGGAGCTGCCCTTTTTCTCCTCCCGTATCAAACCAAAACGACAGATCTACTTCAGAAATCTGAAGAATATCAATGTAGATGCCTTGGCCTTGGACCTTACATTTCTCTCCTCTGACTTTATCAGCTCCCTCTCTGTTGCTGACCTTGTGGATTTTTACAACCAGTCCCTGAGCAGTCTCCTGGACTTCCACGCCCCTTTAACATCTAGGTCCGTCTCATTCTCGTGCTCAGCACCTTGGTATACCTGCGAGCTGCGAAAAATGAAGGCGGCTGGGCGCCGCTCAAGGCCTCTGGGCTGACTGTCCATAAACAGGCTTACAGAGAACACATGAGAGCGTATGCAGAAGCTCTGAAGGTTGCACGGTCCAAGTTTTATTCCACCATCATCAGAAATGGCTCCAGCAACCCTAAAAAACTTTTTTCAACCATAAATCATCTTGTCAAACCTCCTTTACCTGCCCATTCTGAGACCACTGATGACAGATGCAACATGTATATCAACTTTTTTAAACAAAAAGTTGATAATATCCGTTTACACCTCTCTACCAAGGATATCTTGCACTTCCCAACTGTTGACTCATTGTCTGAGACCATCCATCCTCTTTGCTCTTTCTCTGTTGCCACACGGGAAGAGGTGGAGGATGTCATCAGGAAAATGAAACCGTCTACTAGTTCCCTGGACCCTTTCCCCTCACCCTTGCTGAGGGCCAACATTTCTGCCATCTCTCCACTTATCACCAGGATAATAAATCAGTCCCTCCTGGCTGGCCATATTCCTTCTGCACTAAAAACTGCTGTCATCAGACCTCTACTGAAAAAATCCACCTTGGATCCTGAAGTTCTCTCCAATTATAGGCCCATCTCCAATCTTCCATTTCTCTCCAAAGTTCTGGAAAAAATAGTTGCAGCACAACTTCACGATCATCTCAAACTGAACAATCTGTTTGAAAAGTTTCAGTCTGGTTTTCGCCCTGGCCATAGCACCGAAACAGCCCTGGTCAGGGTCACCAATGATCTTCTGATGACGGCAGATACTGGTTCACCTTCACTACTTATCCTCCTTGACCTGACAGCTGCTTTTGACACAATAGACCATAACATCCTTCTTCACCGCCTGCAATACACTATTGGACTCTCAGGAATTGTTCTAAATTGGTTTACATCATACCTGACTGGCAGAACTGAGCATGTCGCCCTTGGCAGCGCAAAGTCCCACACCCACAACGTCGCCTGTGGTGTTCCACAGGGCTCTGTGCTGGGCCCTATCCTTTTTACTATCTACATGCTCCCCCTTGGAACTGTCATTGGCAGACATGGTTTATCGTTCCATTGCTATGCCGATGACACTCAGCTTTACCTCAGGACTACTCCCTCCTCCTCTACTGCTCCTCTGCCAACATCTACATTGTCTACCTGCCTGGAGGAGATAGAGGCATGGATGAGGCTCAATTTTCTTCAGTTGAACAGATCCAAAACAGAAGCCATCTTAGTTGGTACATCACATCATCTTCGCTCTTCTACCATCACCAGTATTACTTTCTCTGGCCAAAATATTCCTCTTTCCACATCTGTTACTAATTTGGGTGTTAGAATGGACTCCCAACTTACTTTTGACACCCACATCAAATATCTCTGTAAGTCATCTTTTTACCATCTCAAGAACATCGCCAAACTCCGCCCATTACTCACCCTGGCAGATGCAGAGAAGCTCGTCCATGCGTTTGTCTCTTCCAGGCTGGATTACTGTAATGCACTCCTCATTGGGATTCCTGGCAAGAGTATCCAGAGACTCCAGTATATTCAGAACAGCGCTGCCAGGATCCTGATGAGGGTGCGAAAGTATGATCACATCACCCCAATCCTGAAAACCCTTCACTGGCTCCCTGTTTCATTCAGAATAGAGTACAAGGTCTCCCTTCTTACCCATCAGTGCATTTATGGACATGCCCCTCTTTATCTACAGGAACTCCTTACCCCCCATAACTCCTTACGTTCCCTCCGCTCTGTACTCACTAACACTCTTCAAGTCCCCAGAACTAAGCTCAGCAGCATGGGTGACAGGGCGTTTTCATCGGTGGCGCCGAGGCTGTGGAATGCCCTCCCTGATTACCTGAGAGCCCCACAGTCGACTGAGGCCTTTAAGCGAAACCTAAAAACTCATCTTTTTAGAAAGTCATTTTGTTAAAGTATTTTATAGACTCTTCTGTTCTTTTTTATTTTATTATTCTATTTTTACTCTGTAGCACTTTGGGATTGCTAAAATATAAAGTGCAATATAAATAAAATTTATTATTATTATTATTATTAAGTGACACTTCTGCTTCATTTTATTTTCATTCGTTTTTAATGGCGCCTTATTAGCAATAAGATGCAAATGACAAAGGAAAGCTATATTTCTCCATTTAGCTTGTTACCATTTACACCTGTGTGTATTTATCTTGCGCTACTTGGTTTAATTAAATACTTGGAAGGAAACTGTAGAGAAAAAGGTGAAGGACAGAGAATTACTCCTCTATTTTAGACTTCAAAAAGAAGAAAGGAAAAAAAAATCTCAGATGAACAGACGTGGCAGAGTTAAAGCACTAACAATCCATAAAGTTTAATTATTGGCAAGCATTGTTTTCTAATTCAGCAACTGGGTTGGATCAAAAACCTGCAGCCACTGCGGCCCTCCAGGAATGACTTTGCCCACCCCTGATATAGAGATATAGAGAGAAGATATTTAATCATTTATCTAAAATGTATTTAACATTTTACACAGCAAAACAGAAAATGGTTGTCTTCACAATCTCAAGACAAAATTTACTATTCACCCAAGACATTCCTAAAAAATAAGCGTCATAATCTAATTATATGTATATAGTATGAGTATCAGATATGCTCTTCAGAGTACAAGATTACAGCATTTACAAAAAATTCAATCATAATAAAATGATGTAAATACATAAACAGATATATGGTAAGATATATCATAATCTTGACAACATCAAGATAGGGGTGGGTGGTATGACCAAAATTCTATATCACGGTATTTTTCTAAATTATCCCGGTTTCACGGTATTCGACGGTATTTTTTTCCCCATGCATGAGTGGATGTTAACCACATTTTCCACTGCAATTACTGGCTAAGAATAACCTATTCCACTGTCAAGAGTATTGTACATTGTACAAAAAAAAACATTTTAATGTGCACACAAGTATTAATACAGTTTTGCATTGCCCCATAAAGTGATAGTTTTCAAGGGGGTGGCACTAATGGAGAAGGTATCACATTGCATGACAGATGCAGTCAAAATATAGAACCTTTTTATTGAACAAATTTTGCAAAAACAAACTATAATTTTGACAACATATTTTCAACCATACAAAGAGGCATTTAGACTTAGTAAAATATCCAGAAGTGCTTGTCAAAAATTGTATTGCACCGAATATGTCTTAGAAAAGGAATAAATAGTAAATATTTTTTGTAAACCAACTACACTTTCTGGTAATGTTAACAATCTCTGTCCACTGACACGTTAAAGTGACTTTTTAAACAACTTTATCATCATTAAACTGCATAATATTTAAAACTAATAAATAATAACAATAAAATAAATAATAGTATTATTACTGATAGTTGCACTATTACTTCAAGACTTCAAGCCCAGGTGCATTACACAGTATTCACCAAATTAAAATAAAATACAACAAGTGCAACTTGGTGATGACATCTTTACCAGCTGAACCATCATTTAGGCAAACTGCATTAATATGGACCTTGCTTCAAGCTAAGCTATACTGGGAAGAAAAAAACAAACTATATGTCGAGATTAAAGTCGACATTTCCACTTTATTCTCGCCATTTATGTTGAGATTAATGTCGACATTTCCACTTTATTCTCATGGTTTACTTCATAATTAAAGTAGAATGTCGTAAACTAAACTTCTTCCTAAAATCAATGTTTAATCAATTACTTAATTTACCTTGTCATAAATTAATGCAGCACATTAAATGCTTTGTGTTACGTTCCCCGACCCAGTGGTTAATCACTACGCTTCTTAAGCGATCACCATACAGAATCCATTCACTTCATGATATTCCTGCTTTCTGAAAATTTAGAATGCTAAGATAAATACTTATTATCATTTTCATGATGAAATGCATTAAAGCAGGTATTACACATGCACGGTAGTAAGGCGGCAGTGCTGCTCCCTCGCAGTAAGGGGTCCCCAGGTGTATGTTCAGTGTAGAGAACTTTATGGCAGGTGTGACGAGGCTCCAAAAAACTGGATGTATGAATAGCTATCGCATAGGTTTAACTTAAGTATTGTGTAAATGTTGGGTTTGTGATCTGCTGGTCGGAGACACGAACACAGAATTCAATGCATGTTCTTCTGAGCGGGCTATCTTTATTGCATGCATGCTGTCTCTATCTGACGTAGGCTACCAAAACCCCAGTTCCTATCCTTCCTTTTTCTTTCACCACATAACCACATAACCAATCACCACACGATAAACGTCTTTGTGAAATTAAAACTAGTTATAAACTTAGCCCACGGAGTGTTCAGAACTTTAAAAATATCTTCGTTACACATGTTTAATTATGCCATCCATTCAGAGTTGCGCCCATCTCTGAACGAATCACTTAACACAAAGCATTTAATGTGCTATATAACTTATGAAGGGGTTTGAGAAAATCTAGTAAATTAAATATTCATTTTATGATGAAGTTTAGTTTACGATGTTCTACTTTATTGACAAATTACGAGAATAAAGTCAAAAGAATATATTCTCGTCATAAGCGTCAAGATTAAAGTGGAAATGTCGAGAATAAAGTCAAAATGTCGTCACACTATTACACAGTACCCAGGTACATTACACTGTATTGAAAACAAATAAAACAAGTACAACTTGGCTTGCAGTATTATCCAGTAGTATAGAAATAGTATTTACACATCTGACCTTTTAAAACTAAAGCATCTCCAGGCAACAGATGTGACTGCTTTTTTCGGCTCTCTATCCATTTTCACCGCGCGGCATACCTATGCTATCGCCCACTATGTGGTGGTGTAGCAGTGAAAAAGAGCCCTAGTGCAACAAATCTGTGTTTAGCGGTGTAGCAGTGAAAAAGGTCCCCACTTGAACAGTTTCCCACTGTGCCACGTTCTGAACGTCGTTCAGGCAATTTAAACCGGTGTTGCGGTATAAGAAAATCCATATCATAACAAAAATAAAAAACGGTTTTCGGTATGAACCGGTATACCGCCCAGCACTACATCAAGACAATATCAAGTTACAATACACACAGTCACTAAGATATAGCCAGTTGAAAATGATGCAGAGGTAAACAAAACCTTGACTGGACAACATTCTTTGTAAAAGTAAACCTCTGGACATTTCAAATTCCTTTAGATCATGTAAAGTCACAGTTGTCATAATCCAAACTTAGTAACACCTACTTCCATAGCATTCCAATGTATCATAAAAACAGGTCATAAAACTAGTATAAAAAGATGTTTAGGTAGTAACAGGTGAATGATATACACTTTAACAGGAATATGCATTCAAATGTAGTAATTTTTAAATATCCAATGTGAATGTGAGCAGTGTAACTTCTAACCCATAATAAGTCTGTATTCAACATTTAGAGGTCACAGCACAAAACACCATGCTCAGTCATAGGCCATATTTGTTTACACACCCATACTCGCTCATAGGTTAACTGGTGAATCTAATTTGACCCTTTAACACAAGCCATTTTTCTGGGAATGTGAGAGGACAACAAAAGTATACAGGGAAAAAAATCCACACATTGCAGACTTTAAGGGTATTTGTATACATTTTGGTCATAAAATGTAGAAATTAATTTTTATACACAGTCCCCCCCCCCCCAATTTAGGGCACCATAATGTTTGGGACATAGCAATGGAAGGTATATTAAAGCAGTCATATTTAGTACATCATTGCATATCCCTTGCATGCAATGACTGCTGGAAAAGTGTGAAATCTATAGACACCACCAGGTGCTAAGGATCTTCTCTAGTGATGCTCTTACAATCCTCTAGTACAGCCATCTTCAGCTCCTTCTCCTCCAGCTTGTTTCAGGGGCTCATCCCTTCATTTTTCTCTTTAGCATATAGAAGGCATACTCAGTTTCACTTAAATCAGGTGACTAGCTTAGCTAGTCAATTTTCCATTTTTTAACGTTTAAAAACTCCTGTGTTGCCATAGCAGTATGTCTAAGATCATAATCTTGTTGTAGAATGTGTTTGGAGGCATTTACTGGAACTTGAGCAGATATTTCTATACACCTCAGAACCTCACCACCATGTTTAACATATAATACTTTAGACCGAGGGCAGTTCCTTTCAGTCTCCATACTTTGCACTTGGCATTACTCTGATATAAGTTAGTTTTTGTCTCATCTGTACACAAGACCTTTTTCAGAATTCTTCAGGCTCTTAAGTACTTTTTCCACAAACTGTTATCTGGACATTCTGTTTTTGTAGTTTGCATCTTTGTAGTGTGGCTTCTGTATTTCTGATCATGATGTCTTTTGCGGATAGTATTCTCTGACACAAACATCTGCTTCCTGAAGACTGTTTCTGATTGTCAGGGATTTACTTTATTATAGTGGGGATTTTTCCGTTACCAGCAGTGGAAGTCTTCCTTGGACCACCTCCCCCTTCATGATTACCGAGATCATCAGTGCGTTCTTTCTTCTTAATTATATTCCAGAAAGTTGGTTTAGGTCTTCCTAATTTTTCACCGATGTCTCTAACGGTTTTATTTTTGTTTTTCAGCCTCATAATTGCTTTTTTATTTATTTTTTTTTTTATTTTACTTTCATTGGCATAGCTTGTCCTCATGCTTAACAATGGCAACTACAGACACCAAAGGTACTCTGTAGAAGCAAGCCTAAGTATGTTATAATTACACAAATGAAGCAATCAAACACTGAGTAATCACAAAAACCTTTAAGAACAATTGTCCCAAACATTATGGTGCCTTGAAACGTGGAGGACCATGTAAAAAAAGTGTTGTAATTTCTACATACTGTGACTGAAATGTATGGAAACATCCATGAATTAAAGTCTGCAATGTGCACTTTAATCAGGTCTAAATTGATTGGTTTATAATTTTAAACTGTGGAGCAGAAGGATACATTGAGGAAAAATGTCTTTGTCCCAAACATTATGGAGGGCATTGTATGTGTCATTATTCTTTACAATTTTAATTGAACAAACCAGAAAAGTAAAAAAAAAAGAATAAATATACAAATGTGTTTCTCAATCCAAAACTGAACGACACAGCCTCTTAAGGCACCAGCTTTCCTCAGGAAAGGCTGTACATGGAACTGGATCAGTTTTGCCTGTACTGCCTTGTTTCTTTCTTTGAAAATCGGTTGTTTCATGGTAGATGCTGCTGCATAAATCCTTAAACTGCTAAACGTATGAAAGTCTTGCTCTGTCTGCCTTAGCAGAACTTTGTCTTTGTTAAGCATGAGGCTGGGTGAAAGGCTATGTTAATAGTCAGGAGCAGTGAAAGAGTTCTTGAGCCAGTTAAAGGAGAAAATGTGTTTTATTTACAGCACATAAGGGTAAATTTCCCCCTTGGGACAACTGAAGTGCTATCAGTCAGAATCTGATGTTTTAGAAGCAAGAACTCACATTCCAGTCCTTCAGGACCTAACTTAATTGTTGTGCTGAGGTGCTGTAGATGCGAGCGGTTGATCACAGAATAAAAAAAGAACTAAAGTTATTAAGATTCTTTAAACCCTTCCACTCCAGCAGTTGTAGCAGAATTGCAACAGATATGACCTAAATCATCAGTTTAAAATGCTGATAAATGATGATTCAATTCTGTCATTTTGTTGCTGTCATAAGTTCTAAAGCAATAGCCATAAATCAAGCAAAAACAATGCTATAACATCAAATGAATGTAAAAACTAAGCTGGCATTAACAAAGATAAAAATGAGAAAAAAAAAGTGAAAAAGAGGTAGGTTTAATTTTCAGGATACACAGCTATAATATATTTATGCAGCCCTTCACTGACACAGATGTCAGAACTATTAAATTTAACGTCACTATAACACTGCCACATCATTCAACAATATCAAGGCAAGTGAGAGGGTGCAATACCTACGAGTGGTAGTGTGAATGAAATCACTTTTCATAGAAATGTACAAAGGTGTTGTGACAAACTATGTTTGAAAAAGAGCTCACACAAAAGCATGTTTTAGTTATCTTTGTAAAGGTTTTCTGTTTAAACATTAATTATAGAGAAGTTTTCTTGTAAAGTGCTGATTTTTCTCCCTGCACGTTGTCGTCTTCTTCATTCTTTCCCACTTTAGTCTTGCACCTCAAATCAGACCCTTTCCCTTCTTTTACTATATCCATCCGCCTCCACTTTGGCCTTCCTTGCTTTCTGATCCCCTGTACATCCTTTCCTATCACTCTTTTGCTGATGTTTTCATGGTCTCTCCTCAGTACATGTCCTTACCACTTCAACCTTTATTTCTATACTATCTTAGATCTCTTCCACTTTACCTCCAATTGTCTCATGTCTTGCTTTGTCCTTTTTTGTAGCTCCAAACATCCATTTCAAAATTCTCATTCCTGTCACATCTATTTCTTCTTCGCTCCCTTTACTGCCCATGTCTCAGCTCCATACATCGTTTTTGGTCTTACCACTCTCTTAAACCTTACCTTTAACCTTCTCCTTAATTATGCGATCATAAAATACTCCCAATACCTTCTTCCAATTGTCATATCTATATTGCACTCTATGGGTTTAATCTACATCTAATTTTCCATTTTGGGCTACCACTGATTGATGATATTTAAATTTGTCAACTGTTTTCAATAGCTCTCCCAGCAGGCTAACTGCTGAATCATAAGCATCATTAAACCTCATATATTCTGTCTTTTTCCTATTTATTTTCAATTATCTATCTTTCAAAGCCCTTCTCTGTTCTTGTTATAAATATTGCATACTAAAATAAAGGCAGAGCTTCCACTAAATCATTACAATGAGAAAATAATAATGGCTAAATAACTGATTATATGTAGCATAAATAAGACAAATGGGGCACTACCACTAGGCAAAAATGTCTAACTTCTTTATTGTTGTGTATTCATCACAATATAGTCATAGGAACAGGAGTGTAATGACAATAAGTATTTTTTTCATCTTTGTACAAAGTTCTCATTTTTAGTTTTAGTCTAACCCTTGTTTGTAAATTTACTTGCTTTTACAATGCTCACATGTAGGCATGAACATGTTGTTAAAGGGGGTTTCAAACTTTAGAGAAATGCTTCATTTATACATACACAGCTTATTATGCTGTTGTGATATTTACAAAGACAGATTAATCATAATTAAATGGGAATCACTTAACATCTTTACTGTAAAGAAATGATCGAGAGAATGCTGCACCCAATTAAAATGTCAAATGTACTTAAAATTGTGTGGCTAGACTTGTCAACGTTTATTAAAAAAAAACACCTCTTACAGGGGCAAAAAAGGAAAATGAAAGCCAGAATTAAAGGTCAGAAATTTTATTCTTATTAACTGCAAACTGATTATGGTGTTAAGCTAGTTATTACTACTAGAATTTGAAGGTGGCTTAAGAGGGTGATTTTTAAAGAATTCGCGTCAGCAAATTTATATACTAACACATAAGAATGATAGAACAATGTTCTAGTGGTAAAGCAACATCACTAAATAAAATCATCCAACCAACATACCTTCTCTCTTCAGGTAGCTCTTCAATAAAGCCAGACTCACACCTCGGGCAAGTGTACTCCTGTTACAAATACAAATATAAGACTGGGTTTGTCAAAATGCAAATGATGGAAAGTCAACACAGTAGTTAAAAACCAACAATGCAGATTCTCACAAAATGGCCTTTTAAATATATGTACAGTTTATTAGTTTGGAAGAAATAACAGACAAAAGGCAAGGTAGCTCTTTATCCTCAATTTCCTCACTTAAGCAGCTTTTCTTTTGAGTAAAGAGACATGTAACAGGGTCTCAATTTTCTCTTTGGCCATTGCAGATACGACCCACTCAAACCTGAGATGCATTAAATTGATTTAATAATGGATACATTAATTTGATTTAATAAAATTACCTGTCTGTCCTTTCATAACAAACAGCTTATTTTAGGACTGGGTAAGCATTTTAATTAGACTTGAGTACAGCTCAAAATCAGCAAAATCCTAGAGCTGGTTATTGATTTACACAGTACCCAAAACCTTTATGGCTAGTCACTATTGACGGAGTGGATGTAGACGTATAATACTGATTCAAGTACTGGTGGGTCCAAGTTAATGACAAGGTGGGCTGCTTTAGTAACACAGATGGATTATATAAGTAAGAGCAGAGTAGACATTTTATTCTTAGGACAATGCATTCCTTTAATGTAGGTAACAATGATCGTTACATGTTCTACAATTCTGTGATGGCCAGTATGATTTTCTATACTGTGATGTGCTGGACAAGTAACATTATGTCTAAAATAAACAAGCTAATTAAGAAGGTGCACCAAGTTATTGGATGCATTCTCAACTTGATGGAGGCTTTTGCAAAGAAAAGGATGAAGACAAAATTGATTGCCATTAAAATAAAACTACACACCCTCTCCCTAATGCACTATTAATAAGTACGTTTATTCAATAAACTATTCAGCAAAAGTGTATTGTCACGCTTGAGTCACAGAATTGCACAGAAACACAGGAGATTGCTGAGCCAGGAACTTTTATTCAAACACTTCAAACGAACATATGTTCCTTTCAAAAGTAAAACAAGCTCCGTGTGAAGACAGAGGGGACAGATCAGTCTCTCTCAATTAAAAGTAAACACAAACATCTTTTTCTTCGGTAGGGGTGTGCGTCGGGAGCGGGACCCCCAACAGAAGCAGAGGACATCTGAGAGAGAGAGAGAAAGCAAAGAGCAAAAAAAGACAGGTGCTGTTCAGGCTTTTAAGTATGCAAAGCATATCACGTGACAGAGAAGCAGCAGCAGCAGTACAACGTAAGGGAGCAAAGTGGAGGTAAACTGTATTTATTCCCATTGTATCAGCGTTTAAGAGGGAGTTTTGGAGGAGCGTCAGTGTCTTCTAGGGGTGCGTTCAGCCCCCCTGTTCACAGTGTCTATAGAATTTTACAGTTTTATTTTTTTTTCAGATATCTTTGTGCAATATTGGACAGAACTTGAAGTTAATAATTTGTTTAAAAATGTTATAGGTTTTCGCTTTTTTATATCTTTATGCAGTAAATGACAGAACTTGTTTACAAATGGGAGCGGCACGGTGGTGCAGTGGTAGCGCTGCTGCCTCGCAGTTAGGAGATCCGGGTTTGCTTCCCGGGTCCTCCCTGCGTGGAGTCTGCATGTTCTCCCCGTGTCTGCGTGGGTTCCCTCCGGGTGCTCTGGTTTCCTCCCACAGTCCAAAGACATGCAGGTTAGGTGGATTGGCGATTCTAAATTGGCCCTAGTGTGTGCTTGGTGTGTGGGCAGGTTTGTGTGTGTGTCCTGCGGTGGGTTGGCACCCTGCCCAGGATTGGTTCCTGCCTTTGCCCAGTGTTGGCTGGGATTGGCTCCAGCAGACCCCTGTGACCCTGTGTTCGGATTCAGCCGGTTGGAAAATGGATGGATGGATGGATGTTTACAAATGCTATAGTTTTTTCATGTGCAATGTCTGACAGAACTTTTGATTTTTACACAATAGATAGATAGATAGATAGTACAGTATGTTACATTTTTCTTCTTGCTTGAATGCTGAACAATTCACCTTACAGCAGAGCAGTTAACATTTATTCACACTGTAATGCCCATGCCCTGTATTTCAATTATGATTAGTATTTTGTTCCCTTTGAATTCATATCTTGTTTACATTAATGGTTAGTGTCTGTTTAAAATGCTCTCATTATAATAGTTTTGTTGGTCTTGGCACAATTTTTTGTGTAAATCCTGTAGGCCACTTTGAAATAGTTTACTCATACTTGCACTGTGTGATCTCAATAACATTTTGACTAGTGAGTTTCATGTTTTTGTGTTATTTTACTTCAGTTTTAAGTAAATAAATCTGTTTTCGTTAACTTGTTTCCATTAATCTCATTAGTAAGCTACAATGAATATCCTATTATCAAGAACAAAGCTAGATCAATAATACTTTTACAAACACGTTTTTAAAGGATGCAAAATATCATCTATCATTATTGTCAAAGTCCCAGAAAGTATTGAGATATTTTTTGCTAATATCACACACCCCTAATCATAGTATATATTAATTTGGCACAGTATATATTAATTTGGTACTGTACAGTAATCCCTCACCTATCGCAAGGGTTATGTTCCAGAGCCCCCCGCGATAGGTGAAAATCCGCGAAGTAGCGACCTATATTTATTTTATTATTTATACATATTTTAAGGCTTTATAAACCCTTCCCACACTCTTATAAACCTCTCTCACTCTCTTGTTAACCTTTCCCACACTCTTATAAACACTTCCTATGCTCTTAAACACTTTCTACATTCTTAAACACCGCAGACCAACACTGCACACTGCACGCAGCGATCAGACGTCAATGTGTCTGCACTCGCTTTGTGAAGGGGGGCAACTGAACTCACGCTGAGCAGAAATGGACTTTGTGCTGCTTCTGCCAAAATGCCTGCTTGTCGCTCTGCGCGTTCGGAAGGAGGAGGAGTGTGTGTGTGGTTTTGTGAGGGCTGAACGCAAGTTCGCTCAAACCCCCCTCCCCGGAGGCGCAGTTCGCATTGTCAAGGGGGTGGGGAGCTGAATGAACACTAAGGAGAAGTGGACTTTGTGCTGGCTTTGTGCTGCTTGTCGCTCTGCCTGTCAATAATTTAAAAGCCTGTACATCACCAATTTTCCTGTCTCGTCTTGCGTGAAGTTAAAATGTTTTATAATAGTGAGATGTTACTCATATCCTTAGCCCGACATCCACATATCATATGTGTTAACAAAGTGTGTTTTATAAGTTTACATGTGTTTAAAGCATGTGGGATGGGTATTTTAAGGCTTAAACTATAAAAATGTTTATTTATATGGTCTTTCTATATCGCAGATTTTCTCCTGTTGCTGATGGGTCTGGAACATAACTCCTGCGATAGGCGGGCAATCACTTGTATTTAAAAACCCGCGAAGTCGTGAATCCGCGAAAAGTGAACCGCGAAGTAGCGAGGGATTACTGTATTCTAACATGAAGCGTTTTTTTTACAGATTAAAAAATATTCTAAATCAGTTCTTGCAATTTAAAAATGGAGACTAGACTGAAGTAACAAAGGTTCCAATTTTAGAAGACACGAGTTTTGCTTTTCTGAGGAATGTTTATGACAATAAAAGGAAAAGGAAAGTAATATACCTTCACAGATTCTTGCCACTATTTTTCTTGAAGTAAGAATACATTCCTGTTTACAGCAACATTCTCAGGTGGAGTTTTGATGTAAATAAATAAAATTGTACGAAATCACATAAATGTATGAAGATGTTTACAGTGACTTTCCATTTTGATAAAAATGTTTTAAAGATGCTCAAACTCAACACATCCATATCTTTACAGTTGGACACATGACTAGTTTAAAAATGATCTCATAATTTAGGAAATTAAGCTAAGAATTTTGCTGACTCCACCACGTTTAAAGTAACTAAGTTGCACTCCCAGGGATGAAAGGTTGCCATGAGGAGAGACAGGTGATGTGGTAAAGAGCAAAGGTGGACTTCGTTTATACCGGCAGAATTTCAGAGCTTTTTTTTTTTTTAAATAACGGATATTATGTTTTACAAAGTGTCCAATATCAAGAAGCAAAGCAACATCTGAAAAAATTCTTGCCATGGACCAACCTGTCCTCAGTCCTCATACTTTTGGACCTATCTGCAGCCTTTGACACGGTCAACCATCAGATACTTCTGGAAACTCTGTCTAGTCTTGGGATCTCAGGCACTGTCTGGCAATGGTTTGCTTCTTACCTTGCTGACCGGTCATTCCAGGATGCCTGGCAAGGCTCCCAGTCAACTCCACGAAGACTGACCACTGGTGTTCCTCAGGGCTCTGTCCTAGGACCCCTTCTCTTCTCCTTATACACAGGTTCTCTTGGGAAGGTAATAGCTGGACATGGATTCTCTTATCACTGCTATGCGGATGACACTCAACTCATTCTCTCCTTTCCACCAGATGACCAGCAGGTCTCAACCCGCATCTCAAACTGCCTTGCTGATATTTCCTCTTGGATGACTTCCCACCACCTCAAGTTGAATCCCAGCAAGACTGAACTCTTGTACATCAAAGGCAACTCATCTCCGAATCTTGACCTTGCAATCTCTTTTGACAACTCAGTTATCGTCCCCTCAAAAACGGCAAGAAGTCTTGGTGTCACTCTAGATGAAGACTTGTCTTTTTCTCCACACATCAGCAACCTCTCCAGGTCCTGCAGATATCTTCTTTACAACATCAGGAGAATCCGCCCCTTTCTCACTACAGAGGCTACTCAGCTTCTTGTCCAGACCTTGGTCATCTCTAAGCTGGACTACTGCAACTCTCTGATGTCTGGACTTGCACTAAAGGCAACACGACCACTTCAATTGATCCAGAATGCAGCTGCAAGACTCGTTTTTAATATTCCCAAATTCTCTCACACTACACCTCTGCTGCGGAACCTGCACTGGCTCCCTGTGGCTGCCCGCATCAGGTTCAAAACCCTAAACCTTGCCTTTAAGGCCAAAACTGGAACTGCACCACCTTACATATCAGCACTGGTTAAGCAGCGTGTCACTTCTCGCTCTCTCAGAACTTCAAGCACTGCTCGTCTCGAACCACCCTTACTTAAAAGAAGAAGACGACATGCATCAAGACTCTTTGCAGTGTTGGCTCCTCAGTGGTGGAATGAACTTCCTCTTGCTGTACGAACAGCGGAGACCCTCACTGTCTTCAAACGTCGTCTGAAGACACACTTCTTTAAACAGCACTTGGGGGACTAAAGTCCCCATACTTTTTTTTCCTACCCTTTCTCTTTATATATAAAGAAAAAAAAAAAATTGTACTAAACTTACTCTTTTCTTCTAGCATGGTTTTGTGTACAACTTGGTCAGCGGTAACCTGTTTAATGACAGTAGATTTAATCCTAGCCTAAAAAGACTGAAGAACAGTCGTAGACTACTAAGCACTGTTGTAAGTCGCTCTGGATAAGAGCGTCTGCTAAATGTTGTAAATGTAAATGTAAATGGACTGGATATATTCCACTCCAATGTGTAAAGTTTTTGCCTTTACATTTGGATTGATGCCCCTTTGATTCTATATAATGACAAGAACAGACATGGTCTTTTTAAAAATTCATAATGCTTCACTTAAGAATAGAATCTCCCATGCCTAATTAATATATATGACGTTCAATCAAAAAATAACTTCCACTTGAAAAAATATCAGACTTATCTTTTAAAATGTAATTCAAAATATACAATTATATCAAAATTTATTTCAACATCAAATGAAAAAAGATTCAACACATTAAAATAATCACACTTTTAATAAGTTCCTTTAAGTATCAAGTCTCAAGATTTCAGATTTAAAATGTAAACAAGCAATGATGAATCACCAGTAAAAACACAAAGGGTGCCAGAATAGCATGTAGAATGAAAATATTAACTGCATGATATGTAATTTTATTTCTTGTATATAATTTTTAATCTCTTACGTACCTATGCAACTTTTAATGCAATGCAATGCAATAATTGCACAGTTAGATCCGGACCACCCCCTTGAAGTGCCACCCCCTTGAAAACTATCACTTTATGGGGCCATGCAAACCTGTATTAATACTTGTGTGCACATTAAAATGTTTTTTTGTACAATTCTCATGACAGTGGAATAGGTTATTCTTAGCCAGTAATTGCAGTGGAAAATTTGGTTAACATCCTCTCATGCATGGGGAAAAAAATACTGTGAAACCAGTATAATTTTGAAAAATACCATGATATAGAATTTTGGTCATACCGCCCAGCACTACTACAGTGTTAACCAAGTTAAATGATAATGAAGTCAACACAGATAAAACATATATTATTTATCAGTGTTCATCACCACAGCTTACACCAGCAGATGAACAAAGACGAACTAAACACATTTTCCTACACTCACCAAGCTTGATATGGTCTTTTTCTTCTATTCCTGTGACAATAACACCATTAGTGTGTCGTTAGTGCAGAAGTACACTTCTGATTAAAGAACACAGCAAGCCTGAAGTATGAACATACTGATAGGAAGATGGTTTTATTATCTCAAAATTGTCTTTCCTGAAACATCTGGAACCATGTTGCAACTCAAATTCATTTAATTACTGCAGTTCACTGACAGATTTCAAGTGAATTATTTGATGTTTATAAAATCTTGATTTTTTTTTAATATAAATAGCTAAGCATCATTCTGAATTTTACTTTGTATTAAATTTTATTGTAAAATTTAAGAGTGAAAGATAATCAGTAAGTTTTGTATTTCATATTTTAATCGAATAATGGTATTTAGCTGATGGCACACTACTGTCACAGTCTTTATTTAAAAAAAAAAAAAAAGACTTTCAGCTATGCCAGACAACCTGATCCAATTTTGTACCCATGTGTCCAACACAAAATATGTATTTCAATAAAACATTTTAAAAGAAAAAAGTGAAGGTCTGAGAAAGATTCATCTCTCATAGTCCACAAAATGTTTGGATGATGCTCTAAGAAAAGGAAAAGAGAATCAATACAATTGGAAAATTCTACAATGGCAGAATGAGAGCACTGACGAGCCATAAAGTTAATTAATGCAGACCATTAACTGCAAGATTTTTCTTCTAATTAAGATATTGGCTAAAGACAAAATGGTGGCCTTGCATTATTTGATTTCAAATGAAAAAGAAACAAGAGTTAAGGATTTGAAAAAGCAAGTCAATTAGAATTAAGGTAAAATAAAAATTGGTTACTAATCAAGAAAGTGTCTAGAATGAAAACCTGCAGCTACTGCAGTCCTCCAGGATCTCTGTTGGAAAGACCTGCTGTAGTGTATTGAGACAGCATGTGCACATACAACAATAAGCAAAGTTGTTACTTAAAGAATTACAGTGGCAAAGAAGACACAAATACTGTTTTCCTGTCGATCATTAACCCTTTAAACTCAAGCCTCATATTTGTCAGTTTTCTGCCACTTTGATTTAACTACCAATAACTTCACCTGTTACTCAATATTCACATTCCACTACTCAAAATAAAGGGCAGACTCTCCTGTTTTAGAATTTTACAACTGAAGAAGTACTTGTGTTGTATAATATTTTACAGCAGAAAGACGCAAAATTCAGTAATGTTTTTACCAAAAAATGCACTTTGAACACTATTCTTATTTTTGTAAGTGTTGGAATAAATTTACAGACACCATAAAAGTTTCAGTAAATCTGTCAGGAACAACCAGTAAGAATCTAATGTATTGTTTTGAAACTGCACAAGAAAAGATTCTCTTTCTCCACTTTCATGGTTTTCAAGTAAGTGACACAGCATCAAGAAGCCTACTTGAATGTATAGTATACTGCATATTCCATATCTATATTACTAAACGACAGTTTAATTTATGCACGGCGGACGCACCGAAGTGCATGCGCACTGCGCCGCAGCACCCCAGAGTCAAACGCAGCGGCTTCCCAGAGTCAGTAGGTGCCGCCCAAACAACACAACCTGTAGGCAAAGGAGTCACGGCTCCAAATGGAAAGAGCTCAACGATTTGTAATACAACACCGAGCCCGTACTGACTCTGGGAAGTCAGTACGTGGCGCCCAAACACCACAACCTGTAAACTACACTTGCTCTAATCCACTGTTCCAGCAGTCAGTGTGGCATATTTGAATCACATAACGGTAATTCAGTATTAAATGTAAGTTGGATTATGCTTCCTAACAGTAAACGACTTCTACCTAACGACACAGCCACAGAACAAAAAAGACGAGACCGCATGGATAAAAACAATACACGGAGGCTCCTACAACGCGCTTCAGACACACCAGAAGCAAAGACGTCACGGCTCCACAATGAAAGAGCTCAACTAACGGAAATACAAAATGAGCCCATATGGATAAACACAATGAACGAACGCGCCCACAACGCGCTTCTGACACAGCAGAGGCAAGGGAGTCACGGCTCCAAATGGAAGGAGCTCAACGATTAGTAATACAAACATGAGCCCTTATGGCTACGACCTGTAAACAAGCTCGTATGGATAAAAACAATGAACAAAGGCGCCCACACAAAGAAACCACTTTAGTACAAATATGTTTATTTAATTAAATGAAATCTTTACCATGGCTACGACCTGTGAACTAAACCTGAGGTAAAGCGTGCACGCCAGGTTGTACAGCCACCCGAACACGACCGCATATACCACGTTTGTTTAGTAATGTAGCCCTCCATGCCCGGATCCGCCGCCATGGTCACTTCAGCATGCGAATCTGCCGCCGTCAGCAAACAACTTCTTGCTGACGACACAGCCATAGAAAAACAAAAAAGAGACTGCATGGATAAAAACAATAAATGAAGGCGCCTACAACACGCTTCTGAAACACCAGAACCAGATGAGTCACAGCTCCAAAAAGAAACCACTTTAGTACAAATATGTTTATTTCATTAAATGAACTTTCCCAGGACGCACCCACCCTCCATGATATTTCATCCCTCCAAATATCGGAGGGAACAGAAAGTGATTGCCATTCTTGGATTTGCGATTCTTTCGAGAATCGCGGGCTTGCTGGTGTCTTACTAAAGGGCAGGCAATATTCTTTCAAAATATAAGAGTCTGGTGAAGGAACCATGTTGCCAGCATAACTTGCAGTATGTAACAACATGTTTATTCAATTATGACCAATTATGACAAGATATAACTACATAAAAATTAAGATTATATCTATTTACAATAATAAAAACATCTTGACAAATAAAGGAATGATTTGTGCCACAAAGAGAAACGGTTTATGCCCAATGGACTGCATAATGACACCTTGAGGCTCTCACTCACCCAAGTTATCCAAAAATGAACAAAAAACCCCCTTCCTTGCCAATTTCCACTACACAGGAAAACACAATGACAGCATAAATTTTTTTTAAAAGTATGCGAAAAATATGTAAAAACAAAGCCCAACTTACTAATGGTCAATACATTAGAGTTACAGATAGCAAGACACAGACATTGCTCCTGCTCCCACCCCCTGCCATTCACCCAATCTATCCAAAAACAAGTGATAAACCCTACATCAATAGCAATTGCAGTGCAAAACATAACTGTAAAACAATATGCAACACACACGTGAAACATTATTTCTCTCTCTCTGTAGTGTTCTGAAGAAACAGATTTTAGTGGAATGGGGAATTAGAAAGTACAGTGATCCCTCGCTATATCGCGCTACGCCTTTCGCGGCTTCACTCCATCGCGGATTTTATATGTAAGCATATTTAAATATATATCGCGGATTTTTTGCTGGTTCGCGGATTTCTGCGGACAATGGGTCTTTTAATTTCTGGTACATGCTTCCTCAGTTGGTTTGCCCAGTTGATTTCATACAAGGGACGCTATTGGCAGATGGCTGAGAAGCTACCCAACTTACTTTCTCTCTCTCTTGCGCTGACTTTCTCTGATCCTGACATAGGGGGATTGAGCAGGGGGGCTGTTCGCACACCTAGACGATACGGACGCTCGTCTAAAAATGCTGAAAGATTATCTTCACGTTGATATCTTTTGTGCAGCTGCTTCCTGAAACGACATGCTGCACGGTGCTTCGCATACTTAAAAGCTCGAAGGGCACGTATTGATTTTTGACTGAAAAACAAACTCTGTCTCTGTCTCTCTCTCTCTCTGTCTCTCTCTCCCTCTCCCTGCTCCTGACGGAGGGGGTGTGAGCTGCCACCTTCAACAGCTTTGTGCCGCGGGTGCTTCGCATACTTAAAAGCCAAACAGCCCTATTGATTTGTTTGCTAGAGATTGTTTTCTCCATCTATGTGACATTCTGTGCTCCTGACACGCACTCCTTTGAAGAGGAAGATATGTTTGCATTCTTTTAATTGTGAGATGGAACTGTCATCTCTGTCTTGTCATGGAGCACAGTTTAAACTTTTGAAAAAGAGACAAATGTTTGTTTGCAGTGTTTGAATAACGTTCCTGTCTCTCTACAACCTCCTGTGTTTCTGCGCAAATCTGTGACCCAAGCATGACAATATAAAAATAACCATATAAACATATGGTTTCTACTTCGCGGATTTTCTTATTTCGCGGGTGGCTCTGGAACGCAACCCCCGCGATGGAGGAGGGATTACTGTATTCAGTCCATTTCACTTTCTGCGCACTTCAGCATGTTGCAAATTTTAAAGGGATAAATTTACTATTTTTATCCAGCAATGTAACTCAATAACACATAATGACAAAGTGAAAAGGTTTGCAAATTCATTACAATCCTAAACTAAAATCTCACATTTTTACATAAGAATTTAGACCGTTTGCTCTAGTACTCCAAATTGTGGCCAGGTGCATCCTGTTTGCTTTATTCATTTTTGACACTCTTTGAAAGGAGCCCACCTGCAGCAAAACTGAACTGATTGAACATCACTTAGAAAGACACATATGCAGCGGTGGACAAATTGTAAATGCATATATGGCAGTCTGCTGGGTTACATGCTTTGCAAACCTGGTAGTCTAACTTTATATCTGGGGGTGAAGGGTTATCAGCCACTTTTTACAGCAATGTTTATTTGTAAAGTTTAGTAGTACATAAGTGCATAGCACTACTTCTACCACAGTATAAACACAATCAGCATTTTAGAAAAGAATATTAAAAAAACATGATTTTTAAAGGTTTATATCATGTTGACACACAGTTTTTATTCCAATGTACACAAAAACATTACCAAAAAATAACTTAAATACTTAATATTGTATTCTCAAATTCTGTTTTCAGATTTAATTTAGACCACAGCAAATTAGTTTCTCTATCACAAATATCAGTTTGACCTTCAGGGCTATTCTAAAGTGCAGTAAATCCTTTACAATGTTATACACCATTAGTTAATCATAGCCAATGATTTATATATACAGCTGCATTAAACTCCTGGACCATTAAGCAGGGTCTGAAGTTAATAAGAATGAGGTTTAGGTCGTTTGTTCACACTTTGCAGTCTTTAGGCTTTAGTAAGAAACATTTTCACAACCTCCAGCATTCCAGAGATGAAGGTGTTATTTTCTGTTAGGAGTCATGTCTGTTAATTGTGAGTCTGTAGGTTAGTTGTCTGTAATTAAAAACTGATAGTCCCAGGCATCTGGACTACAGATTTGTCCACTCCTGCTGTGAATATAAAGTTACATAATTCACACTCTATGTCAGGACTAAAACTAAGCCATGAAGTCCATAGTCTCACCGAAACCAGATGTATAATATATACATCTAGAGACAACCATGAATAAATTTTGCTTAAAACTGGTTGGGAACAATTAGACAACTTACCAAGTGTCATATTTCGAAACCAATTCAACGCCTCATGCAGGCAGCTCTCAAAGTACGGGCAGTGATTTTGATGTGTTCTCATTAACCTGGCCTGACAGACAGCAAGCTACTGTTTATGTACAACCACCTACAGTCAAAGAGTCTCCAAAAAAACAAAAAAAACCCCACCCTTTTACAGGTGAAATACAGTTGTAAAAGTAAAAAAAAAAAAAACTAATGGGACCATACAAATACATTATTATAACAAATATGGGGAAAATAGGTATACTATTGTGACTAGGTTCACTGGCGATTGGCCATCTCTAATGGTAGTGGCAGAAGAATTGCTCTGTAGCTGCTCTGCTGCATCTGGTAAACGGTAAACCAAGGGCAAAGTAATTGGTTGTCCTCTGCAAGATCAAGCTTATCTAATAATGTGCTTGTTGTACAATGTTTAAAACATTTAACAACAGGGTTTGACCTGCGCTTCCTCTCACTCTCCTGATCCGTCTTCTCTAGATCAGTGGTGCTTCCAAGCTACTAGTGCTCTTCTAATCTGAAGATGGGAGCTAAAGCAGTGTCACGTGTCACATGCTTGGCCATATCACGGCTCCTCTCTCGTGTACTTGAGTGCTGAAGTAACAGCTCAATATTTTGAATGAAGTTTTGAGACTGTACCTGCCTTCTCAATAAAGTATGTGTATTTTCCTTGAAAACCTAGACTCACCTTTGTGACCCAAGCTTGACAATGCCTGTACAAAAAAAAAAAAAAAAACAGCGCTTCTTAAACTGCAAAAAATATTTTATTTGAAAATGAGACGTAAGATTTAACTTTTTTTAAATAGAAATACAGGTAAGACTACAGAATGAAAATAAGATTTTAGATGTAACTTTTTTTAATAGAAATACAGGTATCAAAATACGGAATGAAAATGAGAAATCAGATGAAGATGAAGGTACAATTCTGAGTGTTTTTGCCATGTCATTTTTCTTCATTCTAGAATCAAGTTTTTCCATGATTGTGAAGTTTTCTTTCATCGTAAACAGACAGTTTCTCTCCTTTTTTGTTCATCTCAAAGTAAACTTTGAGAACTGCTATGAAACTCGAGCAGTACACTATCTGCACACAATACAACTACCCACTTGAAAACCAGGTGACGCACTGACTCAGAATTCGACCATATGAATGATGTCACACCTACACTCTTGTCGAGCCTCACCTAAACAGAGTTGAGACCTGAAATTTTGCAACAGTCACTTTTTTTGAGACTCAGTGTGGAAAGTGTAGGCGTAATTCGTTTAACATGATGTTGTATGAACATTTGTCAAGGCCAACAAAAGTATGTTATTTGACCTGTAGACATAAATGTTTGTCACAAATGCAGAGAGCACATTGCACATTTTAAAAATAACCTAATGCTGGGGAAAAACTTTTTTCTAGCATCACATTACATATTGGGACTGATCATTATCAATGGACGAACAGTAAATGTGAACGATATGTCACAGGTGCTGCATGTGCATTCTGTTGTTCAGTGTTACGTCAATAGTGTAGGAGTTGAAGTAAGAATGAATTGGCAACTTTATTCATGAAAATATGAACTGCAAAATATGCATTTCAGTGTGTCACACTCTGTCTAAATGAACACCATTAATAGAGCTGATAATGAACAGCCAAAATAGATGCAGTTTCAGTACTCAAAACACCTGAATCAACACTTCTGCCTAACAAGACCAGTACAGGCTGCACAACATACACTTACTAACTGTACATCTAAACAAATAACTAAAGAAATTTAACATTACTATCTAATTGCAAATGCAAACAAGCCACAACAAAATAGCTGCATAGTTTTAACTTGTTGTATACCCATAGACCACAATGCTTATCTACACTCTATCTGCTGTTATGTCATACGGTGACGAAACAGTTAAGATGACAGAAAGATATTGCAGCAGACACACACACACTTCTCAAACGTGTGGAGCCCAGTTACTGCAATAGCCTGTGTGTGTGTGTATGTTTGTCTATCTCTATTGTCACAGAACTCAGTCTTCTACTTCTTAGTCTTCTATCTTTCCCCACTTCTGAGAGGACAATGTGCCTGGTCAACCTTTTCCATCCTGTTTGGTCCTGCACCTCCTTCCAGTCAGATTCTATTCTTTCAAATCTTTTTACTTTATCCATCCACTTCCACTTAGGCATCCCTCGCTTTCTTTTGCCATGTTTTTCCATTCCCATCACTCTCTTGCCCATATATTCATTGTCTCTCCTCATCACGTCCATACCACTTCAATCTACTTTCCTGTACTTTGTTAGATATCTCCACCACTTCTCTGTGGTACCTGTGATTGTCCTATTTCTTATTCTGTCCTTTCCTAACTCCACATATTCAGCTCAACATTCTCACATCTGCTATATTTAACTTCTTCTCCCGTGTTCCCTTCACTGTCAATGTCTCACCTCCAAACATCATTGCAAATCTTTCCATTGTCTTAAAAACTTTACCTTTCATAGTCTTGCAGGGCCACATGCCATGCTTAAATGAGAATGCACGTCTAGGAACAACCCTTTAACAAAGTGTGTAATAGAACAGCGGTTAAATCCTGTGCTGCAAATACTACACCCGCAGGGCTTCTTCTTAAAACATGAGCCCCCAACTTCTCCAGTCTGTGTGCTTTATACCACTCTGTGGGCTGAACCTTTGTAGCGCAGGATTTCACTGCTATTCACTATACACTTTTTAAATGGGTTGTTCCCAAATGTGTACTCTCATTTGAGAACCACATCTTACCTTGCAAAACCATAAACTCCAACGAATTTTATGTAGACCTTTGTCGTTAATTTGTGGTGTGGCATAAGGAATACAAACCATTTGTGAACCTTTATGTGTTTCTAGGAGCACAATGGCCTCAATAATTGAGAAATGAAATAAGTTTGGAGACACTGCTACCTGCATTAAAGAGCATCTGCCTGCACTCCGCAGACCCTGTTGGAAGGATGACCATCTTAACAGTATTCTATCAATCAAGCATTTATGGTAGAGTGGCTACATGGAACCCAGTCTTGAGTAAAAGGTATATAAACTATTCTCAGAGCACGAGGGGGGAAAAAAAAGACTCTCTGGTTTGATAAGACAAAAACCGAACCCACTGGGCAGAACTCCAAGCACTATGTCTGGTGAAGACCAGGTACTGTTCATTACCTGCCTAATATTAACTCTTAGGTGAAACGTGATAGTAGCATCATGCTAAGGGGTTCTCCTTTGCAGCAGGCACAGGGAGACCGATCAGAATTGAGGAAAGGATGAATTCAGGCAAATATGGAGGGGTCCTTGAAGAAAACCTGTTCCAGAGTGCATGCCATGGTTCACCCTTCAGCACAACAAAGACCCAAAGCAAACAGCCAAGACAACCTCAAAACAACTTTACAGATACTTCCTATCCAGTCAAACTGAGCTTTTGAGGATCTGCCAGGAAGAATGGAGAAAAACTGACAAAATCCAAGTGTGCAAGTTTGAAGAGAATTACTGAAGAAGAATCAAAACTGTAATTGCTGATAAAATGGCTACTACGAAGTAATTAAGTGTATTAATATTTTTATGAATCAGAGATAAAGGTTTCTGATTTTAATAAATATCAATAGGTCTATCAATGGAAAAAGTGTCAAAGTAAGCAATGTGTTGCTATTGACCACCAAAAAACACAGGAAGTCGAAATACATTTCTTTCGTGAAAAGTTCACTCTTTGGAGATTTATGAAATGCGTTTTATTACCATAAACACATACCTACAGGCTGGCTAACAAAAACTTACTTTCTGGGGCATCATAAACAAAAATTGTGCATTCTTTTTTAATAAGAAAATATGATATATATATATATATATATATATATATATATATATATATATCCCTCTCTCTAATGTTTTACAATAGTTAACAATTCCTGAAGTATTAATGCCATACTAAACATATTTCAACTTCAGCATTTTACACTCAGAAAAACACTGTCAATTATAACTTCAAGTCAACAAAAATGCAAAAGCATCCAAATCATGACAATCCCTGCAAGTGAATTTTTACTATGTAACAAAACGAAAAAAAAATAGCTTTGACCACAAATAATGAAACCATTTTCATTGTCAATGAAGATAAAAAGAAAACAAATGCACTCCTACACAGAGGTTGGGAGCATGTGCTCCTACACAACCACCGCTAATACAAAGCAAATGCGCTGAGCAGCAAATTTGCAATTTCAGGTGACAAAAGAGTTAAATCAGTCTTGTTCTAGAAATGAACTTAATGCCCTGCTGCATACAGATGACAAAAGTACATGTCACACATGTTAAAACAAAACTGGATCAGCAAGAGCCATTTGCTTTCACAAAATAATGAATATGTTTATAACTGAAGTCTTCATTCAGTATTAAAACAAACACTTTTTTATTCAAAAACAAACTAAAAGGCCACAACAAATTTCCTCTAAAACTGTTAAAGAATACACATATTTGCATTTTTCTTTTTAAGAAACGTTTGAAGAAAATTTTTAAATAATGCTATAGGAAAAACCATGAGACACCATGTTTCATCAGTGCTCGATGGTCTATTATTTGGGAACCAGTCTGTATAACAGGCACTGATAAATGTTCAAACCAACTACAAACTTGACAAGAAAAAGCTAAAATATAGCATATCCATTGCATAATTCACCCTGCTTCATAGACTTAATACAAAACTAACTAGCAACTCAAAATCTGAACCTAGACTACAATGTTTGTGTATTTATTGAAAAAGCAGAGACAAAAATAAAAACAATCATAGTCTGATCTGGTGTTGATTCAAAATAACCAGAATGACATGTTACAAGGTGTTAAACATACAAGTGAAAAAGATAGAGCTAAGCACTGTTGCCTCACCCACTACTGATTCCAGCCTTACTGAAAAAGAAATAAGCTAAGAAACTGAATGAATGGAAGTTTTGATTATGGCTGGCAATTCAATTAAAGCATCACTTTTCTATAATATTTATAAAATAGCAAACACCTGTTGCCCTGGGAGATGACAAGCAAATTTATTTGACTTCACAAAGACAAACTCATTCATGAACTCAAGGCTGTAATATCCAATTTATTTCCTTCAATAAATTACAGTAGTATTACATCACTCCCAGTAGTCTAAGACACATTCGGCAAATAATCTAGCAACAAAAATCCAAAACAGATGGTTTTTATTAAAATCTCAGGATGGTGGTAGCGCTGCTGCCTCGCAGTTAGGAGACCTGGGTTCGCTTCCCGGGTCTTCCCTGCATGGAGTTTGCATGTTTTCCCCGTGTCTGCATGGGTTTCCTCCCACAGTCCAAAGACATGCAGGTTAGGTGGATTGGCGATCCTAAATTGGTCCTAGTGTGTGCTTGGTGTGTGTGTGTGTCCTGCGGTGGGTTGGAGCCCGGCCCGGGATTGGTTCCTGCCTTGTGCCCTATGTTGGCTGGGATTGGCTCCAGCAGACCCACCGTGACCCTGTGTTCGGATTCAGCAGGTTGGACAATGGATGGATGTCAAACTAATTGTTTGCTGATAGAGAGCTGCGGCACCTACCACAGAAAAAAACACCTGAATTGGGACCTGAGTGCAGCAAGTAACAGCTCAGCACCACACTGGAACTGGCCAATCTTGCCACCAACCCAAAAGTTTTCCCTGTAAGTTGGAGGGCCTGCTTGCAGGGCTGGATGCAGATTAACGTCATGCCCAGGACGAAGCAATTGCAGAGTACAGCAAAAATACATGCAATTAAATCCATGCATCACAGTCATATTTGGTAGGGAAGATTTTTCATTCATAAGCACAGATGTAGGAAGACAAGAAAACGATACAGCAAAGAAAATTCACAGGCACAAGATGGGACAACCTCAAGACTAATATTTCAAAAACTGTATACATATATATTAACTTAAATATATATAAATTTAATATTAACTTTATTTGCCCCAGGGGGAAATCTGACATACACAAAACAGAAGTACACAAGCTCAATTTTAGATGGTTTGGGGAGATTACAAGTATGTGGCTTAGTTAACTCTAAAGACGTAAAGCTGAACTTATAGGATAGGTGAAGCACTTATTAACTGGACTGTGCCTTGTTGGGGGGGGGGGGGGGGGGGGGGGGGGGGGGGGGGGGGGGGGGGGGGGGAGCTCAAAGACTACCTGTCACAATGTTTTAACATCCGTCTTTAATTCAACTGAAATAAACATTCCCATCCAAGCCTTGGACCTTTTGTCCAAACCCACTCAGATGGACACAAATGGAACACTAAGAGTTCTGTAACAGACAAAAAATTTGCTCATGTTCCAGTTTTCATTACTGGACAAGAGATTCTTGTTCTGATGATGTAAAACTTGTCTCTACCACTGTGTTTAAATGCAAAGTTAAATTAGAATTAAAAATCTAAAAAACTAAATGTTAGTTTTATCTTAAATGTTTGTTTTATCCTTTTGTCATGTGTAATAAAGTTGTGTATCTGATAGTAGTGCGCAATATGCATTAGCTACAATAATATCTTAATTGTTGTTTTAACAATGTGCGAGCCGAGATTGTCGTGTATGTCACTCACTTTGCGAAAAACAATCAAAAACAAGCCTTGAGAGTCCATGCATTCACTGCCTGATGTAACCTAACGGGGTAGACTACAAAGTGTGTGCAAAGCGAGCTCACAGGCATACAGGGTCAGCACACCAGAAGTATGGAACCCCATAGGTGTTATTTTACTTATGTAAGAAGCATATCCCTATCGGGCATGTTCTAGTTGGCAAGCCATCTTTTTTGGGGGTTCTTGATTTCAAAGCATTTTTTTTTCTTTCCTTATTTAAAATACTCACCCTGAAGTTAAATTATGATTAGTATGTTATTCCTTTTGGCTTCATATCTTGTTTACAATATGGGTAAGTCTCTGTTTAAAATGTTCTTGTTATAATAGGTTTGTTGGTCTTTTGTGTAAACCCTGAGGGCCACTTTGAAATGGTTTTCTCATACTTACATTGTTTGATCTCAGTAACACTTCGGTGATTTTAATGTTTTGTGTTATTTTACTTCAGTTAAGTAAATAAATAAGACCTGTTTTCGTTAACTGTTGTTTCCATTAATCTAATCAATCAATCTAATTAATATCCTATAAACCAGGATATTAAATTTAATATTAATATTAAAGGATGCAAAATATCAAATTGTCATTATTGTCAAAGTTCCAGAAAACACAGATATTTTTTTGCCTATATCTGTCTGTTTTTTAGATTGCACATATGCACTAACAAATACAACGTAAATTATATAGTTACTGATCACAACTTATTCATGTTAATGTTAACTCCTCACAAGAGACCAGAGTTGTGGCAGATAAATGATCTGTATGAAACTACAAAGAGGAAAACACAGTCTTGTGCCTTCAAAAACAATATAAAAAGGACACAAATTATGAAGAAGTTCAAAATTTTGCCATAAAAATAGGCAAACAAAAAGAATGTTTAGGAAATCCAGGAAGCAACAGTACAATAATATTGGGTTTTAGAAAGCAAAATGCTTTAGATAGAAGCAGACTGAAGCTTGCCAGTATCATGAGATAAAAGTCTAAAAGGGTAGGAATTGATGATCACAAGGCTTCAGGTTCTGATTCCGGTGCTGTAGGTAATCGATTATATAATGAAACTGATGTGATGGTTTAGCAAGTTGCATGACACAGGGAAAATATGCTGAGGTGGACCAACTATATTTAGCATATGCCAAAGAATGACTAGGTTAGGCTTAAAGAGCAGATGACTACCCATTGATGGCAAAAGCAGCAGATTATCGATTTCAAATTGACTTACATATAAAGTCTTAAACAGTCAAAGCCCTGTTTACTTATCTGAACTTATCAATACTTACAAACTAGAACACATTAAGATCAAGATGTGAGCCTACTTAAGATTCCAAGGATTAAAAAAAAAAAAAAAAAAATTCAGAAATGAGCGTCAGTAGGCTTTGCGCTCTAGGAACCAAGTTACCTGAACTATTCTATAACATTTCAGTAATTATTTATTGTTCTAATGCTGATAGTTCTGATCATAAAATAGGTTCTTACAATAGCAATTATTGAGAAGAATTCATAATTAATTGCAGAACAACGGTATTTGAGTGTTCCACTAGAGTGCCTGTTTCTCTTGCACGTTTTGGCTCAAAAACTAACCAACACGTTGTCATCTCATAACAAGCTGAAGTTTCGAGTTTGGTATTTTTCCGTCCAGCTTTTTTTAACTCTGGACCACCCTGAAGAAACCATGACACACAGGACACACACACACAGATGTTTTCAGTATCAGGGGCCCCTAAAATGTTGAGATCTGTCAAAAAATGAAGATTGAAATTTTTGACAAATCTAAAGCTTTTGTTCCTACCCCACAGACAATAGGTTATGGTGGGGTAGGGTAAAAAGCAATAACAGTGGAAGGTCAAACTTTTAGTTAAACAGCCCCAGGGAAGTGGAATGATCTGCCTGCTACCATAAGAGATGTCCCTTTAGTCTCACATAATCCATGCTGAAGACTCACTACTTTAATGTAGCATTCCCTGATTAGAACCGATCAGCTGTGCATAATGTGTTTATCATTTGTACAAAATTATAAGTAACATAACATTTGTAAACCATTACTAACCCTACTCTATTGCTCGTCTCTACCTGGCAACCTGATATGCTGCTTGGTACCTTATCCTTACTACCAAGCTGCTGTTCTACCAATGAAAAAGTCATATCAGATAAAAAAGTACTGGAATTATCAAGTGGAAAGATTTCTTTCTTCAGACTGGGCACTCCAGCACATTGTACTACAGAATGCCCAGGTGGGAGCAGGCAGCTAATTGGCTAAGATCTCCAGGACTTTGTCTTTGATTTATCTTTTACAATTGACTGTGGACACTCCCCCCCCCACCCTCACCCTGATTACTTATTTTCTCAAGGGATGCTGCTGCCTGGAGTTTTTCCATACATCCATTATCCAACCCGCTGAATCCAAACACAGGGTCACGGGGCCTGGAGTTTTTGTTTTCCTCTAATCTGTTGTCAACTAACTATCGTTCAACAATCAATGGACAAATAGTTTGCTTCCATTTGTTATTCAGTTTCTATTTTGTTTTCTATGTATTTTAACAAATCTCTGTCTTTGTGTGTACTAATGCTGAATGTAGTCATTTGTAAAATCTACATGCATTTTACCTGAGAACTTGTCAGAGTGCCATGCAAAAATGAACTGAACTGCACTAAATGATGAGAAGGTTGGATCTTGCCTGTAAAAATACCCAGATCTTGGGTTTAAACAACTAAGTTATTTATTTATTATTATATTTATTTATATTATTTATTTAAGTTATTTAATTATTTCATTAGTTATTCGAGCTGGTTAAATTAAAATGACTACTACGCTGTCCCTCTCTGAAGGGCACATGCTGAAAGAAAAAGGCAGTACAGGACACACAATTGGGAAAAATGGCAGAAATGTGTGGATCACGATCAGCAAAAAGTAACACTGGTGAACAAGCATTTCGCTACTGGGATTCACCTGTACTGTAACAAATTTCACTTACTGACTCCAAATCTGAAATCTGTTTTCGTCTAGCATGTCCTGTTTTTTAGTTCTGATGTTCCAGGTCTTGAACAACTAGTGTGACTGGACAGAAAGGCGGATAAACAATTTAATAAATACCAGTAATTCCACTAGGGATGCCACGGAGATAAACTAATTCACTAACAGCTGTGAATTGTTTACCTTGTCATTATTCATTTTATTTAAAATTTTTAATTAGCGGAAAAATATTTGGTACTGATTACCAAGTCTTATATGACTCTAATGCATAATGACACAACTCAGACATGACACTGCAGTTGGTAGTCGGTTTTACTGTTTCTTTAACATAACATTGCATTCCAGGACATCCAGATTCACCATTAACTTGAAAATTGCTGTTAAAAAGTGTTTTTGTCAATTTGTTTACCGTGAACTTTTTAAACTAGTTTCCAGGCATGAGCAGAAGAAGTTGTGTTAACGACCCTGACCATTTTTGTTATGTCTGCAGACAATTTACTCCACAAGACCAGCAAAAGAATATTTCCAGCAGACTTAAAACTGCATACAAGCATAACTTTGGCTGTAAACTTGGTGACCAAGATAAAGTATGGGCACCTCATGTTTGCTGCACTATTTGATATTCAGGTTTTAACACAGTGGCTGAATGGCAAGGAAAAGGAAATGTCTTTTCCTGTACCCAAGGTGTGGCGGAACCAACAAACCATCACTCAGATGGTTATTTTTGAATGAAAAATATTGTTGGTTTGGGGAAAGATTTCATCAAGATATAAAGGTTATGGAAAACTGCTAGGGAAAATTCACTCCGAGTATGATGGGTGACTACTGTTAGTTATTGCAAAGAGAGATTATGTGCAGTACAAGCGCAAAAGCAAGTGCCTCAAACATTTTTTGAGCACGCTGATCTCGCTTTGATATTGAGGTAAACTGACATAAACATGTTTAAACGTGTCTCCGGTATCGTCTTTTGGTTTGTTTTCAGAATAAACACATCAAAAAAAAATTGTTGGGGCATAGCTCAAACTCCAGACATTGTGTTGATATATTTATATTCAAAAGTGTCAAAACGTCAATGATGTGTACCTCAAAAACCTGACGTGCTTACTTAATTCCTATTTCATACATGAAATCAGTGTAAAAAAATCAATGAAGAAAAGGTCTGAAGTTCCCAGAAGCAAACAAAAAATATTTTTTGTAGACCTGTGTAATAAATGGGATCAGGTCTAGCATACATCAAAAAATGATCACCCTCGTAGAAGGCGACTATGCCACAAATGTACATTGTTGCGCTTGTTAAGGACAACATAAACCCCTTAAACATACCGATAGGTCATCCCAACACTCCCAATGGATTTCCTGTGTATGTGCCCATGTTGTACATGAACAAACCTCGCCTATATAAGCTGCCCCTATATCTCGGTGGAAGAGTTTTCATTGCTTTTGAACATTCTAGCCGCGATTACCGTTTCGTGTTGGGACTGATTAGCCACAGATCTCATTCAGTTTCAATACCACCACCTTTTCGTTTCATTCGAAACAGCACTGATCTTGTGCCTTGATTATCAAGTTATGACAACAGCGTCCCTTCTACTCCACGGGGTGATCCCCACTCCCATCAATCCATGGCCGGTATATTTTCCAGTGGCCTCTCGGCTCCTCTTCAGTCTTTCAAGCTAGTGACTGCCTGTGCTAAGTGCACTCTCCTAGGAAGAGGCCTGCTACTATACGATAAACGTTCTACTCGCACCAGTCAAATAACACCTACCCTCGTATCAAATTCCTAACACATAGCGGGTAAGAGTTTATAAGAAGCTGCTCTTACCGGCAAACGTGGGCTAATCTCCGTCGAGCAGCGGTGGCAAAAGAAGCGGCCTGGCCGCGGGGTCGCTTCCGCCATCTTCCAAGTGCCTCCTTCGAGACGGCACGGACCAAGCGCGAAAGCGGAGCGTCTACGGGCTGCCAGTAAGGTCAAAAAGCTCAGCAAGGAAACGCGAAACAGGAAGACACGCCCACTCCTAAACCATTCAATAACATATCATGTCATGGGTTGATATTTTCCCTTATTTGTGATGACTTAACAATACCAACAATCTAAGGAAAAGGCCCAGAGGGCATTCAGCCCTTAACCTGACATGAAACTTAACTTCTTCAAAATAACATCAACTCGCTATTTGAAGGTCTCTACAGTTCTACTGTCTACCAAACCACTTTCCTGACGTTCGCTTAAAATGCCAACTCCACGATATAAAACGGGTAAGGTACTTGCAGATGACCAGTGGTGTCCAAATGGAAAATGTAAAATATTCCTTTTCATTCCGAAAAGAAAAGCAGCCGAAAGAAGAAGAAGATTCACTAGTCAAACACGATGTTCCAGTGTCACTGGCGTAGCGCAGAACCCGTGATCTTCCCGTTATACAGTAGTGGAGGTGTACAGAAGAGCCTCACTTAACTTTCCCTTATTTAGCACTTTGCCACATTTAACTTTTTTTGTGGACACAAAATCCTTATTTAAGGCTATATTGGCATGCTAAAAGTAACTCCGCCCTACATTTATTTTTAAACTGGTCAGATTAATTATGCCTTTCATCCATAACTGATTAGTATATTATGGTTGTGCCCGCATGCACAAAATGAATAAAAAAATTTTGTCAGAAAGATACAAATCAAAACATGCTGGTTTTTGCTCTGCTTCTATTATTATGTCAGTGCAGGACGTCTGCAAATGTGTAAACTCGGTGATGGCAAAGAAGAGAACCAGGAAAGATCAGAGCTGTTGATCTGAGCGCATTTATCACAGTCGCTGTTCTGTATACAGAAACGATTGACCCAAAGGACAGAACACTGGAATGGTGAGCGCGATGTGGACGATTTGGAAGCAAAACAGATTTTAAGAGAGGAGTGTAAATAGTGTGAATTCTCGGAATAATATTAATTCCATGTCGTTTTTAGCTAATCGCACTTTTCTAAAATGATAAAATCAGGGGTCATTTTCCGAAAGTTTTGTAACGCTAAGTATTTTGTTATCCCACTTAAGATCATTCGTTAATCAGCGAGTGTATACTTCGTAATGAAAGTAGTACTCAATCTCGTTGGCAAATTAATAACGTGAACTGACCCATTCGTTATTTTAATACCATTCTTCACTTGGACTTTCGCCTGCGATTCTGTGTCAGAAAGACAGAGGTCGCCTTAGGCCAGGTTTATACTTAACGCGACGCGGGCGCCTGTGGATGCTACTGCTACGCAAGCGTTGTACTGTTTATACTTGCGCGTGTACTTTACGTAAATCTGGAAGATTCCACCAGGTGGCAGTGCGAGATACCATCACGGTGAGAACAGGCTCGGCTTCGCTGTGCTGTGAATCGCTTGACACACCCATTAATTTCCGAGGACACCTTGCCACTATCTCTGAAAAGGATGGCTGTTTAATGATTTCATGCAAGTTTTGAATGATTTCACATTAATTATTGCATTATTTAACCAAAAAATAAAATGATTTAGCAAAATTATTTATTTATTTTGTAATAGAATTGCCTTATTTTGCTGTAAAAATTGGTTATTTTTAAAATAATTATCGCATTATTTTGCACAAGTATTGCGTTAATTAATAATAATTATTGTGTTATTTTACAAATAAATTTCATTATTTTGCAAAAGTATTGGGTTATTTTACAATAAACATTGCATTATATATAATTATCATGTTATTTCTCTCAAAACTATTGCGTTATTTCCCAAAGATTGCCTGCTGCAGTCGATAACATTCGTGCACGTGCCTGTTCCAGTCATCTAGTGACAGCTAGTGAGGAAGAGATTAAGCACACGTATGATGTGCAATCACGTGAGAAGACTTAAACAGACATTATAGGCAGGTGCTTTACCTTTACTCCTACATACGCCCAGTGACCATCACAACCGCACTTGGCCGTATGACAAGAAGCAAACATGGTGGATGATACACCAGTGTTTTCCTAGGCTCAATTGCACAACCAATCAGAAAAGAGTGTGCTACATGCAATCTATTAACAGTTACCAGTTTTTATCTATAGATATTTTTGATCTGTTGGCACAGTGACCTATGTTCATGCTTTGAATCCTCAGTGGCTTGAATTGGAGATGGAAAAATGGGATGGATGTTATTTACTTCACAGCACACAAAAGACTAATGATTTTTGTTAATTGAGATGTATTATTGACACATTTCCAAATTCATATGAAGTTAAGTACACTCATTGATAATAGTCAATCCACAAATGCATAGGAAGAACATATAAACCCCATACAGAACCTGGTGATGTGAGGCAAGAATGGCAGCTCTACACTACCACTCTGCCTATACTAAAACATCTGTATTAAATTTACTAAACTTTAACATCAGTAAAACTTAACTTTCACTTTTTTCCTGTTGATCGCATATTACATGCATACTTAATCTCAATAGCTAGACAACCAAAGCACTATGTGCATGATGTTATCACCAGCAACAGGCAGTATCTTAGCAAAATTTTGCACTTTTGCAAACTAACTCACTAATTATTGTAAAATAATGCAATTCTTTTGTGAAATAACCCCATTTATTCCTGAGTGATGGAAGTAAACTTTTGTACCTTGGCAGGAGAAATTGGGAAAACATTTTTGAGTATCAAAGAGCTCCATCAGCCAACATCCAAGGAGCAAGAAATTTACAGAACAGTCAACTAGAGTTAACAAAGACGGTAATATGTATGGGATTATATGGCCAGAATTATAGCAGGTTTAAAACTCCCACAAGCCCTGAGGATGTTGAAGTTGAAAAGATCCCCCTCACCTCATCTCATCTCACTACCCAAATGAATAACCCTCACTAGGCACATTATATACTCACACATTATGAACATCACATATTGTATGTCAATAATAAATTGGAATGCAGAGTAGAATAAAACCAAAAACTTTATATCAGGTCAATTTCAACTTCCTTTTTTGTTTATTATTGTATCACAATCAATAATAAACTAATTGATGAGTGCAACATCACATCTGCAGGAATTCAACTTTCTTCTGATAATGCAGTTAACAGACATTTTAAAAAGGTCTATGGCACATTGGGGGAATAAAGGTGATAAATGCAGTAGGTGGGCATTTTGGCATAGTATCTTCTACTTCCAGCTGCTACCGTTAGGGGTTGCCACAGTGGATCATCTTCTTCCATATCTTTCTGTCCTCTGCATCTTGTTCTGTTATACCCATCACCTGCATGTCCTCTCTCACCACATCCATAAACCTTCTCTTAGGCCTTCCTCTTTTTCTCTTGCCTGGCAGCTCTATCCTTTACCATCCTTCTCCCAATATACCCAGCATATCTCATCTGCACATGTCCAAACCAACGCAATCTCACCTCTCTGACTTTGTCTCCCAACCGTCCAACATGAGCTGACCCTCTAATGTACTCATTTCTAATCCTGTCCATCCTTGTCACACCCAATGCAAATTTTAGCATCTTTAACTCTGCTACCTCCAGCTCTATCTTCTGTTTTCTGGTCAGTGCCACCATCTCCAACCCATATAACATAGCTGATCTCACTACCACCCTGTAGACCTTCCCTTTCACTCTTGCTGATATCTGTTTGTCACAAATCACTCCTGACACTATTCTCCACCCATTCCACCTTGCCAGCACTCTCTTTTTCACCTCTCTTCCACAATCCCCATTACTCTGTACTGTTGATCCCAAGTATTTAAACTCATCCACCTTCGCCAACTCTACTTCTTGCATCCTCACCATTCCACTGACCTCCCTCTCATTTACACACATGTATTCTGTCTTGTTCCTACTGACCTTCATTCCTCTCCTCTCTAGAGCATATCTCCACCTCTCCAGGGTCTCCTCAACCTGCTCTCTACTCTCGCTACAGATCACAATGTCATCAGCAAACATCATAGTCTATGGGGACTCCTGTCTAATCTTATCTGTCAACCTGTCCATCACCATTGCAAATAAGAAAGAGTTCAGAGCTGATCCCTGATGTAATCCCACCTCCACCTTGAATGCATCTGTCATTCCTACTGCAGACCTCACCACAGTCACACTTCCCTTGTACATATCCTGTACAACTCTTACATACTTTTCTGCCACTCCTGACGTCCTCATACAATGCCACAACTCCTCTCGAGGCACCCTGTCATATGCTTTCTCCAGGTCCACAAAGACGCAATGCAACTCCTTCTGGCCTTCTCTAAACTTCTCCATCAACACCCTCAGAGCAAACATTGCATCTGTGGTGCTCTTTCTTGGCATCAAACCATACTGCTGCTCACTAATCATCACCTCACTTCTTAATCTAGCTTCCATTACTCTTTCCCATAACTTCATGCTGTGGCTCATCAATTTTATCCCCCTGTGGTTACTACAGTCCTGCACATCCCCCTTATTCTTAAATATCGGCACCAGTACACTTCTTCTCCACTCCTCAGGCATCCTCTCACTTTCCAAGATTCCATTAAACAATCTGGTTAAAACCTCCAACTGCCATCTCTCCTAAACACCTCCATGCTTCCACAGGTATGTCATCTGAACCAATGGCTTTTCCATTCTTCATCCTCTTCATAGCTGTCCTTACTCCCTCCTTGCTAATCCGTTGCACTTCCTGATTCACTAACTCCACATCATCCAACCTCTTCTCTCTCTCGTTCTCTTAATTCATCAGCCCTTCAAAGTACTCTTTCCATTTGCTCAACACACTCTCCTCACATGTGAGTATGTTTCCATCTTTATCCTTTTATTACCCTAACCTGCTGCACATCATTCCCAGCTCAGTCCCCCTGTCTAGCCAATCGGTACAGGTCCTTTTCTCCCTCCTTAGTGTCCAACCTCTCATACAACTCATCATACGCTTTTTCTTTAGCCTTCGCCACCTCTCTCTTCACCCTGCGCCTTATCTCCTTGTACTCTTGTCTACTTTCTGCATCTCTGACTATCCCACTTCTTCTTTGCCATCCTCTTCCTCTGTATACTCTCCTGTACTTCCCCATTCCACCACCATGTTTCCTTTTCCTCCTTCCTCTGTCTAGATGTCACACCAAGCACCCTTCTTGCTGTCACCCTAACTACATCTGCTGTAGTTTCCCAACTGTCTGGTAATTCTTCACTACCACTCAGTGCCTGTCTCACCTTCTCCCTAAACTCAGCCTTGCAGTCTTCCTTTTTCAATTTCCACCATTTGATCCTTGACTCTGCCCTCACTCTCTTCCTCTTCTTGATCTCCAACGTCATCCTACAGACCACCATCCTATGCTGCTTAACTACACTTTCCCCTGCCACTATCTTGCAGTCTCTTGCATGCACAATATCTCAACCTTCCTTCTCTCCATCATATCTGCTAACTCTCTCCAACTTACCAGTCATACTGCCAACATTCAAAGTTTCTACCCTCAGTTCCACTCTCTTTACCTTCCTCCTCTCCTCCTGCCTCCGGACACGTCTCCCTCCTCCTCTTCTTCTTCTTCGGCCAACAGTAGCCCAATTTCCGCCAGCGCCCTGTTGACTAACAGTACAGGTGGCAGTCATTGTTAACCTGAGGCTCGACCGATCCGGCATGGAAATTTCTATTGTTGTCCGCATATTGATTTGGCAAAGCATACTTGCACCAAATAAAAGCCAAAACTGGAAAGGGGATCCTTCATTCAGGTTGGATGTTGGTTGGTGCATCTTATCTTCTGCAATGGTCTTGTTGCCTACCACATTGTCATTCACATCTGCTGTATGTAGCTGTTATGGGACTCCAAAAAAATAGACTGAAGTGGAGGTACAATCTGTAAAGTCACTCTAATTAGTCTCAACTGCAATATTTGTAGCTTGTTCGAAGAGCTTTTCCAAATCATTATTTTGGTTTATTTTTTGAAAATGTCAGGCATAGTTTTAAGTAAAACAGCATCTTCTTATTCTATCTTTTTTTCAAGTTTTCTTTTCACTGCACCATGGTCTCTTGTTTTGAGTTATCGTCAATCTTCCACATCACATGTACAATCTCATAAAACTGATCTTTTAGACAGCTATTGTGATCGTGACCTACCTATATCAACCTATTGGAACTCATATTTTTCTTTTAAAAGATTTTGATTTAGGTCTGATTGGATAGGTTTATAATCTCAAGGACTGACGTGGGATAGGAGTGTATGCTGGAAAGCAGATTGTTAGGAGTGACTGTACTGTAGCTGAAAACTTGTCACATTATTAGGCATTTTATTCTCATATTTGCAGTGACCTCCTTCCCAGCAGGGCCACAGGGTCTGCACCCAAGTAACCCTAATGGTAGATTGGACACTATGTGCTTTCTCATCCTATCCCTCACTAACTGTCACTAGAGATTAAAGCATGCACATGCACAATGACACCAGTAGCACGCAGAAAGAATTTTGGTGAAATAACACAATAATTTTTTTGAGTGGCAGGAATAAGCTTCCATAGCAATAAGCAATAACTCTTTTCACACTCTTTTTTTATTCTTAGACCCTGGAAGCACTTCTACATTAAAAGAGTTGTAAGAATCTGGAGCAAACTACCAAGACATGTAGCTGAAGCAGAAACTTTGACAACTTTTAAGAAGTATCTGAACGACATACTGGGACAGATCAGATATTTGCTAAACAAAGCACCTGATGGACTGAATGGTCTCCTCTGATTTTCCAAATTTCATATGTTCTATGTTCACAAAAAAATCAGTAAGTTTAATATTACATCCAAATAGTTTATTTTTTCTGTTTTGGGCCAGGGTTGATTGTAACCATTAGGAAATGTTACTAATTATTTTGTATCCTCTTTGAATTAAACAGAAAAATGGTAATGGTAAAATTTTAGCTGTACTACATGATTGCAGTCTTTTGTCACAAGGCGGACAATACTGTGCCACATCCTGCTGTTCTGTGTAGTGTAAGTACAGGTACTCAGGAGTTCCAAAGCATGTAGCCACAAACACTTCCAATAATGCCCACTAGAGGGGGGGAGTTCACTGTCAAACCCTGGCTAGTAATAAGGGCAAGCACCAAATTTCTCTATTATAAAAGAAAATCTTGAGACGACATAAGACTTATTGCCAAGAGATTTTTTCAAAGTGGTAGAGGGGGTCCCGCCCTCCTTTCAAACATTTCCGGTTTACGGCCCACGGCCACGGTATTCTCACGTCTCATTCGTGTGATTGCTTTTGTCAGAAACAGTTCTTGCGCTCTCAGCTCTTGTAACCGTTTACGTTTTCCTCACTTTAAGTTCCCAATAAAAGACTTATTATCTCCAAATCTTATTTAAGAATTTTATCCCGAATGGTTATCAACAGAAAAAATGAGTACACGGGCAATCCTAGCACCGAGAAACGATGAAGTCAAACGAATTAACGTGAAAATTGTCGATCGGTTACTGGGCAAATTGGTTAAATGCGTATCAATAGACTATGCTGAAACAGTTGGTGGTGATGGTGCGGAAGATGAAAACATCAACTTAAAATCACATAGAATATCTACAACCGTTAACACCGTCTGGTCTTCCACCGGACGAATTACTGTTGAAAGAAGGATGTATCGTAATGTTATTGCATAATTTATGTATTCTTGATATGCCATTCGTATTAAAAAATTTACAGTTTACCGTTAGAATAGTTTTTGCTATGACAACAAATCACAAAGACAAACATTCGAAAAAGTCAGTTTATTTATTAGAGAGAAAGAAACAATATTCACTCACGAGCAGTAATACGTTGCGTTGTCACGATGTAAGTCCAAACACGGAATCAAAATTTAATGCGATATTGAAAAACTGTAAATTATAAAATATTGTTTTTACTGAAGTTTTACAGTAAAGTGTATGTTTAAAAAGTATTTGCATGTTAATTTCAAAGCCAAATAAAATGAAAACGCATAACGCAACGAATAACTATCCATCCATTATCCAACCCGCTATATCCTAACTACCGGGTCACGGGGATCTGCTGGAGCCAATCCCAGCCAACACAGGGCGCAAGGCAGGAAACAAACCCCGGGCAGGGCGCCAACCTACTGCAGGGCGCGCGCGAGCACACACACGCTAGGGACAATTTAGAAACACCATTGTATCTAACCTGCATGTCTTTGGACTGTCGGAGGAAACCCACACAGCCACGGGGAAAACATGCAAACTCCACGCAGAGAGGATCCGGGAAGCAAACTCAGGTCTCCTAACTGCGTGGCAGCAGCACTACCCACTGCGCCACCGCGCCGCCCCCAACGAATAACTAACGCAACATGAAACATACTTTTCTTTCAATTTATTATGTTTTACTATTTTTTACTATGAATAATTACTCGCTGTAATTTTAAAGAGTTAGTGCTATTATGCATATGTAACAATTCCCATGAAAATAGCAATCTGTTTAAATTGTACATCCGCTTCCCCATACGCGGGCGGCAGAGCCGTGAAGTGGCTAGTGCATAGTGCCCGCCGGGGGTTGGCAAGTGAAGCGAGCAGGAGGCAGAGCCCCCTAGTCTTTTTAAAATAAGTTTATTTTTACAAAATGCTCTTTAATAACAATAAAGCTCTGTGGAGCACAGCAAATAAAGGAAATGCCCCAAAACACTAAGGAAATCCTATTCAAACAAAGTCACAGTAGAATAATCCAGAAACATACTTAAATACAGAGCATGTCTAAATTCCAAAATATTCTAAAGGCACAAGCCAAATCTAGAGCGCATTCACAATGAACCGTGAACACAAGAACTGTGGGAGACCCTCCAGATTGGCAGTTCAAGTCTTCCATTTGTAAGCTCACAGCATCAAAAACACAAATATTTTTACTAAACCATTTCCAGAAAAAGCTCTCATGAATGAAAATGTAATACTCTGAAACACGATTAAGCATTTGAATCGAAGATCCCCCCCCCCCCCCCCCCCCATTCATTGGTCACATGTCCAGCCCAGTAGCATATTATTCATTTCCCAACACTTTTCTTCACATGATAGCAACATTGTAAAGTGGACTGAGAGACGAGAACAACTGAAAAGTAAGAGGTTAAGAAAAGCAAGTGAGAATATCAAGACATGTTCCTGATCAAGATGCTTCAAGAAGCATAGACTGCTACTCAGTAATCTTAAAGTACTCCAGGTGTCGTTTGCTACTGTGAATTTAAATGTAGAGATGGGAGGTGGGTCTGCAGTTTGAGCACGTTCTGTTTTCATTCTGGAGTGCATCTTCATAGGTGGTTTATTCAACAATTTTTCAGTAAAAATACATGTGTTTGGGACATAGTAAGCAAACAACTGGATAACTTAACATGTGGATTATGTGAAACGTCTAATGTGAGATTTCTCATGAATGTTTTAGCTATTGTATGCTGTTGTCCAGTATTAGTCCCCATAGACACCTACTCTAGAAACTTTGTTATCTCCATTCTGCATAAAAATATGAGATTTAATTTAAACTACATGGTATTAAGTAACACACACACACACGCACACACACACGCGCACACACACACACACACACACACACGCATGCACACACACACACACACATACTGTATATATATATATATATATATATACTGCTCCAAAAAATTAAAGGAACACTTTTTGTTCAGAGTATAGCATCAAGTCGATGAAACTTCTGAGATATTGATCTGGTCAGTTAAGTATCAGAGGCGGTTTTTAATCAGTTTCAGCTGCTTTGGTGTTAATGAAATTAACAACAGGTGCACTAGAGGGGCAACAAGGAGACGACCCCCAAAACAGGAATGGCTTAACAGGTGGAGGCCACTGACATTTTTCCCTCCTCATCTTTTTTGACTGTTTTCTCACTAGTTTTGCTTTTGGCTATGGTCAGTGTCACTACTGGTAGCATGAGGTGATACCTGGACCCTACAGAGGTGGCACAGGTAGTCCAGCTTCTCCAGGATTGCACATCAATACTTTCCACTGAAGGTTTGCTGTCTCAAGGGCATGGAGGAGATTCCCTGGGACAGGCAGTTACTCTAGGAGAGCTGGACAGGGCCGTAGAAGGTCCTTAACCCATGTGCATGATCGGTATCTGCTCCTTTGGGCAAGGAGGAACAGAACGAGCACTACCAGAGCCCTAAACAATGACCTCCAGCAGGCCACTGGTGTGAATGTCTCTGACCAAACAATAAGAAACTGACTTCATGAGCATGGCCTGAGTGCCCGACGTCCTGTAGTGGGCACTGTGCTCACTGCCTGGCACCTTGGGGCTCGATTGGCATTTGGCATTGAATACCAGAAATGGCAGGTCCACCACTGGCACCCTGTGCTTTTCACAGATAAGAGCAGGATCACCCTGAGCACATGTGACAGACGTGAAATGGTCTGAAGAAGCCGTGGAGAATGTTATGTTGCCTGTATCATCGTTCAGCATGACCAGTTTGGGGGTAGGTCAGTGATGGTCTGGGGAGGCATATCCATGGAGGGACGCACAGACCTCTGCAGGCTACACAACGACACCTTGACTGCCATTAGGTATCGGGATGAAATCCTTAGACCCATTGTCAGACCCTATGCGGGTGCAATGGGTCCTGGGTTCCTCGTGGTGCACGACAATGCCTCATGTGATGACAGTTTGCAGGCATTTCCTGGAGGATGAAGGAATTGATAACATTGACTGGCCCCCACACTCACTCGCCTGACCTAAATCCAATAGAACACCTCTGGGACATTATGTTTTGGTCCATCTGACACCGCCAGGTTGCACCTCAGACTGACCAGGAGCTCATTGTTGCCCTGGTCCAGATCTGGAAGGAGATCCCCCAGGACATCATCTGCTGTCTCATTAGGAGCATGCCCAGACATTGTTAGGCATGCATACAAGCATGTGGGGGCCATACAAACTACTGAGTACAATTTGGAGTTGCTGCAATTAAATTTCAACAAAATGGACTAGCCTGGGGCGGCACGGTGGCGCAGTGGGTAGCGCTGCTGCCTCGCAGTTGGGTGATCTGGGGACCAGGGTTCGCTTCCCGGGTCCTCCCTGCGTGGAGTTTGCATGTTCTCCCCGTGTCTGCGTGGGTTTCCTCCGGGCGCTCCGGTTTCCTCCCACAGTCCAAAGACATGCAGGTTAGGTGGATTGGCGATTCTAAATTGGCCCTAGTGTGTGCTTGGTGTGTGGGTGTGTTTGTGTGTGTCCTGCGGTGGGTTGGCACCCTGCCCAGGATTGATTCCCTGCCTTGTGCCCTGTGTTGGCTGGGATTGGCTCCAGCAGACCCCCGTGACCCTGTGTTCGGATTCAGCGGGTTGGAAAATGGATGGATGGATGGATGGACTAGCCTGCCGCATCATTTTTTCACTTTGATTTTCAGGGTGTTTTTGAATTCAGCCCTCTGTAGGTTGATAATTTTCATTTTGATCAAACAATGTGGCATCCTTTCATTCCTAACACATTACCCAGTCCATATCAGTAGAGATATCTAGAAGGATTTTTTTTCCCATTGAGATCTGATGTGTTTTCAAAGTGTTCCTTTAATTTTTTTGAGCAGTTTATATATATTCTATATATAAATTAGGGTGCAGTATTTCTTTAAACATTGTAACAGTCAAGAAGTGAAAATGCAGAATAAAGAATGTTGTGCTTTTTGTTTTGTATATACAGGCATTGATTCTACTCTAATAAGTCACTGTGGGAACATATAGAACTCCTCCGCCTATCTTTAATTACCAGCAGTTTCCAGGTCACTGTTGCTGCATCATGTAAACAAACATTGTGAAAATTCTAAGACAAATGAAAGCACTAAATGATAAAACAGTTGCAGTAACCTCAAATGTCTAACCTCCATGTTGTTTTGAAGATTGACAGAGGCAACCCAGTAGCCAGTCTATTGCAGCATTCATACTGGACGCTGATTTCTACTTTGCAACACAAGAGGGCAATCTTGTATTAAATTCCCCAAATCTAAACACAGTATTTTAAATTGCAGGTTTTCAAACATATTGTTCTAGGAAATTATAAAAACCAAGCTGGAGGGCAATGTGATTTGTTGTTTTTTTTTTAATTTCTGGTTATGTGTCATCATAATGCAATGATAATATCAATTCAAAGAAATAATTCATTCAAGTAATCTCTGTACCCAACAGCAGAAATCTATTAAATATGAATACAGTTAGACTTGTGGCTTACTGGGTCATTTTAGGATACTGGTGGGTTTAACTCCTTCCAGTATAAATTCTGTACATTTTTAAATGTTTTTCTGGTTTGAATATTATAATTTGTTCGGCTGTCAGGTAAATATTGCCTTTGTATATTTAAGGTAAATTCTCTTTGTTTATCTGTATTACAGCTTAACTGGTATGCCAAATTTTTTCATCTCCTAATTTTTACCATGTTTACCTGATTTTCAGGATGATGCTGTGATATCTCGATACACTTTTCCTTTGCTCCCTGGCAATTGTACCCCTTAACCATCAATATGTTATAGCTTTGTCACCGGGAGGAGTATCTTATCCTGCTTGTATTCTATATCTTTATTTTTTTTAGCTTGACAGATTCATATTTCCGTAAACTGTACCTTTAACACTTTGTATCTGATTTGTATCTGATTCCTTCACATCTTATAATCAAGTCACTCTCCCCACAGAACGTTGAATTGGGCCGCTTTGAGTGTCAGCATCCTGCTGTTTTACTCTCTAGAAAAATTAGAACTTGTTCAGTCTCCAGAGTTTACAGATTTAGTGCTTCAGGACTGACCTCAAAATCCTGCTTCATGCCATGGAAACTACTTTTTCCTGTATTAATGTCTAAGGTTTTGCTCCTTGGAGGCTTTTTCTGATAAATCTCAACATTCTGCATCTTAACACCTTTGAGACCGATCTCTTGTAATTTTACATTGTCATGTTTTTACTGGTTGAAGACAAATCGAATTTAACCAGAGCATCTTGAGCCATTATTTATTGGCGACTGTTTGATTTTAATGAATACCAATTATGTCCAATCTCAATATCTATTCCTTGGAGATTTATTATACTTGATTTACATATATGCATATTTAAGCTTTGGAGGTATATTCATTTTATCTCAATATTCTTCTGTTTAATTTCTTGGAATACAATTCTCTCCAGTCTGATCCTGTGCTTTCTTAAAAAAAAACTTTGTCCCTACCCGGCTCCTGCCCAGTCTTAACAAAATGCAGTTTTACCCCATTGAAAATAGATGATCATCGATATCAAAAATCCTTGATTCCTGGAGACTGATCCTGTCCAACATCTTGCAGTTTTACTCTGTGGAAACTTGATTTCATTCAATCCCGGTATTTGACAGTTATTCTTTTTGAAGGCTGATTCTGCTCTCAATATTATTTGGCTTTATTTGCTGGATATTGTATCTGTCCATTTTAAATATCCTGCAGCTTTACTCTTGAAGGCTCATTCTGCTAAATCTCAATATCCTGAATTTTTCCACTAGGGAAATTGATTTTGTATACTTTCAACATTTTGAAGCTCCTTTCTTTAGAACCTATTCATGTTTAATATTCCGCAGCTTTATTCTCCAGAGTCTCATCATAGTCAGTTCTAAGTGATGGATATTTCTTATTGTTCCCTAATGACTGCATCTACTTGTTTAAAATAAACAAGAAGATGGGTAAATGCAATGACTTTTTTTCTTTACATCCTGATATGTACTATTTAAGGTCAAGTGGATTGGCTAAAATTAATGTTGGTAGACAAAAGAGTGTATTAAAACAGGTTCAGTGCAAATGGGTGGTCCACAGCCCTAATAAACTGGGAAATGAGGCTTGTGCATCTGTTGAAATACATGAGCCAACATCAAGAACGGCACATATTGGTTCAGTCATCTCATCAGCTTGATTTACAACAAGGTTTCATCATTTGATCTTGATGTAGAAAAATTGCATTGTAAATCGGCATTGCTTTAATACTACAAACATAAGCCATACCACTCAAATTAATTCAGATAGTTTCATGTCTGCAACACATGTTTGCAAATAAATATTAGAAATGTAAAGCAATTTTGATGAGAGCAGTCCATTCAGTCCAATAAGCTTGCCAAATCTATTCATCTAGATTCTCCAAAGTCACCCTGCGTTGAGATTTGAAGGTCCATAAAATCCTATTGTCTAGCACACTACAGTAATTAGTAATTTATTCCATGTGTCTATTTTTTTTTCTTGAAGAAACACATTCTAGTATTTGTGCAAAATTTACCCTTAAAAAAAAACTCAAGCGGTGTCCCCATGTTTTGTTGAAGAATTTGTTTTAAAGTAACAGAAAGGATCCGCTGTACTAATTCCCTTCATCGCGTTCAGCACTTAAGACAGGTCACCTCTTAATCTCCGTTTGCTTAACTTCAAAAGTCCAACTCTTCAATCTCCTCTTTTAGCTCATTCCTCTTAATCCTGGAACCAGCCTGGTCGCTCTCCTTTGGACTTTCTCCAGCGTTGCTATGTCTTTTGTAATATGGAGACTGAAAGCATTCTACCGGTGTAAACAGAAGCAAGAAAACAGGGAAATTGCAACTTGCATGATTTGAAGAAGGGGAAATTCAAAATCAAATTATTATTTACTGTATTTTATATACACTTTTGGCCTGAGAGCTTTGTTTTATTTTGTTTATTATCATTACTTTGGTATTCTTTCCTGTTTATAAAGCCTTATAAAGTCAAAATGTTCTTCCTGTTCCCATAACTAGTTTATAAGTGTAATATCTTGTATCTGTTATGTGAAACTATTTACACTACAGAAGATGTAGCCATTTTGTTTGACACTATTTGGTTTTTAGAAGGTTTTGCCAGATTGTGTAAAGCTATTTTGCCTGTAGAAACTATTTTGGCTATTGTTTATGACATTGCCATAAAGGAAAATATTCATGGAAAATGCTGGGTTCAATGAAAAAAATAATTTAGGGTTTCCAGTAATAAGAAAGATAGAGTCTTACTGGTAGAAGAATGAGGCTTAAAGAAGATATGACTGAAGTTTAAGGAGAAGCATGTATAGGATACCATTCGTCCCTCTCACTTTGACTCCCTTGATTTCTGTGACAGACAGATGAATAAAGCCTCTTTAGCTGACAAAGAGAGGGGACTTCACAGAAAATCAGTGCTATGAGCCTTTAAAGAGAGGTGACTGCAGAAACAGAGATGAAAAATCACTACAAATGTGTGCTGAAGCCATGAATATCACAAAAAGACACAGAGACTCTCCTACTGATGGAAGTGGGACTCAGTGACTGACAAAGGGATTATATCCAGCAGGGGGTGCACACTCCCCTGTAATGTGCTGTTCATGTACAGAAGCCCCACTGAAACTTTACAATCACTTCCTCAACGGCTATGATGGAGCTATTACAACAAAATAAAAGATGTACACAGTTTCCTTTTACTGCAGACTTCCACTCCAAAGTAAAAACATCTGAAAGGAGCCCATAAAACAGTATTGTGCCTAGCATGATAGCTCTGCCAATTGTGAGTGGTCTTTTAGGAAAGAGAAGGCTAACTGTACTAGGCATGGGCAGCAAAATTTCTTTCGTCCATTCATTGATCCAATTTAAACGATTCAGGGATGTTCAGTTATTTTATAGGCTTGGTATACAGTAGTGTTTTATTTCAGAAGCATGCTAATCAGATACAAATACATACTTATTTGTCTGACACCTTTATCCAAGATGACTTGCAACATTTCTGATACAATTGGTCACATTTCTTTAGGTTTTCCAATTGGAGCACAGGCAGGTGAAGTCACTTGCTCAGGGTCACACCCTGCCAGTAGTGGTATCTGAACTCACAACCTCAGGGTTTGAAGGCAAAGCTTTAACCACCACACTACAAATACATTTGCAAAAACCACATACTCGTCTGACAAGCACTTATTGATTATCTCTTTACTAATTTTGTGCTTTCCAGGAGCAAATCTCACTTTCTCTATAATCACTGCTACTTCATCTTCCACCAATATTATGCAACTGAACTTCATAATTAAAAATAGTAGAAAATTAAATCTTCTGCTTTTAGGTGAACAGTTGCTGTGTCCTTATTTACTTACTATATCACCTTTGTTAGGATATTATTCTTTTACCAATAACGGCGCACGTTATCGTGCAGGGAATACACTTGACTTGAGTATTCATAGGTTTCTTACTCTTTCTCTGTACATTTAGCATTCGTTTGCTCAGAGGTTGATGCACTTGCTGCTTCCTGAGCAGCTCTTCATCTCTCCTCCCGCTCTGGCTGCTGCCAGGAGATGATTCTACAATAAAATAAAATAAAAATAAAAAGAGAAATAACCTTGGAGGTCAATCATCACCCTGAAAGTGAATAGTAGACGTCATGTACTATATGTATACCAAATTTCAGGTCAATAGGTCAAACAGTTTGTGAGCTGCAGGTGACTTAAAATCCTGGACAGACAAATGGACAGCCACGGTAGTGTATTATATAAGAAGATTACAAAAGAAGACTCTATTTCTTGCGGTGGGTTGGCACCCTGCCTGGGATTGGTTCCTGCCTTGTGCCCTGTGTTGGCTGGGATTGGCTCCAGCAGACCCCCGTGACCCTGTGTTCGGATTCAGCAGGTTGGAAAATGGATGGATGGACTCTATTTCTCTTGGCAGAGAGTCCTAGTTCCTAGTTCACTCCACCTCCTTATTTTAAATGGTGTTTAAAGGAAGAACAACTAGAGGAGGGACTGATAACTCATAGTGCTCCAGAGCCTTTTATCTTTCTTTTCAGATGCACACCAGAAGTGTACTATCATCTATTTTGTTTAGATCAGATGGGCAGAGGAAGTTCTACTCCAGGTATCCAAGGGGCACCAGATCTAACTACAAGGCAAAGGCTGTATGAGACTCAGTCACTCTGCAAACTGGACATAAAGTAATGAAATTGCACTGGTGCTTTGATTCACCAAATGTCCCCTTAGCTGTTGCAACATACATATTAGTATTCCACCCAGGCTGGTGAGTTTCATTTCCACTTTAAACTCCCATAAAATGAATACACGATGGAGAATGGCTACCAGAACTGCACCCAAGAGCTGCCTGGTGGCAGTGTCCTGCATACCAGTAAGCCACATGGATATTGTAGTCTCTGAAGCACAACCCTGCTGGATGCCATGGGTGCTGCAAGTGGGCACTGCTTGGAATAAGTTTCCCTACCCGGAATGGGGTCTGCCAGACCTGGAGGCACATTCTCAGTGGGTGGTCAGCCTCCAGAAGTGGTCCCCAAGTCTGGCATAAAGGGAGTCACTCATCTTCACTTGAAGCTTTGGTTGGAGCTGGTGGACAAGCCTGAGGAAAAGTGGTGTGAAAAAGAAGTGAAGCAAGAAAAAGACAAAAACTAAGGAAGAAAAATGAGAAGGAAAAAGTTTGCTTTGTTTGGTACAGACCCGAGTGCAAGGGAAACCCTGTGGCACACAGTTGTGGAAAAATAAACTGTGTTAACCAACCTGCAGCAATTGTGGGAAGTGGTGGCTGATGGGTTTAGGGCCACAAGGTGTGTGTTTATAAAATGACATTTTTTTTTCTCAGACTCTCTTAATCTAGTCCTTTGCAGGGCCTGCTTACTCACACACTGATGCCCCCAATATAGACTTAACCTAATCTGCATAGAAGAATACCAATAAGACAAACATAAGGAGAACATGCAGACTTCACACGTTTAATGATTGGGTATGGAATTCAAACCCAGGATGCTGAACCTATGAGGCAGCAACGTTACACCGTACACATTTATCCATACTATTCTCACACCTCCTGAACCAATTCATTGTCAAGGTCATTACCCCCGCTGTACTTGGCTTAAGGCAGTAAACAGCTATGAAAAGGTCCCAATCTGTTGTAGAGCCCACTCACATACACACTCAAACAATGGCAAATTTGGAATAACCAGTTAACCTAACCTGAACACTGCTTTTACGAATCCCATACCACATGACATATAACAGAGACATATGCTCTGCATTTGTCATTCCAACAGACAGTGCATCACAAACGTAGCAATGCATTTTATTATTATAAATATTTGTGATTTTGCATCTGTTGGAATGACAGATGAAGTGCATTTTATCACTGCAATTACAAAATACATTCTAATAGATGATTCACTGCAAACATTAACATTGAGGTCTACATTAATTATTTAGATTTCTACTGGGAGCATACGCTGGTAGCACATTGCCACACCCACCACATGATGAACCACCTGAATTAGGACCTAAGGCAGCAGGTGACACCACAGCACCACACTGGAACACTGTGAGGTTTTTACGGTTGGTAACACAGATATATATATTGTGACCTGTAGGGCGTTAACACACAGACACAACTAAACCACACAGAAAGATAGAAAGATATTTTTCAAAAACAAAATACTTTTTACAGGTTTATATCACCTGGTAAATCAGTCACAATTCATTTTCTTTCCATTTCCACCTCCACTCTCTTCTAAGTAACCTTGTCCACCTTTTTCTGACTCTGAACCCCTCATGTGGAGTGGAGCAGCTGCAACAAGGAAACACTTCTAGATCAGAAGGAACCTCCTCATGATAGGAAATCCTGCCTCCAGCCGCTACTCCTAACAGCATCCGAAGACCCCAAACTACAACTCCAATGCAGTCCTGTTGGTGTCCAAATGGGATGCACACCAGAGGGATGTCACCACCCAGTGTACTGGGGAAGCACCTGGCTCTGGGAAGCAGTCTCCCCCTGTCCATCCATTATAATAGTCTGCCAACCAGGATAGGTACCACCAACCAAACTGGTTGGGTTGCCCGTCCACCCACATCCTCCAATTAAAAAGGCCTTCTGGTTAGGTAAGGAACCATCCATCCTAGATAGGATGCCAGCCAACTCATGTTATCTATTACATTATATATATATATAGGTGCTCTGGTTTCCTCTCACAGTCCAAAGACATGCAGGTTAGATGCATTGGCAATCCAAAATTGTCCCTAGTGTGTGCTTGGTGTGTGTGGGTGCGTGTGTGCCCTGCGGTGGGTTGGTACCCTGCTTTCTTCCTGCTTTGCGCCCCGTGTTGGCTGGGATGGGCTCCAGCAGACCCCTGTGACTCTGTATATATATATTTATATATATATATATATATATATATATATATGGTTGAAATAGTTTACTGTCAAATAAATGCAAATTATATACCAGGTAACGCTTGTGGTTGGCCAGCAATCTGCTAACATCCGCCACAGTGCCCTCAGTTTGTGAGGAGCAGATCATAGAATGGTTGAAATAGTTTACTGTCAAATAAATGCAAAGAGTACACGACACATGTTTCGCCCTCATTCTGGGCTCATCAGGTGTACACACTCCACTGCAGTCCCTCTCGGGAATCGAACCTCGGACATCAGCGCCAGAGGCGATGCCCCTAACGTTGTGCCACGGCGTGTGGTTCGTTTATTTGACAGCATGTAGATCGGGGTAATTACATTCATGGCATTCGTAGTCTGTGTCACAATCTGATTGTATGGGTGGTTACCTACCAGGCAACGCTTGTGGTTGGCCAGCAATCTGCTAACATCCGCCACGGTGCCCTCAGTTTGTGAGGAGCAGATCATAGAATGGTTGAAATAGTTTACTGTCAAATAAATGCAAAGAGTACACGACACGTGTTTCGCCCTCATTCTGGGCTCATCGGGTGTACACACTCCACTGCACTCCCTCTCGGGAATCGAACCTCAGAGCCAGAGGCGATGCCCCTAACATTGCGCCACGGTGTGTGGTTCGTGTATTTGACAGCATGTAGATCGGGGTAATTACCTGGTAGGTAACCACCCATACAATCAGATTGTGACACAGACTACGAATGCCGTGAATATATATATATATATATATATATATATATATATATATATATATATATATATATATATATATATATATATATATATATATATATATATGTGTATATATATATATATATATATATATATATATATATATATATATATATATATATATGTGTATATATATATATATATATATATATATATATATATATATATATATATATGCACACTGTAAGAAAGTAAAAAAAGAAACATAACAGAGCTGGGGTCACAGCCAGTCAGCCAGGAAAAGTCTCTGAATTTGCAGAAATGTACAAAGTAATTTAAGTCTCAACTAAAGAGGGGTTGAGCACTGCTGTCACATGTGAAGTGCAGGGATACTATTAAATTAGAAAAATATAGTTTAACCCTGTGAAATACAATACACTAAAAAGTGGAGTGACTAACAGTAAAGTAATGAGAGACTAAAAATAATAGAGCTCTTTTAGGTATCCCTTACCTACCCTAGTGATAAAGGCTCTTCACCTATTATATCTTGTAATGTTAACATATATTTTTACTATTTAATAGTATTTAATAGTATTTGCAGTTGCTTTTCCTGAAGGGCTCAACATATTTATACATATTACACAGTTTTACCATTTGTTTGAGTTCTACTGTGTTGGGAGTGCTGTGCTCTAGAACTGCTTTTATCAGTATGGCGGTGTACTTCTATGGAGATCTTCTTTTAAGGAGGCTGAGGCCGAAGAGGCGGAGTCAAGAAGTGATGTCAGTGACTTATTTTGACACTAATGAAGCCCTGTGTTTAACTATATATATATATATATATATAAACCTGACATTATAGACAGTATACTGCATACACAGTATATAGTAAATATAATATGTGTATGTACTTATACATTCATACTGTACATGTAAACCAGTAACAAGTACAACCTCAATAGCTGGTAGGTGAGGCCTCAGTGAAGATTGACAGAAAAGGCCCAAAAAGAAATGTTACAAAAAATATAAAGATGAGCTATCGCTGAGAGACTTACACATGAGTCCTTTTGCACAGATGTGCTGGAAGAAGGGCATGGACTAGCACAGACAGAAAAATGGAGTATGCCTCATTAAAAGAGATGAAACGTCTATGCTCGAAAGACCATTTAAAGCTGTATGCAGAGGGAAATGGATGAGACTTCATTGACACAAACAGGAAGAAAATTTCCAGAGCAATGACTGAGAGACAGAAAGCAAGAGGCACTGACAAGCAGCAGAAGCGTCAACACCAGGAGTTGGAGCCTCAATGTCAGACAGACAGATGGGGCTTCATAGAAGGAAGTAAATCACAGAATCTTAAAAACAAAATGTAATTTGGCACAGTACCTTGGAGAAATGGGGCCATGCTCACAAAAAAGAGGAATGGGGCCTCACTGACAAAACAAGAGATGGAGCCCACACTAAAAAATAGACAGATGGGGCCTCACAGAAAGACCAAGAGAGAAGGGACCTTAGGATAGGACTGACAGATGAAGTTCCAATGAAAAAAAGAGAGATAATTTCTTACTGAAAGAGAGAGAAATGGGGCCTCACTGTCAGAAAGATAGTTGGGACGTCCCTTAGAGATGGAGAGATCAGGTTTCACTAAACACTGACAGACTGGCCTCACTTACAGACCAAGTGAGACAGGGTCTCACTAACAGACAGAGATTGTGCCTTGCTAAGAGTCAGAAATGGGGGCATAATAACAAATGAACTCATAGATCTGAATTGAAATAAAGAAAGAGAGACAGAGATGAGCCCTGAATCTAAGACAAAATGAGTGGGTCTCACTTAAGAGACAGATGGACTGAAACATCAAAAGGCAGAGATATGTGGCTGCAGTGAAACAGTAAGAGAGACGGAGCTTCAGGAAAAGTCTGACAGATGAAGCCAAATTGAAAGACAGCGAAGAGGTCTTAGTCAAAAGATAGAGATTGGGCCATATGAACAGGCAGACAGAGGGGCTCACTTAAATACACATCAAACGAGTCCTTTCCTGAAAAGCCAAGAGAGATGTGGCATCGGTGAAAGACAGAGTACAAAAAGAGGAAGAGAGAAGGGGCCACATTGAAGGACAGATAGAGAAACACTCACAGGAAGATACAATTGGCCCCTCAACTCACAGGCACAGGGGTTACAAAGAGTGATAAGAGTGAGGAAGGAGTGGCTTTTCATTGAGAAAAGATTAGGGCTTCACGAAGAGAGCAAGGTACCCACACGCTACTGCTAGCAGGCATGTTTAGAGAAAACCATCTGCTGTAACGTAAGGCTTGGCTGAGATACCTACCATTTACCACTGTCAATTTATATGCTTATCTGCTGCATATTTCAAACAGTGTTGCTGCACATACATTTGCCAAGAAATCGCCCATAGGCTGCATTCACTGTCTTCTCGCCTCAGGTAAACACCAAATTGAACATGCTTACATCATTGTGGCTACTGACTCCAAGGCAGCCCATTAATAATGAGGGGGTGGGGTGCGTCTCTTTGTACCCAGAGTGGTGGGTACACTTTCAGACATGTTCATTTTTGATTGTGTTGTTACTCGACATTACTTTAATAGAAGAAAGAGGAAAAGGAAAATGCCCATGAAAGCTGTTGACTGTTGCCATTGTGGTTAAGACTGTAGACATTGTACCCTGAGGTTATGGGTTCAAATCTCACTGTCAACACGGTGTGACCATGAAAAAGTCACTTTACTTGTCTGTGTTCCAATTGGAAAAGCAAAAGAAATGTAACCAATTGTATCTCACATGTTGTAAGTTTCCATTGGATAAAGATGTCAGCCAAATAAGTAACTGTTAATAGTCACAAGACTTTACTGATCTGTATTTTAAGAAAAAAGTGGAGAAAAATATGCTGTGATCACTTTTTTGTTCTAGAATTAAATGAAATATCAAGCAGCACATTTATCAAACACTAAAGAGGAGCACAAAATGAGCTTCTGAGAAGAATCAAACACATGAACGTCCGGTGTATCAATTAACCTCTCTCTGTCTTTGGGATATGGAAGGAAAACCCTCACAGACACAGAAACCATTTGCAAACTCCAAACAAGCAATGCCGTGTTGCCCGGAACTTGGGAAGTGTGAGGCATCAAAGCTAAGCAGTACCCCACCATGCCATGCCATGTATTTATCCAACTAGTCAATTTTGTTAAGAAGAGTCATGTTGTGCACACATTTCATAAGAGAAAATGGTTTTCGAAGTCACCTTTGTAAGAACTTCACTTACTTGTTAATGATATCACTGTTAGAGTCAGCAAAATCGAAAGTGGTGCAGTGGTAGTGGTGCTGCTGTCTGGCATCAAGGAGACTGGAACTCACATTCTGGGTGGTCCCTGTATGGAGTCTGCATGTGTCCACTCTGGTTTGCTCTCCATTCCTTACACACACCAAAGACAAGCAGGTTAGCTGAATTGGAGTTTCTAAAATGGCCCAAGTGTGTTCACTTTTGATGGACTGTGCCATGTCCGGCTGTTGTTCCTGCCTTGTTCCTGATGATTGCTGGGATAGGCACCAGCTGCCCTGTGAACCTGCTCTGGATAAGAGGGTTATAAAAATGGCTGGATGAATATTAAAGAGAAAGCACTAGAACCTATAACAAATGCTAATATTCAATTGTTACCAATAGCTTTTCATTTTCTCATCATCCTCTTTGTTGCAGGTGTGTGGTTTTCACATTCAGTTATTAATAATATACTACAAACGAGGAGCAAAAACTTCTGCTACCCATTAGGTGAACTAAATCTTTCCCGGGGGAGAAAAGCCGTTTTTTTAACGCACAAAAAAAAATGGGAGTTTGCCCTTCCCTCTGTTACCACTGGCTAGAAGTTAGACCATCGCCCATCCCAGACGCGTAATTCAGGCTAGCCAAAATATTTATATAGAGGCGGAGAGCGACTCACGCGCTCATTGACTGGGACTGGGGCTGCTCTTCTGCAGGAACTGTGCGAACCGACGGGACTGAGCTAGCGCCGCCACACAGCTGCCCTGACTTCTGAGACACCAGCCTCACAGCGACTGCGTTATGGGCTTCTTAGTGACCATCAGCATCCTCGTGGGCGCCTTACTGTCCATCGTGGGACAATATTCCGTGAGCGGTGAGTCGGCAAACTATTTTTAATATTAATGCCTTCGGAGATGATTTGTTTCGACATGACTTACTTCATTAAAATGAGATTTCACTTTTTCTGTATAGTATTAAATGGAGTGCCTCTGCAAGGCACTGCTTAGACTAACTGTAGGATTAAATAGAACCGTTAAAAATGGAGTCTGTCTAATTCCGTGCGTTTATGAGACTTGCTAAACTAGAAACCTGAGTAATAGCTTTTTTTAAGAACATTTTTTTTTCTAAAACATAACAATTGATGTGGTTTTTTTTTCTAAAACATGACAATCTGAGTCTCCTCAAGAGTGTCTCAGACCATGAACATCATTTGGCACAGCACAATAACTGAACCCGAATGGGATGCCAGTCCATCACAAGGCACACGTTTGCGCAAGTCCATATTCAGTTAATCTGTGTAAATTTATGGTCGGTAGATATTGTAACATCCAAGTGTCTGAAATAATGTATTAGATTTAGATGCACGTTATCTCCCCCCTGGGGAAATTGAAAGTTTACAGAAGATGTACAGCTCCTCCGGAAAATTATATATATATATATATATATATATATATATATATATATATATATATATATATATATATATACACACACACACATACAGTATAAAAAACAATACCTCCCGAAAAACACTTAAGAACGTCTGCTTTGGATAATAAACTGTTAACAACAGGCTTGTAAGTCGCAATAAGATAGTAAGACTTGTCCATATGTACCCCAGGATTGCATTTAAAGGCATTAAGATTTGAGCAGAGCATGCCGTTCAGAAGTCTGTTCCATCCAATAACCCGAGGCAACCCATTCGCAAAAGAATAAAATTGGAAACTCCTTGCAAGTGAGAGAATTTCCTAATGTTAAGAGACAGCATCAGTAACCGCCATATGCCAGCCTGCCAACTTCGCAAATGTAACTTCTGAACTTATAAACTTAAAATGTATTTATTTTTTGCAAAGAAAGAAGAAAAAAAAACCAGCATCCATAAAAATAAAAGCTAATTTTTGAAAAAGTTGAGAACTTCACATACACGGTGACCGAGGTGAAACTGCACTCAGGTCATTTAAAGCTGTGAGACAAAAGCAAGAGAAAAACGGCGTCTCCACACAGCATCCGCCCGTTGCCCAAAGGGCGTGCCAGTGATCGAAAGAAATGTCTCATTCATAATAACAACGATTAATTTAAATTGCGAAGATTGTCTTAAAATCAGTCCGTGACGAGTAAAGAACACGTTTGTTACGACTTTTGGAATTCTTTGATGTGTTTAAATTTTATGACAGAAACACACACACACATTCTTGCAAGTTCTTACTCACTTATTCCGTTGATGAGTCACGTGCTCTGGAGCCTAGCACTACCGCACCGGGCACGAGGCTGAAACCGCCCAGGACGGGACGCCACTCAGTCACAAAGGGACCCTCTACAATCAAGCTAACTAAACCGTAGTCTTTATTATAACGAGAACACACGCATATTCAGGGACAACCAGCAATCTCCACGCAGACCGTGTATCGGCAGGAGCTGACTGTGAGGTAAAGTGTTTGTATCTAAATAATGCACTAAATACGAATATTAATCTGGACAGGGTGATATCTCTGTACTGTAAATAAAAATTAATACTCAGGGATCTGTCAGTCAGATGGACGCCAGCTGAAGCGAGTTTGAGCGATACATGAAAGCTTTAAGATGATAAAGGTGATGCTGGTATTATATAACAGTATATCAATGATTAAAAAGAACAGAATTTATGTGAGTCATGAATGCGTCACTTCCACGGGGAGCTTGTGTCAATAAATAGGTTTTTATGCTGTTTGCATTGAACATGTTTGAAGTAAGCGTATTGTTTATGCGGAAGAAATGTGTGTGTGAGGTCTGTAGTGCAGTGTTCTTAATGCAATACACAGCTTAAAGCATTTTGCCTTTTTCTGTTATGATTATTCTTTGTGAAAATATGCACTTTAAAATATTTTGCTTCTTGACAGTACACTGGGTGCACATCAAAGTCTTTTGGATTCACAGTCCCTACAATACTACAGACCCTCCTAACTCTGCCTATCATTCAATTGCAATTACATAACATAATACATAGCACTCTCAACCCTTCTTATTCCAGTTCAGGTTAGCTGGGGGACAGAGCCTTTCCCAGCATATTACGGCCCACTCTGACACTCATAAAAGGGCTGATTTACTGCCTCTAATGAACCTATCCGTCTCTTATAGGGATGTGGGAAGAAAATACAAGTACCAAGTGCCAAGTGACTTCAAGTTCTCACTAACGTGAAAGCTTACATAGATAGATAGATAGATAGATAGATAGATAGATAGATAGATAGATAGATAGATAGATAGATAGATAGATAGATAGATAGATAGATAGATAGATAGATAGATACTGATATTTGGGGATTCGATGCATCAGAGCTTTATGGCATTAACCAATTGTGAATGGGACTCCAACTATTAGAGTTATCTTTTATCCCTAAAGAGGCAAAATACATCAAGTTTAAATCATTTATAAATGTGCATGATATGAAGGCAATGGTGTCTGAAAGCTTCTGAATTGACCGTACCCAAAGTATTTGATCCTGAACCTATTCCTTTCGCTTACTATATGGTTCACGCTCTAGTTAAGTTGTTGTTTTATTAATAGTGGCAGTGGAGCAGAGAGAGTTTAAATTATTTCAGTGCATTGGGTGTAAAGGAGAGAAGTGAAAATATGCCTGCCAAGTGAATTCACTAATCATGAAGCAGCATGACAGCGTTAAGGATGCTTACTTTAAATAAAAAGGGCTCCAGAATTTCACTGGCAAGTAGAAGGTGTGTGTACCGACAAGCTGCTCTCGTTCCATTGTTGCTTGATGGTCACCCAACTGGACCCCCACAGCCCACGCCTTGGCTAATCTCGCGTTTGAATGGAGCGCCTGTTCACACACGGCTCTCTCCCACGCAGAAACCCAGCAGACAGTCTAATAGGTGTGTTGACGTCTGGGGGGCGCATCTTCGTTTGAACTTGCTGCGGAATTAGCAAAACAAATATGTTCTGGGGATTATTTCGTTTTGCACCTGGCCTTGCTTGTTTGGAGTAATCGAGTTCATTCTTCTGTCAACTGCTGGGTGTGTGTGTGTGGAATCAAGCCAACGCAGAGCGCAATGATCTGTCTGAACCATTGCTTCTGGTTCATTCGTTTTAGCTATTTTGATCATTAATGCTGTAGCAGACTGGCAGCAGCAAACCCTGAATTAAGAAATGATGAATGAATCATTACATACCAAATGACCCTGTTAAGATATTAATCTGTGACTTAATTTTTAATTACTATACCAGGAGCTGCATGTATTAAACACATTGTTTTTCTTTGCTCTTAGTGTAATGGGGCAGCAGGGTGGCACAGTAATTAGTACATGTTACATTAGCCTGTTTTCTAAATTGAGAAAATATGGGTAAGTGCATTAGTGTGTCCTAATGGTCTGTCCTCCTGCAGGGATGGTCCCTTCCTTGTGCCTGAAGTGGGGAAGATAGGCTCGGCACCCTTGCCACCATATACTGCAAAAATCAGTATCCAAATATAGGTTCATAGGGTTATTATAGTTACATGTACAGAGTGCACTGGTGCATGTGCTAATCAACATTGTTACTTTCTGGTGCCATGATCAATAAGTATTTCTACTGTACCTTAGAAACCTCTGCATTCCTTATCTCATGTGACTAACATTACATTGAAGTTAGAATTCTAATAACAGAAGACCCATTAGTCTCATCATTTCTTCGTTCACGTTTTCTAGTAGTGAAGCATGTAGATATAAGGTTGGATTTCCAGTTTCACAGTGGTGTCCCTACGTTAGACACTAGCAGGAATTTGGGGAGATGAAGTATCGGGATCTGAGAGTCATTGGGAAAATAAGGTAGGGACACCGGGGTGTAACAAAATGGTGGCAGAGGTGGGATCAGTCAGTGGCCAGTAAGGTTTTCTGGGGTTTTTTTGAGAGGCAAAAATAATATCTAGTTTGACACGGAACTAACATGGCACCACCCAAGAAGACAATGAGTGAGACTTGGAATCCAGGGAAGGAGGCAGAGGTGGCAAATGGGACAGAGGAAAAACAATTGGTAGGAGCTAGAGCCTAAGGTAGGGACACCGGGGTGTGACACTGTGATAGATGATGAATGATACTAATGTTGAGAATATTCAAAGGTGCAGTGAAGTACAGCAAATGATTAATTGAAATCAGAATGAATTTCTGGAAATGGTGACTGGAATTTAACAATTGTGAACCTTTCATAGAAATATAGAAAACCTAATGTCAGTACACACACACACGCACATTCACGGCCATTTTCCATCTATTTGTTCTGAAGGTCACAGTGGCATCTCACTGAGCTGGACTTTACTGATTACCTGGTCTCTTTTAATTTTTCCAACTTCTCATGAGAAATTACCAGACTATCCAAAGCCAGTTGAGAAATTTTATATCTCCAGTGTGTCCTGGGCCATTCCTCAGGTCTACCTTGAGTGGGTTATGCCTGGTATACCTTTTGAGTTGAGTGGCTCCTCTCAATCAGAGGCTCTACCATGAAGTTCTCAAGCATTGCTGAGATCTTCACCGTATCATGGAGAGTAAGCTCAAAACACCCCACACTGTGGCTTCATTTTAGTCACTCATAAACATAATGGCTTTATTTTGGTCACTATGTACAGCTAGTGACCAAAAGTTAGATGTGGATGCAGAATGACAGGTAGTTCAAAAATATAGTAATAATCCCTGCTTCACCACCACATTGTGGTGCAATGCTCATAAAAATACTGCCACTATGCTGACTAATTGATCAGTCTCATGCTCACCTCTACCCTCACTTGTGATCAAGAGCCTAACTAATGAAGTTGAACTCCTTCTCTTGGGACAGCAGCTCAAACTCTTAATTGCATGAAACAAGAGTATTTATTTCTGAGAGAGGACTGTGACCTCAGGTGTTAATTCTCATCTCCGCCACATCACACTCAGCTACTATCCTGTACATCAGAGATCACAGTCTGATGAGGTCAATAGACAAACACCATCTGCAAACCGCTGAGATGTAACCTTTAGGTTACCCAATCTACATACTTTCCAAACTTTGTCTGTACCTTGGTATTGTGCCAATGAAAATCATGAAAAGGAGAGAAGAAAAGAGAAGACATACATTAACAATGTCTAACACCCACGTTGAACAAAGTTGACTTAACGGCAAACATGCAACAACAGCTCAGACCCCACAAATACAGGGAATGAAAAGCACACAGAACACCTTCATGTTTGCAAATTGCACGTAGCCAGGATTGGAAAACTCCTGTGAACCTTGATATATCTCTTCAAAGACAAGGAGGTGGTCCACTCTTCTACGGCTAGAATGAATCCACAGTGCTCTTTCATCTGTCAGATGCATTTTCTGGTCCATTACCCAGTCTAAGCTTTCCCAAGAACTCAGAGGAACGTGATTCCCCTCAGCACAGTAAAATGTTTTCAAAAGTGCCACTGCTGCTACAACTCTTTGGTTAATTTTCACAATCCCCTCTCCCAATGCTTGTGAACAAGAATCTGAGGTACTTGAGCTCCTCAACTTTCTGCAGCTCCTTAGCTCTTTGCTGCAGGAAACAAGTTATTCTTTTTCCAGAAAGGACTGCGACCTCAGATTTGCAGGTGCTAATCCTCATACAAACCACAACACAGTCAGCTGTGAACAGTTTTAATGAAGCCACAAATCTCTGTTTGACGAGACCAAGAGGAGAGTCATGCTTTATCTTTCTAGACTAAAAACTTTTCAGGCCTCAGGTTAGGTCAGGTCAGGTTGGGGAGCACGCACTGGTATAACAAATTGCCTCACCCACCACATGAAGGAGCAGCTTGGGATCCTGGTTGGCAACTCCCCAGGCAGACACATTGTCCAGTCCCACCACCTGGAAATGACCCTTTATCTGCCACAGCCAGGTGTTACGTGGGCACCCCCTTGACCTGGTTCAACCACACAGGTCCTCTGAGCTGGATAACCCTAAGGGAATCGCACCACATGGCCGTAGTGCTTTAACTGATGCTCCCTCACAATGTAGGTAATGTGCCTCATTCGGGACTCCATGAGAAACCACTCATTCGACACAAAGTACCCAAGAATTATCTGAAGAGACACAGTAGAGAGAGTCACTCTTTATCTTTCCAGACTAAATACTTTTCAGGGCTCATCTGCACCTTAATATTCAATCCATGGAAATCATGAAGAGGTTAAAGACAAGATGCACTCCTTGCAGAGTATCCCACTCAGCCTGAATAGAAAGTAATAGATAGTAATACCAATATGAGAGAAAAACTCTGGCAAATGAGAGGACCCAATTTTGCACAACTGGCCCCAGTCATAAGCCTTTGTCAAAACTTAAAATACACACATAGACAGGACTCGCAAATTCCCATGACCTCTCTGATATCTTTGCAAGGACAAAAACTTTCTTTTCTGTTAGGGTGGGATCTGCATTGTTCCCTGTGAATCTGAAGTTAAAATATGGGATGGAGTCTTTGCTTAGTTATTCTAATATAGGTTTCATTAGGGAGACTAAAGGTTGTGATCCCTCAGTAACTAGAAGTCATGTTCTTGGAACCACGTACACAGTTTGTCCTCTCTTTCTCTGCATGTTAACAACGCTATCATAATAAATAATATATTCATGAAAAGAGGTGAATATCCACCACAATCTTCAAGGTTCTCCTTCCCCGACTCAACCTCATTTCCATTCAAGGCCAATGTTTTCCCACACTTGTTTTAAATACCCCAGATGGTGTCCTGTCTTCTCTCATATTTGTAGAAAGGTTTGCCAAAAGCCTTTCTTCACAATAGCACCAAACTCTTCCCACTGTAGCAGAAGACATTGCTTTGGTTTGCTGGTACCTCTCAGTAAAATCCACAGACCTTCTTGATGATACTATATGGGAGTTCTTTCTTCAGTTTATTATTTTATTTATTTATTTTTTTATAATTTTATTAATTTTATTGTAGTCATTCATACAAATATTATTTATTAAATTCTTTTAAAATTTGCATACATCATTAGGTTCTACAGTTGTAACAATGACAGTCACCCAGTGCAGGATTTACGTATAAGCTACACAAGCTATAGCTTAGGGCCCCCGCCTTCTTGGGGGCCCCCAAAACAAATTGTCCGAGTGAGCAATTGTCATATATACTTAAATATACTACAGCATTATTTGTCCCAATCAGGCCCGACCTTAGGCATAGGCGAAGTAGGCGACCGCCTAGGGCCCCGGATCGACTCCTTGGTCTAATTTTCACGCATTTCACAGAGCTTCCAGGGGGGCTCTGCCCCCCTCAGGGGGCCTCTGGACCCCCCTTTCGCCTAGGGCCCCATAATACCTAAGACCGGGCCTGCAGTCACCGACCACCAAACAGGTATATGTTCTACTAACGTCTTGCACAGGGTCCATTCAGACTTCTTCTAGAACTAGGTGGGAGGTAAGGGAAATTGGGCAGGTTCTATTTAGCTTTTCTGATTTGAAAGTAGTGGAAAAATTGTGTTGATGAGCAGTTAAATTTGAAGCTTAATTGTTCGTAGGATGCAAAGACATTATCTTTGTACAAATCTCTAAGTGTTTTAATCCTGAATGTTTTCCAAACTTTAAATACTGTTTATGTTTGAGAGAGTGGAGAGAGGTGGTTGTCCTGCAGAGGTGGAACAGATAAAAGCTTCTCTGTCTTAAAGTGCTTCCTACTTTGGTTCCATATTCTGAGAGAATGAAGGGCAATTGAATTATTAGTGTACTGACAATAATTTGTATTTACTGTGGCACAGAGCAGGGAATATAAAGAAGTACTCCAGATTTTATATTCTATTGCAGACAAAGCTTGAATATATTTATCAATTTGTGTCGATGCCCAGGTCTTTATGGCTCGTATATCTGTCGCCCAGTAATAAAGTTGAAAGCCAATTATGCCTAGAGTTTTCAAACCTAGCATATCTGCTGTATATGTGCACTGCTTTCCGGAATCAGCGTAAGTGTTATTGTACGTGGGACTTCGCTTCCAAAGCTGAGTTCTGCCCAAATTATTACTATTACACTTCTTGCTCCTGTCAAAAATGGAGGTGTTCTTTATTGACTTGAGGATGCTGAATCCAAATCTGTCAACAGAATTGTTCTATCACAGTCAAATTTTTGAGAGAGGAACGTTTACAATAAAAAAACACATTTTAGAGAAAAATATATATATATTTTAAATTTAAGAGCCCAACATTTATTCTGATCAACAGCTCTGGTATGCTCTTTATCCCCAGTGCTGCAAGCAATTTCCTCTGAGCTACCAAGGTGAATTCCTCACAAATGCAACAAAAGTTGTCCGGTTTGCTCATGTAAGCACGCTGCATATTTCATTTCCACAAAAACGTGACTTTAATGATAACACAACCTTCACTATCAGACCGCTGAGGTTTTACTGAACCTCAGGAGTGAAAGGCAGGGTTTACTTCACTAGTGGGCTTCCTTTTATATTCTATTTATCCCTACCGAAATTTGGAAAACGAGTAACTTTTGTTTTTTCAATAAAGGAAGGCTGTGCACTCCTGCTTTTGCTTACCTGCTTTTTGGTCGAGACAATGGATGGATCAATTCGACCTTGCATATTTCTGTAAAAACCACAGCTTTCTGCAACTTGCATATTGTTGTTTAAATAACAACTCTCTCTCTTTTGGACAGTAAAAGGGCATCTTTCTAACTTCTAAATATATATTCTTGGCTATTATGAAGGAGTAAGAAGAGAGAAAAAAATCGTGATTGAGACCAAAAATATGTAGCAAATTTTTGGTTTTGGGTTGTTTCCACTGTAAATAAAGTAAAACACAAGATAATAATGGCTGGGGTACTGGGGGATGCCCTATTTGTTATGAGTGCCTAAGAAACAAAGTGAGGGGACAATCATGTGAAAAGTAAAGTTGCGTTAAATTTATACAGCTTGTTAGAGGCAGAGAGCTCCGAACTTCCATGAAGCTGGTGTTACAGTATATCACAGCCAGGGTTTCTCTCCTAGCTGAGGTTTAAAGTCATTTCCTGAATCTTTTTTGTTCAATTTTGAGTAGCTGAGGTATGTTAATATTATTTTTGTTTATTGTCTGCTTTATTTTCTATGCCTGTTCCATTTGTTTTGTGTGTGGTCCCCCGAGATGCAAAAAAACCTGACATTCACTGCCAGCAACTGTCCTCTGCCCTATAAATCTTGAGGGTCTCCCACAGTTCCCGGTGGTTCATTTCTTATGTGCTAGAGAGTTAGTGAGTGTTACTCAGGTTTTTGTTGTGCTTTTGCTATTTTGATTAACTGAATATTTGACTATTTTGCTTTGTTTTTTGACTTCTCCCCTGAATTATGTATTGAGACTCGTTCACCTTTGATTCCCTTTGCTGACAATCCTTTTTTCCCTTGTATACTCCACAGAGCTTATCTACTTACAAAGCATTTTTGTGATAATAAATCTTTTATTTTTGTATTTAGATCGTGTTTTTGACAGGATTTCCCCCTTTAGTTGCCATTTTTGGAAGTATTGTTGGAACTCTTTAGTGCTTTGAAACTCCTGAGGCCATTTGGGATGTTAACACTCTTTGGATATTAAAAAAATATATATTTGAGAAATAAAAAGTTGCCACCCTAATTTGGGACATGTAACGATTTACCTTATAAGGCAGAAGTACAGAATAAACCAGAAAAGTTGCATCAGATATTTGAAATATTAAAATGTGTTCTTCAATTTAAACATCTAATCTCAAAATTTTCTCAACTGTAATTAAAGTTTGTTCGTTTTCACCCTCTTATCAAGGTGCATAAAGGGTGTAAAAGACAGGAGGCACCACTGAGCCTCATAACCCCAGACATACCACACTAAACAGTCCCAGGTACAAAGTAAAGGTTTTATTTTACACAAAATACCATTACAGATGAACTCCACAGCCTCCCAATAACTACTCCTCCTTTTCCTCCTCCAAATGAGCTTTGCCTTCTGCCTCCTGACTCTGACTCCCCAGAGGAGGCTGGACAGCTCGCTTTTATGTCAGACCTGGAAGTACTTCTAGTAGCAGGGCTTAACCCAACAGAAGCCCTTCCAGGTAAGGCAGGAGCCTCCTGAAACAGGGAGTCCTTCTTCCTGCAGTGCCCTCTGGTGGCACCCAAGGACCCTGGCAAAGTTGTCCCTCAAGACTATGATTCTCATAAACCCCTGTGGGCATCCTTACTGGGTCAATGCCAGCAGAGCACTGCCATCTAGTATTATACTGGAGGAAGAACTGCTCTTGATATCCTAGTTCCTCCCTAATGTTCTCTAATTTATCCCTTTGCATGGGATGTTGATTCAGCCCCATCCTGGCTGGGTTATGCCTCCTTCCATACTGTCCTTCCATTACAGTATCCACTGCTGGGAAACGGTCCAGCATGGCATTCACCAGGACTAGATCCATAGTAAAGGATCAAAAATAAAAAAGAATGCCATTTTCATAACCACTGACCTTGAAATTCTCTAAAACAATACCCCACTGCTTCTGTCGAAATGTGTTATTTTTACCTTTTGTGAGAGGGCTAGGGCATCTGAAAAAGAATCAAATGTAAAAAATATTATCATATTGGTGATCAGCAGCCTTGAAATTGTATAAAACAACACTCCACATGACTGTATTCCCAATCACCATATTTTCAAAGTTTTGTGAAAAGGATTAACTTTGACTCCTCATATCCCATGAGAGGATGAATCCTGCTAATCATTTTTGCTGAAAACACTTAATCATTATAAAGGTGTCATTTCCTGCACTAAATATGGTCCAAAAATGTTCTGAAAATGAAAGGGGTTTGGCTCTAGAGGGTCTAGTCATCGAGAGAGTTGAAAGATATACTGTATAATATGTCAAGTCTATAGAGTCCTGGTGCTTCGTGTTTTGCTGTATGGTTGCGAGACATGGACGCTATCCAGTGACCTGAGACAAAGACTGGACTCCTTTGGTACTGTGTCTCTTCGGAGAATCCTTGGGTACTGCTGGTTTGACTTTGTGTTGAATGAGTTGTTACTCACTGAGTGCCCAATGAGGCAGATTACCTGCATTGTGACAGTTACAGCATTACAGCCATGTGGTGCAAATTCCCCATGGGTGATCCGGCTTGCAGCTGAGTGGCTGGACCAGGCCAAGGAGAAGCCCATGTAACATTTGACTGCAGCAGCTATATGGTCATTTCTGGAGGGTGGGACTGGACCGCGTGTCTGCCTTGAGGGTTGCCAACTGGAATCCCGAGCTGTTTTGTTGTGTGGTGGGTGGCAGCAACACACTGTACCAGTGCATGGTGCCCAACCTGCCCTGATATTGGTCCCAATGCATTTGATTTATAGTATTGTTTAGCTTGAAATGTATATACATACATTAGTTAATATTATGCAAGAAAGTCCAAACATTGAAACAAACATACCATAATTACGTGCAGGCAAATTAATTATAAATACAGAAGGCTGGCATATTCCATGCACTTTTAATAACTACGTTCCTAGCTGACAGAAATTCATTATGGCTATTTTTGATTTATTTAACATGATTTTCATACAAAACTAATCATTTATGTATCTGATTTCTGTTAATGTTTTAGTGACATCATCATGGCGCCATTTTCTTTGCCATGTTTCCACAAGTGCTGCCATTTTGTGAGCTGGTTTGTATGACTAGTGTTTGTGGCAGCTACATTACTAGTATTATGGTTTGTGCTGCCCCTGTAAAAGATGGAAGCATACATAATCTGGCATCCAGACCATTTTAAAGAAAATACTTTACAAGTTCAATTGACTAACTTTTTTTGGGAATCGAACTTGGCTTGCTTTGAATTTTGAATTTTCTAGTTTTGTTTTGGTCTTGGCATTCTGATTTCTGACTCACATTGTTAAGTTTCATTTGTGTATTCCTATTGATCTCCAATTTAACTTCATTGTATCTCTGTCAGTCCAAGTTAAAACCCTAACACTAGTTAACTGATCATTCTCATTTGACAATGGTTTTAGAACTCATTCCCTTTAAGCACTTTGATATTGCCCATTAAATGGATGTCTACAGTAAGTGCAGGATTACAGTGTAGCTAGTCTCACTGTCACAAGGTAATTAATACATTGTTGAGCTCCTGTTTAAGATGTATTGTTTCCATGTTTCTGAATTCAGACTGAGAATATTCCATTAGCATACAATTACACTTAGGATTTCAAAGGTATTTAATAAATCCTACTTCTATTCACGAACTCTCTCTTTTTAATTGTGTGTGTTGCACTGATGTTCTAAAAAGTGATATAAAGTTGACACGTTCATTCTCTAAAAATGAGGCTGCCTGTAATGAGCCCTGCAGAGAAGGTTGGATTTTCCACTTCACTTAAAGCTGAGACTCAACACCAAATACCTGTCAGTTTTGGAAAAGAATAATAAAAAATGATAATAATATGCTGAAGAATATCTGTGCAGACATTATTGTTTCAAAATGAGTACACAGCCATAGTAAGATTTATACCTTGTGAAAAAAAAATTTGTGTGTCCAACAGAACAAAAAGCATTGCTTGGGAAAGGATACTGTACTGTGGGGAAAAGGCAAAGGACTGCAATGGACGTGCCTATCTGGCACCTAGAGAACAAGAGCAAGGAAAGCAGAAGTGGAGTGTCAAAGATCGCTGGGGCCCTTGCCCGGCCGGGACACCTCTGCTATGGAAGGACCGGGGAAGCCAGTGTGGACAGAACACTACCTTGTCCAAAACACTACATGGCCGCCCCCCTTGAGTGGCAGCCGTACCTCAGACTCCCGCAGGGCTTCATTGGAGATGGAGTCCGATACAGCCTTGTTGGGATCTGGGGCACTGCCAGCTGTTCCTGAGCCCGTGTGGGCAGTTCTTCTGCCACACCCGGAAGTGTTGCCGGAAGTAGGCAACAAGCACCTGAAGCACTTCTAGGTGCCTTATATTAGGGACCAGTGGTAGTACTCGGTGAGCCAGAGTCGGGTGGAAGGTGGACGAAGCTTGCTGAGGAGAAGTGGAGGAGTAAAAGAGAAGAAGAACTATTGTGTGCTTTTGTGTTTGTGGGACTGAGTTGTGCCTGTGGAAAACGGGGAAGGCACATTCTGACAATACCTCTAGTAAAATTTAAATTCAGAGACTGAGAGTAAAACAGAAAAACAAGAAACCAAGCTTTGGCTGGAACTGAGTTATAGCCCACTGGCAAACATGAACTTCACAAATTAAAAGTGCGTTCTGTTCTAACCAGTGTAGTATTGTAACAAAGTAGAAATGCTTGGTTACTGTACTTGAGTTTGTTTTTAGAATATTTCTGCTTTACTTGAGTATTGCATTTTCTGTCTACTTCCACTTTTCCTTCCCTACATTTTCAAGTACAAATGGCTACTTTTACTCTGATATATTTTGCTAGGATCATTCATTACTTTAATATTAAAGCAGAAAACCAAAACAAAAACATAAAATGCTTTGCTCAGTTGATTATGTAAAGTAGAGGCTTCCCCATCTTTTCAAATGTGTGCCCCTGACACTAACACTTGGTCATCCATGCAATTATTCCAAATACACTTCGCTGCAGCATGTGGGTGGAGCAGGATGTTTGGGCTGGAGCTGGATGTTTTATTATTATCTATTATATTATTATTATCTATTATTTCTCCATTTACTACAAATGTAAAGTGCCTTATAAATAAAAAAAAATGAATGTTTGGGGCAAGGCTGGACATTGGTGACTCTCCATCCTTATCTCCACAGCTGCTACTGCTGCATTCAGACAGTGAGTGTGTTTATATGCACACATATAATTCATTTAAGATGAATAACCTGGTTAAGGCAGAAACCTGGTTTCTTAAAATTCTGTGATTACATTAACTAGTAATCTTCTAGAGATTTCCTTTGTCAAAATGCTTCAATGTCATTAAACTGTGTAACAAAGACTTAAATATCATTACCGGCCACAATGAATACATAAATAAGCTGTGAAAGTCACGGGGACGTACAGCTCCCCAAACCTGGACACAAACAGGCACAGAGTCACACAAGTGCAAAACGCCACACAGTTTTTCTTCCTGGGGCAGCTCTATTTTCCGCTCCCCACTTCAGAGTACAGTGCACAATTCCCAGCACAACACTGCTCAGTCACTTCTCTTTTTCTTTCTTTCTTTCTTTCTTTCTTTCTTTCTTTCTTTCTTTCTTTCTTTCTTTCTTTCTTTCTTTCTTTCTTTCTTTCTTTCTTTCTCTCTCTCTTTCTGTTCTCTGCTGCCTCAACTTCTCTCCCAGCAAGCTTTGTCCTCCACCTCCCAACTCTGGCTCCTCGAACAGAGCGATGAGCCTCTTCATAGTGCACCCAGAAGTTCTCCAGATGCTTTCTGATCCTCTTCCAGGTGCAGTCCAGGGCTCTGGAACTGATCAGGCGACCCCTTGCAGTTACCACGGCCCCCAGCAGGGTTGAGCTTCTAAGCTCCAAACCTGTGGCCATGATTTAATCCATGGGGGTGTCCCTCTCATGTTCTGGGGGGAGGTATTGCTATGAATATGTCCTCTCCCCTGATCCTTCCATCACAGGGGCATCCCAGCCGGGCAAGGGCCCCGGCCTTCCGCCACAAAGCATGATGCCTGTGATCATTTTCATGTATTTTATGAATATGTTTGATCACATTGATGTTTTATTTGAATAGTTCCTGTTACTGTATCACACTCTTTTTTGATTGGCTGTGCGATTAAGCCTTGTAAAAGGCCGACCTGGTACGTGTGCTTCTTGATTTACACCCAGCTCTTCTTTAATGAGTTTAGCCCTGTATGTTCAGCTCATCAACATACATTTAGTGATTTCTGAAGTACTGACACAGATAATTTCAGCAAGCTGAAGGAATAATGCAATCGCCTCATCGTTAGCCACTGGAAATGTTTTGCAGACTCTTCTACCTGTGACAAGCATTGTTGCAAAGCAAAGACATACACAAGCTGACAAAGTGTATCGGACAAGCACAAACTACAATATCCTTAACGGTAACCTATTTAAGGGTTTACATGACAACACAATCAGATGATTTGTGAAGAATACTCTTAGTAAGGCCAATAATCAGGTTTCTGTGAAAACCTTGTAATCGAGGAGCATGTAAATGCGTCTGCTGTCCTCACAGCCAGACTGGCAGAGGGGGCTAGTTTTGCATGAAGCCGTGAAGTGCACTTCTGTGTTCATGTGCTGTGTTCTGCTTCACTCACATTGTCAGTGTGTTGCTAACATGTCTTTTCATGTTATCCTGGGCACCGCAGCTTCAAAACAGATTGTGAACCACACAGAAAAGCTCAATATAAAACTGAAATGCCCTTTCTTTGAATGTGAAACTGGAAGTCATGACTTATAGGTAAAGTACTTTGTTAAACATTATTTAATAATGGGAAATGCCTTATTAGAGTTTGTTTTGATGACTAAAGTTACTATTAAAACAACTCTGTGAATGTTCATGTAGTTCAGCATTATATGAACAAAAACATCTTTCATTTTGTGGACCAGGGAACACTTATAAAATGCTTTCCATTTAAATTAATTCTAATTAGTTGCTGGCACTAATAAAGGTCACCTTACAAAGAGGTATTCATAAACAGACTAGCTTGTTGTTGAAGTGAGGAAGACAGCTGTCCTATTAGCACCTACTTCACTAAATTAAGATACAATCATTAAGACGTCCACTCACACTGAATGTCACTTCTTCACGTTGCAGTTACTTGACTCAGACTTCGGTGAGTGATGACTCATGCAAAAAAGGAGGTAGACTGCATTATTTTAGGTATGTAAGAACTGTTTTCGACTGTATATAAAATAGAGAGAGATTCTACATTTCTTATACAGGGCTATTCAAAACAAAAGAGCAGATTTCAAAAATTTATTTCAGACAGAAACATTCCACACATTACTGGATAGAGGAAAGTTCAAAGTTTGCTCCTATGCTCATTGAGGTTGCATGCACTCAACATGAGCACCATGTGTAGCGCGACAAACATCAAAATGGTACACCATTTCTTGCCTCACATGAGTCAAATGGTCCCTAGTTACTGAATTCACATGCTTTCTCAATTTAATGTCACAAATCTTGAAGATTAGTGGGTATAGGTGGAACAAACACTCTTTCTTTAATGTACCCCCATAGATAATAATCGAAGGGTTAAAGTCTGGAGACCTGGGAGGCCACAGACAATGAGCAAGATCTTGTTGTCCACCTCTTCCAATCCAATCGCACTTGAACAATGGACTCACACTTCGCTAATTGCAGCACGCAAAATGATTTCTCTTGTGATGTTCTTGCCATTTTACTATAAACAAGAAACAGCGCTCGGTGGCATTCACTTGTATTTTTAGGTGGGCTTTTAAATTTGGAACTTTCCTCTTTGTGGAATGTGTTTCTGTCTTATACAGTTTGTTTGAAATAAATTTTTGAAATCTGCTCTTTCATTTTGAATAGCTCAGTACTTCCATCCATCCATTTTCCAACCCGCTGAATCTGAACACAGGGTCACGGGGGTCTGCTGGAGCCAATCCCAGCCAACACAGGGCACAAGGCAGGAAACAATCCTGGGTAGGGTGCCAACCCACCGCAGGATAGCTCAGTACTTTTGATACTTAAGTACACTTGATATGATGTACTTTATAACTTCTGCCTGAGTAGTTTTCTCATGGGCAGCGTTCTTTGAAGATATTTCTACTTTTACTCAAATATGGCTGTCGGGTGCTTTATACAACACTGTGTTTAACATATGGTGTTGCAGCATTTATAAACAAATAATATGATAGTGTAGTGACTTTTAGACCTGCAGTTTATACAAAAAATATAAAGTTTAATAAATATACAGTCATATGAAAAAGTTTGGGAACCCCTCTTAATTCTTTGGATTTTTGTTTATTATTGGCTGAGCTTTCAAAGTAGCAACTTCCTTTTAATATATGACATGCCTTATGGAAACAGTAGGACTTCAGCAGTGACATTAAGTTTATTGGATTAACAGAGAATATGCAATATGCATCATAACCAAATTAGACAGGTGCATAAATTTGGGCACCCCAACAGAGATATGACATCAATACTTAGTTGAGCCTCCTTTGGCAAATATAACAGCCTTTAGATGCCTCCTATAGCCATTGATGAGTGTCTGGATTCTGGATGGAGGTATTTTTGACCATTGTTCCATACAAAATCTCTCCAGTTCAGTTAAATTTGATGGCTGCCGAGCATGGACAGCCTGCTTCAAATCATCCCATAGATTTTCAATGATATTCAAGTCAGGGGACTGTGACGGCCATTCCAGAACATTGTACTTCTCCCTCTGCATGAATGCCTTTGTAGATTTCGAACTGTGTTTTGGGTCATTGTCTTGCCGAAACATCCTCCTGTGTAACTTCAACTTTGTGACTGATGCTTGAACATTATCCTAAAGAATTTGCTGATATTGGGTTGAATTCATCCTACCCTCAACTTTTACAAGGGCCTCAGTCCTTGAACTAGCCACACAGCCCCACAGCATGATGGAACCGTCACCAAATTTGACAGTAGGTAGCAGGTGTTTTTCTTGGAATGCGGTGTTCTTCTTCCACCATGCAAAGCACTTTTTGTTCTGACCAACTAACTCAATTTTTGTCTCATCAGTCCAAAGCACTTTGTTCCAAAATGAGTCTGGCTTGTCTAAATGAGCATTTGCATACAACAAGTGACTCTGTTTGTGGCGTGAGTGCAGAAAGGGCTTCTTTCTCATCACCCTGCCATACAGATGTTCTTTGTGCAAATTGCGCTGAATTGTAGAACGATGTACAGATACACCATCTTCAGCAAGATGTTCTTGCAGGTCTGTGGAGGTGATCTATGGGTTGTCTGTAACCATTCTCACAATCCTGCGCATATGCCGCTCCTTTATTTTTCTTGGCCTACCAGACCTGCTGGGTTTAACAGCAACTGTGCCTGTGGCCTTCCATTTCCTGATTCCATTCCTTACAGTTGAAACTGACAGTTTAAACCTCTGAGACAGCTTTTTGTAGCCTTCCCCTAAACCATGAGACTCAACAATCTTTGTTTTCAGATCTTTTGAGAGTTGCTTTGAGGATCCCATGCTGTCACTCTTCAGAGGAGAGTCAAAGGGAAGCACAATTTGGAATTGACCACCTTAAATACCTTTTCTCATGATTGGACACACCTGTCTATGAAGTTCAAGGCTTAACGAGCTAATCCAACCAATTTGGTGTTGTAAGTAATCAGTATTGAGCAGTTACATGCATTCAAATCAGCAAAATTACAAGGGGACCCAAATTTGTGCACAGCCAGTTTTTCACATTTGATTTAATTTCATACAACTAAATACTGCTTCACTAAAAATCTTTGTTTGAAAAACACCCCAGTACTCAGATGTTCCCAGGAAATGAAAGACATACCACTGTTATCTTTTTTGCTGAAAGGAGAGTAAATTTTTATGCAGGCTGAGAGGGGTTCCCAAACTTTTTCATATGACTGTAAGCTATTGTACAGTTTTCCGTTAAAGCACTTGCACACTCCAGACCTTCTTATAGCAGCAACTGTCTGTATAAAGCAAGTATTGACTCCATTTTGTTCTTCATGAATGACTTCAGCGGTACAATTTTAATGACATCTTTGTTGTTCCCTGAATTTTTGAAATGTAGTTCCATGTGATTTCCAGTGCAAGAGTGTTTTGGGAAGTGATGGCCCACTGTCATCACCCACTTTAAAGTGGGTCTTCCAAGTAAGATAAGATAGAATTGCTCTGACAACAATATACTCTCCCATTGTTTAAGCTTTTTTGGAGAACATTCAAATGACTGTTCATTTCACTTTTGGCCTGACTTTGTTCTTGAAGATGACAGAAGGGAGAGTCTTGCCCTTTGGGGTCATGCTGATGTCTCTATACTCTGATCTCTCTCATTGGTCACCCATTCTTGCTCTATGGTATGAATTTATAAATAAAAGATCAGAGCTCACCTGACAGAAGTGCCCATGTAATAATTATTAATTAAGAGAGGAAACTGAAGAAGGACTGAAAAATTTTGAAAGGACATGTCAGGTCTTCTCTCCATTAATTTTATGATTTCTTCAGTTGCACAGAAATGTATGATAATTTCAAAGAAAAAAAAATTCAAACAGAAAATATAGATTTTTCATTATTAGCCTCTTTTAATTAAAAGATTATTTTTGGAAAAATTAATTTGTTATACTTAACCAATTCTACCGTGTATTGAAGATGGAATGATAGCAAACCAAAAGTATCAAAATGCTTTGAAATAAATCTATAGATGGTTTAATTTAAAATTATATTTATGAAAAGAGTACTTTTACTGTCAACTGAAATTTTATTAGGATTGTAATAAGCAGGGCAAATTTGATTGTGAGGGTTGATACATTCTAAAATTATGTATGCCGCAGACTGTCACACTCAAAGAAATCACATCATAAATGGAAAACCTGCATTTAGGGAGCATGAAAATTACAAATCCATCTCGAGATCAAAATTTCAGTTCTGTTTTGTTACTTTCTCCTACATCACATAAGGAAAAGGTAAAGAGAGACTGATCGCTGGGCACTAAAATTTGTCTGTCTATTAGCTTGATGTGTAAAACGATAATCTCAGCTGTTATTCTGCATTATTATGGTGCAGAAGTCAAGAGTGAACTTTATAGCAAACAAGTAAGAGATTTAGCTTGGTCTGATCCAAGATATGTACTGCATGTTTATATCTAAAAAACACTACAGAATATTTTAATTGATCCTGCATATGGAAGTAAACATTTTCGGCTTTCTGTGGCTGCATATTATTTTACAATAGCAACTTAAACATACAGCATGCTAGTGGCAGCTGGGTGCCTTTTCATCAGGCATAAGTGTGCCCTGCCAGCTCAATGCAATGATCGAGTCTCCGTGGTGCCCCTTAACCTGTCCAGGAGAAACTTGTTAAGTGCCCAGGTGTGCAGAACATAAAGGGGACACCAATGTTGAAATGAACAAATTTCTGTGCACCTAAAGCTCTAAGGGGGATACTCATTGAAAAGATTGAATGCCAATTCTCCAAAAAGGAATGCCAACCCATGCTCATTTTTAAAAGTGTGATCGATTCTCTGTTATGGAGCTTTATGGCGGTCATGATTTGGGCTTGCAGCATGTAGAAAATTTGTCAACATTGGCAGATGTGTTAATGTTTCCTTTAAAACTGAGTTTACTGCGCATAATAAAATGAACAATTTCACTAACAGCTGGTAAACCATATGCAGCTGATCAGCATATACATGTCTAAACCAAAAGGGCTGTCATAGTGATACAAAAGATGTCAACAATGATAAAGCCCAAACTTTAGCACCAAAATAACAACACAGTAATTTAAACACAAGTGGTGAATACAAGTTCACATGAACTTTTCTCCATCAGAAAATGAAGGATCATCTTAAAAATATTCCAATGTAAGCATTCATTATTTGGAACATATCTGTGTGCATGCTGTTCATTGATTGTCCTCCAAATTCAACATATAAAACAATCAGGACTGACAGGCTGTCCACACTTTGTCTCAGAACCACGAACCAAGTGTTGTTAGGTGACCATGCTGCCTGCTCTGCCAGCCTTAATGCTAATTGTAATTTTTTATTCTGGTTGACTGATGCCCACCTATGATCATAAAAAGGCCGACAGATAAGAGGAGACCATTCAATCTGTCAGACTTGCTTAGCTGGATAATAATAATAATAATAATAATGATAATAATAATTCATTACATTTATATAGCGCTTTTCTCAGTACTCAAAGCGCTATCCACACAGGGAGGAACCGGGAAGCGAACCCACAATCTTCCACAGTCTTCTTACTATAATGGCTAAGTTGCCAAACTGGCTCTCATATTGGCACCAGCTCATCAAAAAACATTAAAGGGAGCAAAAAATGATAGTTTACAACAAAAATAATCAATAATAACCACAACAACAATAAAAACAACAATTATAAAAATCCTTAAACTGGTGTAACATAGGAGATATAGACATGGCAAAATTAAATTAAATGACCAACCCCACAATGGGACTGGGCTTTTAATGCATTGTTAAAGCCTGATTTAATTCAAAGCATTTTTCAGATGGACTAACATTAAAACTTGTGATTAAACTCCGCAAATATCGCATTCATTGTTTAGCACCACTTGTGACGGTTATGAATTAAAAAGCTCCCAAGCACACAAAGTCACAAAAATACTCAAAATGCCCACTAAAAGGGAAAATGCCATCAAAAGCTTGGCTAGTTACACAAAGGGACACATTGAAATCTTATAAATAGAATATTTATTTTCACAAAAATACTCTTGAACAGAGTCTTATTGTGCTCTGAGGAGCACACAAAGGCAAAATGTGTGGCCTAAAAGAATAAAGCTAATTTAAGGCAAACTAAGTCCCACTACGAAATCCAAGGTAAAAATCAAAAACAGAGCAAAAGGTCACAAATTCCAGTAAGTCATAAAAAAGCACAGTAATTAACAAAACTTACCAACTCCAAAGTGTATTCACAATGAACCTCAAAGGACTTTAGGTTATCCCAGCCTTTATAGGGCTGAGAACTGTCACTTCAAGGTGACGGGCAGATGACGCTGCCTCTCTGGAGACCACCCACAAAATAAATGGCATATAATAAAAGGTGCTTAAACATAAATAAACTAAATAATGAACAAAGAACAAAACAGACATAAAACAGAATGTGAAACCCAGTTGTTGAAGGTACTCCGGCCGAAATGCAAAAGTAATGTACTTAACGACACTCTTTGCATGGCATACTAAAAAAGTTCTACATAGATAGTGTCTCTCATCGGAAACACAACTTGACATTGTGCTTTGATTGGATGGTGATATTGTGTTCTTTGTGTACATTTGTGAGTGTACAGTAAGCATGAATCATGGGCACATGTTCAAATATGGTCATTGTTCTTTGATTTGATTGAATTTTACGATTAATATAGGTTAGCCAGTTTATTTCAGGAACCTAAATTTAATGTACATGTTTATGGTTTACGGAACTAATAGACAACAACCCTTTAATTTTGCTTATACTGTTGCTCTATGGGGATTTTTTTTTCTATTTAAGACTCAATCTATGCATTATTAAGACAGTCTTGCAGAATGGCTCCTCTCTAATATCCACAGGATTTTACATACAGATCTGGCAGTGATGATTTCACTCATTATGAGCTGATAAATTTGCAGATCTTCTGCAGTGTTAACAATCTGAAGTCAGTATGTCAGCAGTCTGTATGTACAGTAGCTGGTATCCATGATAACATCTGTCTGATGAATCAACTTTTATTAATTTTGCACATTCAGGATAGATGTCGGTACAAAGTTGTATTACATTTGACTCATTGCAAAATTAATTTGAACCCATCAAATACAAAAAAATAAGATAGTAGTCAAAAATCAGAACTGAGTCACATTTAACTGCAGTCTGAATGTAGCCTCGGTAGACTTTAGCAAGGTATAAAGTCAAAATCAGCCACTATGGGTTTCTCAACTGATTTTTACCATTGTGACTTTTCTCTATCATTGCTGTAGGATCTATGATCCAACTTTAGGATTGGGGGGTTACAGTTGCCACTATGCCCCCATTCCACAGATTGCGCCTATGGAACTCACCAGACTGCCTTAATACTTGTTCAGTATATTTAGCATTGTAACTTTGAATATGTTTACCTTTCAACATTGCCACATTACTTTTAACTCTAACTTCAACTTTATTATTTTGCATTTGTGTTTGCTTTGTAGAACATCATGTGACAGTGCAGTTCATGAAAGAAGCCACAGTACATAAATTAAATAGTAACTGAGTTGTTCCATTGATTGACTGAGACATTTAAAAGAGTTCACAACGAAAACAACTTCTATAGCATATATCAGCTAATAAACATTTTAAAGGGTAATTCTTTTTAAAAAGTAAATTATATTATAAAAATAAACAACTGGAATATTTCACATATGTAAACAAATTGAATATTCATATGTAAAAGAATATCATTTAATAACTATTAAATTTATTTTCAAATTGATTTTCATAAATTCCCATCTCGTCCACACACCACCACAGACACTAAAAACACATGCCGACTCACGCTGCCAATCCTAAAGGGGTTGCCTGGTAGGCTTTCACTTAAAACTGTAAAGATTACACACAAATGATAAAACGCCTCCAAAATGAACATTTCATTAATCAGATACTTTGATCTTTTTTTCCAGGTGTAAATCTTAGGTGCACTTCTGCATTGTACCACCCTGTTTTGAACTCCTTTTTTTATTCCTTTTCATTGTTTGAAAATCTCTCATGACGCCAATCAACCATTACACCATATACTGAACCTACTTCATCCTAATGATAGCATCAGTGCAAGCTGGAGTTTATGCTGGCATTTTCAGGTGTAAGGCCGGGCACATCCCTGGACATTAAATTTCGCACTTAATAACTCCACACAAACAGTGATGGGACTGGAAGTGAACCCAGGGCTCTGAAACTATGAGACAGGAACCCTAACCCCTGCTCCACCATGTCATTCCATCAAAATATGCATACATTCCTGAATGTTGTGTTTAGCCAAGCTCTTTATGCCAGAAAATTCCACCTCAAATTTGAGTTGGGAGTTGTTTTGTTGTGGAATGGTCCTTCAGTGACCCTGTTCTCCTCTTCATACTCTTTATTACATAGACCCCAAAGGCTCCAAATCCATACTATAGCACTTATATGTTACACTACCTTTTATATTTTTGACCTCAGTCAACAACCTAGAGCACTAAAACAGGAAGGAAAGAACGCTGAGCATCATTCTTGTATCATAGATAATATGCTCAAAATATAAGCAATCAGAGTACAAATGTCGCCAAAATAATACAACCTGATAATAGGCTACTAGGTGGCTCTCTGTCTTAATGTCTTGCTTAGTGTCTGATGCAACGTGGTCTTGCATGGGCCTTGATCCAGCATGCCATCTGCATAGGGTAGCAAAGATGGCCTCTGCCTAGGATGAAAAATGACAGAAAGAGAGAGAAAGAGATAAGGATAGATAGATAGATAGATAGATAGATAGATAGATAGATAGATAGATAGATAGATAGATAGATAGATAGATAGATAGATAGATAGATAGATAGATAGATAGATAGATAGATAGATAGATAGATAGATAGATAGATAGATAGATAGATAGATAGATAGATAGAATCTCATGATTCAGTTACCAGTTTAGCTGCTTTGTTCTTGTCAGCATTTTTTCCAGTTTCAAAGGATGCATAAATAAAGTTTCAAACAAACAAAAACAAAGGATTTGCAGGTAATTAGGTCATAAACAGTCTTCTGAAACATGTCTTCCAGCCCACACTTTCTTCCTTAGAGAAGGGTTTACAAAATCTACTGTCCCTTCCATTATAGCCTATGCCGGCCTGTTAATGGCCTTTCATCTCAGCACACCTGTATTCCCCCAGACTAGGTGACCAGTCAGTTTCTGAGATTTTATCTATACTAGCTATAACTTGTAGTAAATACAATGATGGGTTTCTAAAGTTATTTTTTTTTCTAAGTACATATTTTTATCATAATGTTATTACACCATCCTCATGACAAGAGTGAAATTCTGGTATCCTTCAAGAAGACCCATTCATCTTTATGTATTTTTTTGTGGTTCATTTTAGCTGGAATGTGTTGGTTGCAACAAGGAAAAGAGCCCAAGTGTGCAATGATGCTGATGACAGGAGTGACACGTGAAGAGTGCTGTAGAAATGGTAGCCTGGACACAGCTTGGTCAAGCTACACTCTTCCAATTAGCAAAATCAGTTTGATGGGATTCCTCGGGCTGGTGACATGCAAACCCTGCAAAGGTAAGGAAGACATTTTATTTTAAGAATAAACAAGACAAAAGAGTCCTTCAGACAGGTAGGGGGATTGGAAGCTGAGTCTGGTGGAGCTGGCAGTTGGCAGAAATTGGAAATCAAGGTTACTTAATAAGTACGGTATATAAATGGGATCTTAGCATGCATATTATGTTTCTGGGAAAATTCACCCTTTATGACACAGAGACTCATTAGTTGATTTAAAAGAAACTGTTCCTGAATATACTGAATATTTTTACCTTAGTAAAGTTAATATAAGCCACCCAAAAAACCCAACAGAGTCTCATACCTTCTCACATACCTTGAAAATGCCCACAATTCGTCCCTGTCTGAAACTGACCTTGTAAATTGAAATTAAATTATTTAATCAGTGCAACATTTTGTTGTTTTTTGTGCTGTATATTTTATCTGGAGCAGATAATAGTAAAGATGCTGCTGGGTTTCAAGTACTGTAAGTATGAATGTGAAGGATTAACGTCCATTTTCACTATTAAAGGACTATTAAAGGATTATCATCTGGACTTTCTTGATGGATGACCATGGCGAACGTTTTCATCAGGACATGTCTGAAAGGAAAAGGCAATCCTAATGCAGGTGGAGTTTCCACCTTAATAAGGGATTATATACTAAACTAGGGGTTTACCTCCTGCTCACTTTGCTCGCCAACCCACCTTTTCTGCCCTACGTGCCAGCCACTTCGCGTCTTTGCTGCTTGTGTTGTGAAGAGGGGGGCTGAACGCACCCTAAGGAGATGCAGTCGCTCCTCCGAAACCCCCACTTAAACGGTGACACAATTCGAAACAAATACAGTTTTTTTTACCTCCTCTTTGCTTGATCGGCTGCTGGCTTGCTGCTGCTGCTGTACCATGTGATCTGCATCTCACGCAGCACTTTGAACATTTAAAAACCTGTGCAGCAGCTGTCCTACTCTTTGTCTTTTATTTCCGGCCCCGGGTGTGGTTAAATCTCTTGGCATAAATTCTCATCTCGCGGGATGTGAGTTCTTGATATTTTTTAGTTTATAATTTAAAAACAGAATAAGAATCTGAAAATCTAACAACATCACATTAAAGTTCGATAAATTCTGAAAAGAGTGATACCAAATATATATATGTAGGTTTTAAAATAAGCCCGATTTAAAGTGTGACAAAAAACATGACATAAAATTGTTGCACAAAACTGTTGCACCTTTCGGCTTAGGATTTCATATAGAGAGAGTAGATATACAGTCTAAAAAAACATAACTCAAAAGTTAGGAGTAATATAAACATTGTGAGTACATTTATGAATTCAGCCTGAACAAGTACACCCCTAAGTTGTTCTGTGACAAAATGTTGGTTGACCAGTGCTATTAAACCTTCTTCTTCCAATATGGCGTTAAGGATCCCAGAGCCTATACAAGCAGCATCGGTTGCAATTCAAGAGCCAAACCCAGACCCACTCATACTGGCTGAATACAGAGAAGCTACTTTACCTAACATGTAAATCTTTAGCATGTGGGTGAAAACATCTAAATTGCACACAATCTTTGAGAACGCCTTTGGATCTTAACTCAAGGTTTTGGAAATGTGAGACATCAAGGGTAAGCCGTGTGCTGGGTTGTTTCTTGTGTGTGTGTGTGTGTGTGTGTGTGTGAGCGCCCTGCGGTGGGCTGGCGCCCTGCCCAGGGTTTGTTTCATGCCTTGTGCCCTGTGTTGGCTGGGATTGGCTCCAGCAGACCCCCGTGACCCTGTAGTTAGGATATAGTGGGTTGGATAATGGATGGTAAAGTACCACTGCCCGTTAGCAGAAATAGCCCAAAAGTTGATAGGAATCCACGTTTTATACCAAATGCTTGTACGCAAAATTTTGTTGATCTAAATGAAAGCGTACTCAGGTTATCGTGTTTACATACACACACACACAGACACACACATACACAGACAGACATACAGACATAATTCCAAAAATTGTATTTTCTGACTCAGGGAGGTCTAAAACATTAAGATTCAAAGTCTTGAAATGGAATTTTTGGAGGATTCCAATACTTTCCCTATACTTTGTATACGAGAAAGTCAGGAAGGTCTAAAATGTTGAAATTCATCAAAATCTTGACATCAAATTTTTGGATGATTATAATACTTCCCCATACTTCGTATACGAGAAAGTGAAAAAGGAGAGACATTAGGCAACAGCGCCAACCCTCAGTCAGGGGTGGAATTACAGTCAAATGAGTTCTTAGGTTGTTTCCCATTTGCAGATGTGTGTGTGTTATGGCTGTCACAAAAAGGCTAACTTTACACTGCGTGGACATGTAGAGACAGCGCTAACTGCACACAGGCCAGGTGTGCATTCAAACTAATTCTATGAAACAGCAATGCTAACCTCTCTGCCACAGTGCTAACACAGAAGAAAATAAATAACTGAAATGAATGAATGAAAGTAGTACAACAACGATGGTGTTGCAGGCCAGCTGGCTCCACACCGACTAATGCCCAGAGGTGCTTATTTGCCAGGCAGCAGCAGACACAACAAGGTCTTGTGTTATTCTGCACCACTGTTTCCCAGCTTGGATTGAATCCAGAATTCTGTTCCAAATCTCCACAGCTGCTTATAGTTGAGAACACCACAGTGTCAGACTTCAGCCAGGTAATCCAGAGTCATTTAAGGACGTATTTGTTCGAACTGCACATAACACAAAAAAATAAAAATCTTGTCACAGGTCAGCGTCGCTCACAATTTTGTTTTTTGTCCCCTGAGAAAAATTAACAGTGAGCTGTTTTTATACTACTTCCAAGGAAAATATAGGCAACGATTGAGTAATATCTGAAAAGTACACTCTATTCTATAAAGGAGGCAAGTCAGAGGCGACATGTCTACAAGAATAAAAAGGTCAAGAGCCTCCACATCAGATCAGGTGTTGTTAAAGCTCCTTGGCGCTTGCGGCCAGGATAAGCCCAGCATTACATAAAATGAATTCAAGCCCAGCTGCTCAGCACTTAAATTAGTTTGACACACAGTCAGCCAAAGGGTACATTTTAAAAGCCAAGAACATTTTACTTTATGGAAGTATTTAGAGGTTTATATTACAGCTGTGTGCAGATAGCGGGCACCATATGAAATGTGCACAAAACTGACACACAGGATCGAGTTTTTTGTTTTGAATGCTATCTCTAATGCAAATGTTTTGTAAGTGAGTCATATAAGAAAAGTAATACCTGATTACTATATATAAAATTACAAAAGCTGATTTGTTAAAAAAAATCTAATTAACTTTTAGAAAGGATCAAGCAAATTACAAAGACAATTTTTGGAAAAAGTATTAATAATTAGGGTGCTGGGAACTATCCCAAATATGTTTCACTCCTATTTCCTAAATGTTGGCTCCATGTTGCTACTTTGAGCTGAGCTCAGACAAAATATCTTTGTCACTAGAGGCTCACTAACCCCACCTGCCACCTCCTTGTCCCCAAGAGTGGGCCCCAGTATCCTCTTCTCTATGTATCCTATTTTTATTTTTATACTGTATTGAGGATTTGTTCTGTTCTGTGTATTGTATTGTATTGACCCCCTCCTTTTTGACACCCACTGCATGCCCAACCTACCTGGAAAGGGGTCTCTTTTTGAACTGCCTTTCCCAAGGTTTCTTCCATTTTTTCTCTACAAGGGTTTTTTTTGGAGTTTTTCCTTTTCTTCTTAGAGAGTCAAGGCTGGAGGGCTGTCAAGAGGCAGGGCCTGTTAAAGCCCATTGCGGCACTTCTCGTGTGATTTTGAGCTATACAAAAATAAATTGTATTGTATTGTAAATTATATTTGTTAGTGCCACCAAATTTTTGATCATTCTTTGTCTGAACGCTCACATTAGGCTAGTTTAATAAAGGTAATCTTAACAAGAGTATAAATCTCCTATTAACAAAGATCTAGATGCCACCAGAGCACACATACAACCTCCCCCATGTAGCAGGGGTCATAAGGTGGACAGCAATTCTGAGAAAATCAGTCAAAATAAAGAAAGAGTTTTTCCTTGAAGTTCCAATTATGGGGTCACAAAGTTAAATCAAAATGTACGTGGGGGACAAGTAGCTTTAAGCAGCAGCAAATGCATTTTCATTGAAGCAGTTCAAAGACTTTTGGGCAGCCTCAGAGAGGAAAACTCAGAAAGGGTATACAGGATGGTGACCAAGCTGTCCTCAGTAAGAGTGAAAATGTTGAGCTGGAATAGGGACAATATTAAGAGGTGCAAGGAACATTAAAAGGAACACCAAAACATGGAGTACATGATCATCTCTGTGCTTGAAGTCATAATGGTGGTGGTGGTGGAGAAGCTCAGTGGTGACAAGGCTGAAGGAGTGGATGAGGTCTGGGAGGAAATCTTGAAAGAATTGCATCTTGAGATACTACTTTGATTAAAACTCCCCTTCAGTGTCATGTACATTAGTAGAGTGGAGTTGTAGTCCCCACTCCAAGGAGGCGAGCAGCCAAGGGGTATCCCAAGACATGTCCTATTCTGACAGGCTTACAGAATTAAACCTGTTCTGTCTTGCGCAGAGGAGACAGTCTGGAAACCTAATTCATCACCTCATATTCTCAAAGGCATCAATAAAGTCGATCCAACTGAACTCTTTGGCTAAATACGTACACATGAAGATCAGAGAACACAATGGGAATTGTATGTAACTCCTGCACCCCCTCCCCTTTCTTTTAATCAGTCTGCACAGCCCTGAGTTCTTTAATATGGTGTCGCCACCTCCAATATTCACATTTATAATATCTGTAACATTTACTTTCCCCTTCTTACCTACTTTGAATAATTTAATCTATTAAAGCTTAACAAATTCACAATGTACTCCAAATTTACAAAAAAAAACCTTAATCATACTTAAGTTCTCAAAATAACAGTGATGGATACCCAAATAATACAATTAAATACAGCATGTAATACAACCCAATAACAAAAAAAACTATTTACAGTAATAATATCCTCCCAATTACAACTAATAACAAAAAAAAAAAAAATCACAGATCCTTGTTGAATTAACTTCTCCCTTTCACCACGTGTATCTTCTATTGACATCTCATCTCATCCCATCAGGAAAAACACCTACTCGGCAGTGGTTTGCAGACTCATGTCCTCCTGTCTCCCGTGTCTCTGGCTCATTGAAATGTTCCATTCACCTCCGTGTGTTGTTTCTTCTCCTCTCTCAGTTCTTACTCCCTTCTTTAAATCACCTTGTCAGTCAACCTGCTGGTTGTTTCTCACTTTTTTTTCCTAATCACCCTTTCTCTTTTGTTACCCTGCTATCGGGTTTTATTCATGGCGCTTCAGTGTTTTGCTGGGGCTTTCCCAATCCCTGTCTTTTCAGCATTTTGATATAGCGTTCTCTTACTCCTTTCTTTGTTGTTTTTAGTGTTCTGCTAAAGTTTTGTTTTCCTTTCTTGTCCTTTTCATTTCAGTGTTCTTCAAGAGCTTTTTCTCATTACGTCAGGATCGTTGCCTCTCTCTCTCCTTCACACTTATTTTTTACCTGTCTTCTCTCTCACTCTTTTTTAATTCCTCCTGTCCTGTACCTATAACTATCGTACACAGCCTGTGGATAGACCAATCAGAAGGCACTAGTGGATATCAAGCTTGGCTTTACGCACCCTGCACTGCTTAGGTTTATTACTCTATACCAGTCATATTCTGTGTTATTGAATTAGCTTTATAAAAACAACTCGATTTTCTGAAATTTTTCCCAAAATCTACCCAGGTCACGTGTATTTAATATTGAAGTCAGGAAGCACTTCTTTACTCAAAGAGTTTTGGGAATCTGGAACAAACTACCAAGTCATGGAGTTGAAGCAGAAGCCTTGAGAACTTTTAAGAAATATCTGAGTGCAATATTGCGACAGCTTAGCTATTAGCTAAATGAATGAAGTTGATGTACTGAATGGCCATTTCTCATTTGTCAAATTTCTAATGTTCTCATTTAAAGAAAAAAAAGGAACAAAACGGTGTAATTCAGTTGTCAAGAGTTAATGCGCCTCAGTTTCCCTGTGAAAGCCTATGCTGGAGTAGTTGTATTGTGACTTGATGACAAGTTATCTGGATTCCATCATGGCAGTGAAACAGTGGGCTAGGTCTTTTCCTTACATAGATATCTGAGGCATTATGACAGTTCGGTCAATCCTATCTACATGTTGTTTTATGGACTTGAAAACAACGTATGTCCATGTGACTACTGGTAACTTGTGGAAGATGCATAAAAAGTCATATCTCTCCTGGACTCTTGCAGTATGCTGTTAAGTTCTTATACTTTCATTGCAAGATGTGTCTTTGCATACCTAACATTAGGCTGAATCTGTTTATTTTGGGCATATGACAGTTTATACGAACAAAATACAAAGGTCCAGCGAAGCTTAGAGAGTATGTAGGTGGTGACCTGATGGTTTGACACTCTGTTATTTCTGAATGATGTTTCCCCTTGGGCTCATTAGAATGTAATATCCAGTGTGCATGGGAGTGATCACAGGCTGTACTGAGTAAAGGTTCAATTACCTCAGGGGATTTTTCACAAGTGATGGTTAAAGCTCTGAGATAGACTGTTGAATCACTGTATATGACACAGTTTTCATGTAGGATTTTGATGTTAAAATGCTAAATAACTCCTACCACAAAGACTTTGAGCTAATTGTACAAATCTAAATCTCTATCCTTATCCATAGTTACTAACCATAGATAGCACTTATGTAAACAAGTAACTTGATAGCAACTGAGCAAACAAGAGTGCAGTTACAAGCAGTCATGAAGAGGTTTCTGAGCTCACTCTCCATGAAGATCTTAACAATAACAATATGGATGGACCTTGCAGTGGAACTAAAGTGGTTCAGCATGTTCCAAAGATATCATCTGAACGAGTCCCACAAGAAGTGTTCCAGGTATGATCAGCTAGAAGAAGAATCATGATCTGATCCTGAACAAGATTATATTTTATCTAACAAATGAGTTACTCCAATGGAAATTATGGGAGTATATGATTGAATCCACAAACTTTAGAAAGAAATTGTTACCAGCGTTTAGTTACTAAGGTAATCTTTTCTTCTCATGTATCACAGTACCGTTACCCTGAGTTTTAATAATAGTTAAAAATAGTAAAAGGCAATTATCTGTTAAGAGTTGCCTGTTGTTATTTCATGTATATCCATAGCATTCTGTGACATCTTCGGATAGACAGATTGATAAGTAATTAGACTGGTAACTGTTTCAGAGAAAATTTGAAAGACAGATACCTGTGGAGTTCTATGGTGAATTCAGACAGCCTTCACTAGCTATTTCCATCAAACTAAAATATATAGATTATTGTTACAAGCATTTCCTATAATAAGGTAAAGGTGACAGGTGGAAAATATTTATAACTATAGATAACAAGTTTATGACAATTACTGTAGCTGGATCTAATAAACTCAAGTAGACAGGCATTGCAACAGGTTATGGGATAGAATATAAATTTGTATATTCTCCTTAACCAATATTCAGTGGCAAACCTACATTTTTGGAAGGCCCTTCACAGCCAACATTGAGGACTGGGCAATAACTGTAACCTTCTTCAATGAGGTTGTTCCATAACAGATCACCATACTTTTTTTTTTTTAATTAACCATTACAGGAGGAGTAGGAGTTTTAAAAACCACTTTTCATACAGTAGACACCCACATTTTTAAGCAATGAGGACTAAACTCATTTCTGGAGACCCTCTGGGATTAGGGGCCCTGGAACTTAAGCTTCATTAGCTTCATAGCAGATCTACCCCTGCTCATATTTAATTAAAAATAGCACAAAGAGAAGCTATTCAATGTTTTACCTCATAAACCTAAAATATTTTTTTAAATATGTGCAATTTTCGATTTTGATGCTTGCAGCTCTTTCAAGAAAAGTTGGAACAGGCATCTATTTACCCACAGAGTGTGTCAAAAAGGTCTTTTTAGAGCTTTCCACTCGAAAATAAGAGATTAGGTAACAGGTGATGCTGTTATGACTGGGAATAAATGGAGTGTCCATGACAGGCTTTGTTGTCTACAAGAAAGGATGAGTTGAACAGTTTAGAAACAGTATTTCTCAATGTACAATTGCAAATAATGTAGGGATTTCACTGTCTGTGGTCCATTACATCACTGAAATATTCAGAGAATCCAAAGGAAATTCGGCGCATAAAGGGCAAAGTTTACAAACCAATATGAAAGCCTGTTATTTTCTAGCCCTCAGATGACACTGCCTAAAATGCCGACGTTCTTCTGTAATGAATTTAACCACTTGAACTTGGGAGTACATTGAAATACCATGGCCAGTAAACACAGTGTGATGCAGCATGGGCATCAGAAACATCCAGACGTGCCAGTGACTTCTTTAGGCTAAAGCTCATCTAAGATGCAAAGTGGAAATATGTGCAGTGGGCAGACAAGTCCATCTCTCATCATGTTTTTGAAGAAACGGACATCTTGTTCTCCAGGCCAAAAAGGAAAAGGATCATCTTGATTGTTACCAATGCCAAATTCAAAACCCACCTTCTGTCATGGTATGGGGTGAGGCACTATACACTGTCATCTAGACTCTGTGTCAAGGATGTTCTTGTTTATTTCAGCAAAACAACGCCAAGCCACATTCGGTGTGTGTATTACAACAGAAAGATTTAACAGTAAATGAGTTGAGTGTAGGTGCTAAACTGGCCTACTTGCAGTCCAGATATGCCTTCCATTGAATACTTATGGAACATTATAAACATTAGTAACATTATGATACACCAACACAGACCCAGCTGAAGTCCTCTATCAAGCAAGAAGAGAAAAATATAATTTTCAACATTACAACAATTAGTGTCTTCAGCTCCCAAAAGATTGGTAAATATATTAATAAAAAAAAGGAAAGATTGTGTAACACAGTGGTAAATGTCACTCCTGTCACATCTTTTTTAGAATGTGTGTATTGTACTGGCTCACAGGAGACAGTAGAGAAAAAAATTAAAATGACCGGGAGAACCAAAATTTAAAAAACAGACCAAGGAAATCATAAGCGATCTTTCATCAAAACCAAAACACAGTCAGACAATAAGGGCTAATAAATGATAGTAGAGGTGTCTTAGCCAGGATGAGCTTCTTATATACGTAATACGCTACCATGACTGTCTGTTTGTCTGTCCAGGATTTTAAATCACCTGTATCTCGCAAACCGTTTGAACTATTGACCTGAAATTTGGTACACATATACTACGTGACATCTACTATCCGCTTTCGGGGTGATGATTGACCTCCAAGGTTATTCCTCTTTTTATATTCATTTTATTTTATTGTAGAATTAACTTTCAGCAGCTGCATCGCATGTGTATGGGCGCCGTTCTCATCCCTGCCACCTTCACTGTCACTTCTCCTACCTCTTCATATCTTAAATCATTCTTGAGGCAGATTGAAGACTTAAGTGCCAGCTTAAGTGAAAAATTAAGGAAAACATACTAAGTAATTGCAACACGAAAACATGCCGATGAAAGAAGAGAAGAAGCAGGCCACTGGGGTGGAGAAAAGAAGAGCTGCTCAGGAAGCAGCAAGCACATCAACCTCTGAGCAAACAAATGCTAAACGTACAGAGAAAGAGTCTGAAAATTGGGAATGATCAAGTCAATTGTATTCACTGCACGTTACTGGTTAAAATATAATTCTTGTAATGTAGCAATTATAGGGATATCCAGCAAACTTGGCTAAAATATTTCTGCTTGAGCCTGTCTTTAACCCTTGACCTAATGAGGTTAGGGTCACGACCTCTGTGAACGCACCCTCAGCAACCAGAAGATGCTTCACAGCAACGGGATCCACAAAATGAGAGAGAAAAGACGAAATGGCATTTCGGTAAATTGTAAATTATTACTTGTTTGACACCTTTATCCAAAAGTGACTTACAACATTCTTTTGTTTTCCCACTTGGAGTGCAGGCAGGTGATGTTATGACCTATAGAGTTCCCAAGTAGTTAACTCTGAAAAGCTTCCAAAAATACCCACTGGTGGGTATCAGATCTTGGTGAGTAATAAGAGCAAACAGAGGATTTTTACAAAATAAAAGATTTATATTCAAAAAATGCTCTGAGTAAAAGCAAACTCTGTGGAACACAAAAGGCAAACCTGAATTGGTAAACTCACAATAAGCACAGAAAAATCACAAACCAAGAAATTCACCACTCTTAAGCACATTTGAATGAACCTCTTGCTTCTTCCTTTATAGAGCCGAGGGCAGCCCCTTGTAGTGATGGAAAGGTGGCCCCACCTATTGAACCCCAAGAACATAATGCAAACAAAAGGAATTAAGCAAATAATACATAAAAGTAACATTAAAGAAATCAAACATGTACAAAAAAGACATACAAAAAATGTGAACCCAGTCAGGCTGGAGCCCTGCCTAAAATACAACAGGTGACTCTCACTGTAAGCACTTATGTCATCATCCACCTGGGCACTCAAAGCCTGATCCCCTCATCCTACCATCATCCTTCAGCATCCAGAGGACGACCCTGAGAGTTTTCCCCTGCTCCTGTTCTTAATGCTGAACTTGAGAGACCTGCCCCTGGAGTGCCGTTCCTATCGCTCCCGCACAGGACAACCCGACTGTCTCGCCTCCTCTCCTCTCCGTTGTCTCGATCTTCCAGATCTGGCCCTCTCACTCTCTTCTTCTCACACTTGACTTTCCTTCCTTTTGTTCTGGATCTTGATCTGCCTGTCCTGTGCTTTCCTTAACCACTATCAGTGATGTATGGCTGTGCTGGTCATTATCACACGTGAATGAGCAGTCAGTCATTTCCCCCATTAAACACTTCAAGGCTGCATAACTTTTCACTACCATGAACCTACACCCACAAAACCTGATCCACACTGTTTTTAAAACTATGCACTGCCACGGATCCCTGACATGGTGGATCACACCATTATAAAATAGTTATCCAGAAATCCAGCATGCTTATTTTAGAATAATATTAATAAGTTCTGAAAAATAATGTGCACAATTCTTTTCAAAGAAAATATGATTTGTTCTTGTATTAGACAATAATATGTCTTTCTACCACTGTATTATGGAGGTCTATCCAGTTGCGCAAAATAAGTCAATACAAGTAATGTAGTGTGGGAAATAACAATGAATTTATCATTACACATGCTTATCCCATCTGGTGTTACTCCATGCAATACAATTAAAGGATTAGGAATAATTGTAAGTCTGAGAGTATCTGAGAAATAAGCCAATATTTTACCCCAAAATGGTCTTAATTCAGGAGAGTCCCAAAACAAGTAACCTAGCAACATGCACCATCATAATGACTAATCTAATAAAATGGTGATGATCATGACTCACTGAAAAGTAAGCCAAAATAAGCAAAAATAAAAATAAAACAAGTAACATTATTGTTTTTCCTAAATTCTGGAAATTTTGTGTGAACATACATCAAAGTAGCATCTTCAGTGGGAGATTTACTTGGTTTTAGTAAATTATAATGTAACTTTGACCTCTGAATCTCATTTCTATATACAAAATTATATCTTTCCAATACACATCTGGAGCACTCAGCCACAGTCACCTTTTGATGACTTCCATCTTGGTTAGATGCTGATGTCATCAGGCAGTACACAGCTATCCTCAGGTGCTTCAATCCTCAACAGCAACACCCCTTAGCTTGCAGGCTGGCAGTGCTGGACAAATCACAGCCCATCAGTTCCTGGCTTCCAGCATGGCTTCTCCCTTCTAAACTGTAGCCAACAAGAGGCCCTTCCTTCTGCCTTCACCAGCATCTGGGCTGCTGTTCTTCTTTTCACTCTCCTGAGTCCTGTTGCTGAGAGAAGATTTCACACTGACTGGGCAGGGAATCCTCTGCACCACACTTCCACTGTGGATAGCCATGTCTACCAGCCTTTACCCTTATACCTTTGCACCAGTTGTTGGTACTTACGGCACTTCCTGTTCACTGTCTCCTCACAACTTTCCTCCCAAAGTATTGTCGATTCCACTAAGATCATCTTCTTTTTCTCAGCAGCCTAAATGACTACATCTGGTCTCATCCTGGTCAACTGTGCTGGTTCAAGGAAATCCTTTCTTAGGTCCCATTCCTTGGCTGACTGCAGTAGGTTCTGCCTCACAGAGCTGAGTAGGTTGTGAGACTAACTCATTCTTTGACGAAGGTAATGGTACCTAATGTTTTGGCACTGGGTTGGCATTTCTTTCTTCTTTCCTTTTCCAAAACAGCTGCAAGGTCTAACAACACCTTGTCATGGTTCCACCTGTATCTTCCTTGGTTTAGTTTGGAAGTGTCTCACCACACAGCTTGGATCCTGCCTGCTACACCATATGGGCAAGATCCCTGAATAAACAATATTAAGCTCTGCCAGAATTGTGGTGTATTTGGAGTGATGCTCAATGCTTAATACATTTTGTTTACTTTTTATTATCACAAAGAAATTATGAGTTAATCTTTCATTTGTTTTTAGTATGAATGGATTGTCAAATCAACAAAAACTTTAATAAATTAATGGAGTCTTGATCCTGTCTAGTAAGGGTCAAAGGGGCGGTTAAGCTTTGTTTTGTCTGTTGTTTCATCTGAGGCCTTGAGTCTCTCTAACCTTCCTCCTCTTGTGAGTTTTTTGTTTATAACTACTTATTTTTTTTGTAGTTATAGTTATGTTTGTTGCAGATTATAGTGTAACTCAGAGTAGACCCCATAATGACATTTATGTAAATCAAATGTAAATATTTTACATACGTTAAGTGGCAATTATATTTTATTAAATTAGCATATCAGCAATAATAAAAGATTGAAATTATTCTTCTTATTCTTATAATTATTTTGTAAGACTTGGCTGACCATTTGACAAACCAGACAAATATATACAGCAAAAATCAATCAGTCGAGTGAGGCATTAATTACGATCTGGTAGGTCTTTTGCTAAAGTGTGCGTGATGAAAGTCACGTCCGATACTGTGACCGTTCTGCAGAAACATGTGCCACACACACACAAGGACACCAGACATGCCCATTTTTTCAAGATTTTTTCTTAAATGTGATTTACATGTCAGCTGTTCACAATCAAAACAAGCCAAATTAGCTCCGTTTCCACTTTTTGGAAAGTGAATGCAGAAGGTTTGAGGGCGGTCCCCCCAACTCTTTCTTTTTTCATAACACTTCTGCCTTATCCACATAAACTAAAGATTTATCAGACCTCACAGGTAATGAATGGTAATACTTTACATGTGTGATGTGGGGCTGCTATAGTTCAAAGCATTCTTGCTGCATGAGTTGTACAACAAAGCTTCATAAAACAATATATCTAAAATTTACCAATAAAAGGTAAATTAAGACATATGTAGCTATATATTGTAAGGTGTTTTCCAGCAGGCAAAGCATACCAGGGTTAAAATGGACATTAAGTTGGAGAGAGAAAAGATATGGACATGAACCACATGTGAAAATACCCCCAGACAGTCTAATTCTAAAGTTAGTGCAGGTACTCCAGAGCTACAGAAGAAAAGGTATTTTGTTCAAAATGCATTAGGTACCCCAGAAAGCAGTCGCTAGGTGACGGTGGGACACCAGGCACCAAGCAGTCTCCAAAGGTTAATCCTGATTCTCAGCTTTATGTACAGCTGAATAATTGATAGGTGTTGGGCTCTTTAAGTCAAATTAAAAGCTCATGATTTTGGACTATTGAGCACCTAATAGAATGTTTTACATTTACCATGTTGTCGACCAAGGAAAGACACACGTACACCAAGAAAATGTTGGGGCACCAGCCAGGTCTGTCCTGCTTAAAACCTTACAAATAACACAAAAAAATTAGGCACTCAAGGCCCAAACAACTGTGTCTCTTCTTCTTGCTCCCATTAGGGGTTAACACAGTGGATCATCTTTTTCCATATCTTTCTGTCCTCTGCATCTTGTTCTGTTACACCCATCACCTGCATGTCCTTCTCTTAGGCCTCCCTCTTTTCCTCTGCCCTGGCAGCTCTATTCTTAGCATTCTTTTCCCCATACACCCAGGATCTCTCCTCTGCACATGTCCAAACCGACACAATCTTGCCTCTCTGACTTTGTCTCCAAACCATCCAACCCGAGATGACCATCTAATCCTATCCATCCTCGTCACACCCAATGCAAATCTTAACATCTTTAACTCTGCCACCTCCAGCTTTGTCTCCTGCTTTCTGGTCAGTGCCACCGTCTCCAACCCATATAACATAGCTGGTCTCACTACCATCCCGTAGACCTTCCCTTTAAATCTTGCTGATGCCCATCTGTCACAAATTACTCCTGACACTCTGTTGATCCCAAGTATTTAAACTCATCCACCTTCACCAACGTTACTCCCTGCATCCTCACCATTCCACTGACATCCCTCTCATTCACATACATTTTTCTGTCTTGTTCCAAGGACATTCATTCCTCTCCTCTCTAGAGCATATCTCCACTTCTCCATAGTCTCCTTAATCTGCTCCCTACACTCGCAACAGATCACAATGTCATCAGCAAACATCATAGTCCAGTCCACAGGGACTCCTTTCTAATCTCATCTGTCAACCTGTCCATCACCATTGCAAATAAGAAAGGACTCAGAGGCAATCCCTGATGTAATCCCACATCCATGTTGAATGCATCTGTCACTCCTACTGTAGACCTCACCACTGTCACAATTCCCTTGTACATATCCTGTACAACTCTAACATATTTCTCTGTCGGGGAAAGATGCAATGCAACTCCTTCTGGCCTTCTCTAAACTTCTCCATCAACATCCTCAGAGCAAACATTGCATCTGTGGTGCTCTTTCTTGGCATGAAACCATACTGCTGCTCACTAATCATCACCTCACTTCCTAACCTAGCTTCCACTACTCTTTCCCATAACTTCATGCTGTGGCTCATCAATTTTATCCCCCTGTTGTGACTACAGTCCTGCACATCTTTATTCTTTATTCTTAAATATCGGCACTAGTACACTTCTTCTCCACTCCTCAGGCATCCTCTCACTTTCCAAGATTCCATTAAACAATCTTGTTAAAAACTCCACTGCTATCTCTTCTAAACACCTCCTTGCTTCCATGGGTATGTCATCTGGACCAACGGCTTTTCCATTCTTCATCCTCTTTATAGCTGTTCTTACTTCCTCCTTGCTAATCCGTTGCGCTTCCTGATTCACTATCGCCACATAATTCAACCTCCTCTCTCTTTCCATCTGCTCAATTGCACAAACAACAGAAAATAAAAAATGTAATTTTGCCTGGTACGGCTTGTGAATGATACAATGCTCTGTATAGATGTCAAAATGTCAGGTTGCAGCCCTGTTTGGCGGTCTTCTCTTACTGAAATGAGACAACCCCTATCTGGAGCATTTCAGTTTTATAGTTACTTGACCGGGAGGAGTGGAGTCAGTTGTCCTCATTTTTGTCTGAGCTGTGGGTAGAAAAAGAGATAATACAGTCAGCGACTGTGGTCCTTATGTTGTAGAGTGGTAGTGCTTACCTCTGATGAGCTTGGAAGATGACACCCAATGCACATGTGTGACAACAGTTACATTTCTTTGCTGATCAGACACTTAAAAAAGATGTCAACATAATTGAGTAAACATTAGTCTGAGGGACTGTTAGGGAACAAGTGTTACTGGACAAGGGTACAAAATAGATCTCCAGAAGTGAAAAAAATAAAAAGTGAGTTGCAATTCCCGGATTTACAAAAGAGCTAATATAACATAGACAGAAAATCACCAAACAACAGTCTTTAAATGCTTCCTAAACATATTAAGTGAGACTGAGTTTTGAATGGAGGTGGGATGCTCATTTCACCAGCCAGAAACCACACATGAAAAGAGTCTGGACTGAGATTTGATACCACACACAGAGGTGGCATCACCAGACATCATTCATTAGGAGATCTGAGTGGTCGAGAAGGAGCATAGGACCTCACCATTGTCTCCATACACATTGGTGTAGACCCACTGTCTACTCTGTAAGCAAGCATCAAGGATTTGAACTTAATAAATGTCACTACATGAAGCTAATGTAATGATTTAAAGAGAGGAGTGACATGTGTCCACCTCGGCTGACTGAGCAACAGACAAGTTGCTGCATTTTGTTTCATCTATAGCAGCTTGTTGTTCCTGCAAGCAGAGGGTTGCAGTAGTTCAGCTGCGACACAACCATGTTCCTAGAACTTTGTAGGACATGTCAACAACGTGTACCCTAGAAGTATTGCAACAGTTTTCCTTAGAAGTAAAGACAAAGATATGCTCTAATTCAGTGTTTTTCAACATTTTTGGTATCATGACCTACTTATTCCCATGTAAATGTCTTCACGACCCTGCTGAAGACAAAGGGTCCCACTTGGTGAATCGAGCACAATCATCACATTAGGGCAGGAATTGAATAAGAGTTTCTGAGTGGTGACCCTCCACGACTCACTGTGACCCACTACCATTATATACAGCAGTGGCAGACTGCAACCCGATAGTTGATCAACACTGCTCTAAAATGGTCACTGAATGCCGAAGCAAATTGAGTTTGAAACCTGAGGTGTGAACACAACCAGAAGTGAGACATTAGAGTGTAGATTAAATGTAGTGTTGTGGTGATCACTTGAACATGTCACCTCACATAATTAGCCTGAAAGATAGATAGATAGATAGATAGATAGATAGATAGATAGATAGATAGATAGATAGATAGATAGATAGATAGATAGATAGATAGATAGATAGATAGATAGATAGATAGATAGATAGATAGATAGATAGATAGATAGATAGATAGATAGATAGATAGATAGATAGATAGATAGATAGGTAATGCTTCTTCCCTAATGAACGTCATCCAGATTTAAATTTCTGGTCTATAGTTTAGTTGTTTAAATATATCTCATATATAGTGAAAAATGAAACAGGCAAGCTTCATTTTGTAAGCACTTAATAAAGATTGTTTTGTGGTTTTAAAGTTTTTTGGATGGAAGACAAGCAATACTGCTTCCTTGAGCCTCGTTCACACCTGCATGCTTATTTGTGCTCTTTTCTGCAGCTGTGTAAAGCATATCATCTGTACCACGATGGTAAAATCAGTTCTATGTATGCCTCTTATTCACAGCACCATGGAGGAGTGCAGTGACATGCTGCATATTTCCCACATGAAGACACACTATAACACATCATTGTGCACATAAAAACTCAATACACTAAAACTCGCTGCCACCTGCCCCACACTGTCCTCACTGTTACCTCTCAACCACCCCCTCCTAACTGAGGATTTGCACACTTCTGGCATTTTAAAATTTTTTTCCACACTCGAGATTTTTATTTAAATACTAAACGACAGGCAGACACATGTGGAATCAATTGAGCACCTCGTCTCACTGTGAATGGTTTTGCTTATCCCAACATATCCATCTGTCCATCCGTTTTCCAAAACCACCTTATCGGTATACAGTTGACAGTGGCATGGTGGCACTGCGGTTAGCACTACTGCCTCATGGATCAGGTTTGAATTCTGCACATTTTCAATATCTGTGTTAACCCCAAGCGTGTGTTGATTTTCATCCTGACAAATCCACACAGATGTGCAGATTAGATTAATTGGTGGCTCTAAATTGTTCACGTGTGGGCACAAGCAGTGGCAGCGCTCCATCACGCTTCGGTTCCCGCCTTGTACCTTATGCTGCTACGATAGGTTTCAGCCCCCCAAAAACCTGGCTTGAATAAGGTAGGTTTAAGGATTGTTTGGAATGGATATAATTGGAATGTTCTTTGTGACCATAAACTGGATTAAGAAGGTTGGAAAATGGATGGACAACTGGAAAACAGCAAGAGCTGATACCTTGGTGAGCTTCACACAAAGAGTCAGCGTTCTTGTAGATTAAAGTCTGCTTACTTAGCCATATGGTATACTGCATAGTGCCACAGTTTAGACTGACATAAACGAATAAGAATGTACTTGAATATAAAAGGATAAGAATATTCTTATATTCTTGTGAAAATTTGGCAAGAATAAGCCATTTAGGCTAATATAGATCTTCAGTTTCTTTTTACATAATGTTTGCATAATAAAATCCAAACAAGATGTGAAGGTCCCAAAAGTATCAATATCTATGACACTACTTCATAAATTATTACTGGAATCTTTAGTTCTCTCCATGAAGAATAACTTTCTAACATTTGGGGAAAATTTAACACTAATCAATTTGTATCTACTGGCATCCACCCTACCAACTGTCTTTGTACTTTTGAATGATTCTGTTATGTGACACATTCATCTTTATTCACTTTAAATGCAAACAGATCTCTCCTTCATTCTCTCCTCATATCTCAAACCCTGCAGTCATGGAATAAGCCTAGTAATTCTTCTCTCGACTTCATCTATTGTCATGATGGCCTTTTTGTAATGTGGAGACCAACATTGCACGATATGCCAGATGCAGAATCTCTGGTTGTACATCACCACGACTTATCTTGTCAAGAAGACTAAACAGTAATGGAAGCTTCTGAGAAAGTTAATCTTTTTCTGATTATCCCTTCTAACTTCTCTGGATGTACAGTGGAGAGCACACTGACTTTCTGCGTTATGGCAGCAGTCCACTGTACTGTACTGCTGATTTACTGGTACTTACCATTTTGCAGTTCAGTTATTTGGGCTGTTATTTGTTCTTCATGGTAAATACAATTACATATTTATTCCCAATGATTATAACTGTAATTTGATGTTAAAGCACATTTATAAATATCACTGTTCTGAAAAAAAAAACTTTTTTTGTTTCCTATCAAAAATTTAAAGTGTTCTTTATAGATTTCAAAGTGCTGAATCCTAGTCTGGGAATATAATTGCTCTATCACACCCAGTGTTTGAGAAAAAAACTATAATTTTAGAGAAAACTAGGGGGCTTTGCTCCCCAAACCCCCTGCCTGCACTACGCGTCAGCAACTTCATGTCTCTGCCGCTCACATATGTGGATTTCACTTTCACCAAACAACAAACCTTTTAATTCTCACGGGTAGGCCTCTTCATTTGGAACACTCCTTTTCCCTGATGGCAACATGAATTAGACAATCTACAAGTCTCCGACTTAAAGTTTAAAGCCAAACAATATCTACATACTTCTGTCATATCACCTATGTCCATATATTCGATCTCTTTTCGTTGTTCCGTTATTCCGAGTAATAATTTCTGTTTGTTAGCGCTAATGCGATTTTTACTATCAGTTTTTTTAAACTTCTGAATTTTATTACTTTCATAATCTCTAACCTGCTCTATTGTGCCAACGTTTTTGAACCTCTTTACAGCGTTCTACTTTGTCTTCTACTCTTTGTCTTTTATTTCTGACTCCACTTGGAGCTGAGAGGGCAGGAACTGTGTCTGACAATTGCATTCACACGAATGAGAAGTGATTGGACCGTGGCGTGGTTGTAAATGTTTGAGCGGAGGGCGGGACTTGTCAAAATCTCTTGGCAGAAAGTCTTGTCTCGTGGAACCTGAAATTATCTCAGAGAAAGTCTCGTCCCACTGTGTGAACACACACACACATGCACATACACACACACATGCACACACACACACACACAGTTCAGCATCACCAATCTACTTAAATTGTATGTGTTTGACCTGTTGGATGAAGCCCACAGAGATCCATTCAAACTCCACCCAGCGAGGACCCAGGACTTGACCCCAGTCTCCTTACTGCAAGACAACAACGCTACCACTGCACCACCACAAATAATTGTTTAAAATATTATAGTACTTCGCAAAAAGTAGTCACTTAGTTGGCTTTTCCTCTTCTAATCCTCTGAAGGTGTTCAACCTGCCGATGCATGCTAATATTGACTCACTCCACTTTCTATAACATCCCTCCATTTTAGTGATGTCCTCGTGGAACTCTCTCCCCATGTTCATCAGGGGCTGCTCTCATGTTCTCTGGTGGGAAAAAAGACTCAAAGGAGAGAGTAGGAAGTGAATTTTGAAAGATGTGTTGCACCCAAATGCTAGGTAGGTAGGAAGAGAAAACCTCCTCAGCTACTTCCTTGCAGTTTTCTGGCTTTGTATCCCCAAGAGAATTGTAACATCCACTTTTAAATGCCTCCCAAGCTCTTTGCACAGCTTGGATTTCAATTTTGTGCCTTTGAAAAGTTCCTGAATTTTTCTTTTATTTCTACTTTGCTAATGGAGGAATCTCCTGCTTGAGATATTTGACTCCTTCTCCATCTCTCTTCATTGCCTTCACTAATTGTTTGATCAAACCCAGCCTTAACCAAAGTGAGGACAAAAAATATTTTCACTGTCTACTTTCTCTTCTCTACACAATAAAAAGTCATCTTTCTAAACTTCTAAATATGAATTCCTGGCTCTTTTGAAGGAATAAAAAGAAGAAAAAAAATACTGATTGAGAGCAAAAATGTGTAACAAATGATTGATTCCGGGTTGTTTTTGTTTCAACTAATGTTAAGAATGAGGAAGACTGCCATTTGCAGCTCAAATAATATTCTGCGCATGAAAAAAAAAACATGCCTTAAAACAAATGAAACTTACTATTAAAAAAAACTACATATTTTTTTTCAAAATGGCACTTTTCACTAATTCCGATATCTCATGGAAATGGTTTGTAGTAGAGAAATTCAAATTTCAAAAATGGATTCAGCACCTGAACCTATAAAGTGCATTGATTGTTTGGTGCAGCCCAGTGTACTTATTGTCATTGCTTTGTTTAATGATTTGTGTCTGCCACACTGTCATTGTGCCATTTATAACAACAATACCATTTATTGATTTATGCACAGGATGTAGCTCAAAGAGCTTTACAAGATGAGAAAGTAAAAATGGCAAGAAAAGAAAAACAAATTATGGCAAGATGACATTATGAAAGAAAAAATGACATTCCAAAAATAACAGATAAGACTAAATCAATACACATTTACATAGCAAAGAAGTACAGTTGTAATAGAAAATGTCTTTCTATCTAGATGCGTTTTTGAGTTTCTAATGATCAAATGACTGGGAAAGACAGAAAAACAAATAAACTCAGAGGTTTAGATGTTGGAGGAAAAAAAAAACAAAATCTGCAGGGGCTGCGTGGCCAAAAGACCACCCAGCTCCCACTGGTCAATCTACTGAACATAAATGTACAGTCAATCCACAACTTTTGCAAATGTGACGTTGTTAGGAAATGACGCGAAAGTCGAAGACATCAGTGTTAATGCTTTGAACCTCTTGAAACTAGGGGGTTAGGTTCCCGCCTCTACTACAACTGTAATCTTTTGCTACAGATTAATCAAAATACACTTTTCTGCATGGAATTCTTCATAACAAAATATTATTTCTGGTAATATGCACTTTTCATAACACAGTAACTAAGAAATTACTCATAAAATGTGGTACACAAAATTAAATTTGTAACATGAAAACATTTTTTCTTGTTAATGATTTCCTAGAATACTGTGACCTTTCATGTTAACATCTGAATAAAAATATGTATTTTTCTTGGAAGCCAGCAAGACTTCACCCTTGACACTCTGTGCTTCACAGCTGGTGATGACATTGGAGATTGTGAAGGACGCATCGTCTTGAAATGATCCATCAGTGACGTCTGCTTCATGTGCCACTTGAGATCCTTATGGGTCTCATAGTATGGGAGCATAGCAAAGGCGAGTTGACATTTAACCTTGAGGCTGTGATCAATAATGCGATCAGCAGCCCTAATGTCTCTGGCCAGCTAGTCGCAGTCAACAGTTGCTGACAGTTTGGCACAAAGTGTATCTAACACTATCTATTTTCTCACTAAGCCACATCACTGATTTTGCATGCTTGGGCTTAGAGCCTAAAAGACTTGCACTACACTTTGGGGACATAATTGCAATTCTAAACTTCCATCCATCCATTTACCAACCCGCTGAATCCAAACACAGGGTCACGGGGGTCTGCTGGAGCCAATCCCAGCCAACACTGGGCAAAGGCAGGAACCAATCCTGGGCAGGGTGCCAACCCACCACAGGACACACACAAACACATCCACACACCAAGCACACACTAGGGCCAATGTAGAATCGCCAATCCGCCTAACCTGCATGTCTTTGGACTGTGGGAGGAAACCGGAGCGCCCGGAGGAAACCCACGCAGACACGGGGAGAACATGCAAACTCCACACAGGGAGGACCTGGGAAGCGAACCCAGGTCTCCTAACTGCGAGGCAGCAGCGCTACCCACTGCGCCACCAATTCTAAACTTGATTTCTTTAAACAAAACAATGAAATATGCAAAAAATATATGGGGAGCTCTTTACTTTACAATGGTAGGACACTAGCTGCTCCCCAAACTTGTGCACATCAGACCTCTCAATTTTTTCTCTACTGCACATCTCTGCAAAGCCTACAATTATGCGCTGTAGCCAATGAGAAAGAGAAAATAAGGGTACAAATAAAATAACATGAATGATTGAAGTCACAAAAGTTAAACTCAAGAATGTTGAGGATAGTTTACTTAAGTTCTTACTTTTTATTTTTTAAGCTTCATCCTAGGAGATTCGGTATTTGCTCATGTTTCAACATCACTGGCAACTGCACAGGACATTGATCAGGTGGTGGTGGCACAAAATGTCACTACAGAGAAACCAGAAAAGAAAGTAGAGAAAAGTACAAAATGAAAAAAGGTTATGAAGAAAATTATATTGATTTATAATATTCTATGATATAGAATATGATACTCATGTATAATCTATTAGAAATAGAATTAAAATGCAGTTGTAAAAACCCCAAAGGTTATGTGAAAAGACAGTTTCCTCTGGAGAATTAATATATCCAAAAAAGCCAAATTTAAAAAAGTGGGTTTTTAAAACATTTTGAAAATATTCTATAGTATTAGTCTGTCATAAACTCTGTTGGTAAAGTATCCCAGATTTTTTGTGAATGACAGCAAAAGGCCGCCTCACTACTTCTTTTATGCTTAGCTCTTGGCATACAAATGAAACCAATATTAGATGATCTAGGGATTCGACTGGAAATGTAGGGGGACATGCATTGCAAAATATAGGAAGGAACAAGATTATTTACAGCTTTATGTACCATTAATAGTAAGAGTTTGGATGCTGCCTTCTGAACCAACTGCAACCGATTAATGTTAATGTTGTATTCTCACAGCATTTCATTTTCTTGCTCCAGTGGGACCAGGATCAAATACTTTTCATAGTACAGGAATACATTATGACAATAAAACAAACTTATCTCATTTAAATGAGGCCACATACATGCATTATATGTCTTAAGAATGGACTCTGTTGTTCTGTATTTCACATACCATGCCATAAGTCAAAATCCTACTAGTCTTTATAATCACTTCTATACACTTTGTAGTTGTTATGAATCCATTTCAACTAAAGTGATGAACACACAGGTTAGGAATTGCTAGTGAATTCAATATACTCTGAATTCTGTCAAAGGGTGGTGCAGTGCTAGCGCTGCTGCCTCGCAGTTAGGAGATCCGGGTTTGCTTCCCGGGTCCCCCCTGCGTGGAGTTTGCATGTTCTCCCTGTGTCTGCGTGGGTTTCCTCCGGGTACTCCGGTTTCCTCCCACAGTCCAAAGAGATGCAGGTTAGGTGCATTGGTGATCCTAAATTGTGTGCTTGGTGTGTGTGTGTGTGAGCCCTGCGGTGGGCTGGCACCCTGCCCGGGGTTTGTTCCCTGCCTTGTCACCTGTGTTGGCTGGGATTAGCTCCAGCAGTCTAGCTGTGCCACCCATCTAAGACACTTTGAAATCTAAGTAATCAAAGTAGACATCATGCTTTTTTTTAATTTGATACTAGGGGGCTCGCTTCATTTGCCAAACCCCCACCAAGTGCTACGCACCGTTGTAAAGAGGGGGGCTGAACACACCCCAAGGAGACACGGTTGCTCCTCCGAAACCCCTCTTTAACAGTGATACAATAAGAATCAAATGACAGTTGTTTTTTTTACCTCCTCTTTGCTCGATCAGCTGCTGGTTTGCTGCTCCCGTGTCATGTGATCTACATTTCGTGCGCTTTGAACATTTTAAAGTCACTGCCTTGTCTCTCTTGTCCCCCAGACATCCTCAAGCACTATGCAATCTCTTTTTGCTGTCTGTTATCTCACCAAGTAATATTTTCCGTTTGTTTGCGCTAATGTCATCTTTACTGCCATTTTTTGAGTCTTTCGAATTTTTCTACTTGCATTATCTCTATCCTGCTCTGCATGTGTATCACGGGACTTGCTTCCAAAGGTTGTAAGTATGACGTGACATTGTCCATCTGGTGGGATGTGAAAGTGTCTCTTTGTCTCTCTTCAAAAGATCACATCTTGTCGCAGGAAAAACGTCTCGTCCCAAGTTTTTTTTTTATAATAGAGAGACATGGATTTTTCATTTGGTCTGGCATAAATAATATACATCTGGTTCCTTTCCCTCGTTATGGCCTTTTCCTCTTTGGAAAGAGGCTCCCGTTTTTGCTGCATCCTCTTGGCATCAGCCACTTTTACAGTCGAACTGTTTTGCTGGGAAAATGCAAAAGTGGTGATTACTATAATGGCCTTATTTAGTGACTAGTCTAGCCTAGTCATGTTGGGGCTTTGGTTTCTCGACATGCATGTTGATTTATTGTAATTTTCACTCATTCACTGCCCACCATGCTAGCTAGCATTACAGCTATAAACCTTCTCCATGTGTCCCAAATGGGTGTAAGAAAGTTGCTATCATGCTGCTGTTTCTGGCATAAAACGCTGGACAACAGAATAGGCCAGCAAGACTAATTTTCTTATTTTTAGACCATTATATGGTATTTTTATTATCATTTTTGATTTTGTTGACCCCTCTTCTACATGTTTGCCTATTTTAAAAGTGTTCTTCCTAACCCTAACATCTGGATGGAGACACAGATACACAGACACACACACAGACCCTGGTCCTTTTATTAAGGTGGCTAGGCAGGCCATTAATCCCTATAGTTAAACTCTTGAAGGTGTCACTTGGGAAATCAGATAGATTTCTGTAGCTGTATGTCTGTTTAGGGCACAATTCTACATTTTGTCAGGTATTATGCAGTATATGGTTGGCACATATCTGATAAGAATTAGTCAACTTTGTCATGAAAACTAATAATCCATATTTGGCTTACAGAAGGCAGTGCTTCCTTTTTTTTAGCATCCATCTCCACCATCTGCTTTAGCTACATGATGTATACTTTAATTAAATGAATACAACAGCAGTCTTAAAAGAGCTGAACTGTTTACTAAACAAAATGATAAATTTTTTTGTTGGCTGTAATCTGAAAATAAAGGAAAAGTAGAGTGGATGAACAGTAGAAGCACTGGGCACACACACACACACAGAAAAGCGCAGTATATTGAGGTCAGCTGAGGCAAGGCCTCCCAGCCAAGTCGCATATGAAGGTATTAAGAGATTGTCGTCACTGCTGAGCACTAAGCTGCAGTCCAGGTTTCAGGGAATGAGACGAATCCTGTTCTCGCACAATCGCTTCATTATGTGAACATAAAGAGACTTTTCTCTTTGCATCTCTTGATAAGAGGTATCGAAAGGAGTCCGTTGCCACCCGGATGGAGGGGTGCCAGTCTAGCCATTCTGGTGCAGAGAATGCTGATCAGATTGTCCGTTTCATTTTTCTTTCCTTCTTGCAGAATCATGTGACGGTGTTGACTGTGGGTTTGGCAAAGTGTGTCGGATGAAGCAGGGCCGCCCTTACTGTGCCTGTGCACCGGACTGCTCCAACATCACCCGTAGGCAACCAGTGTGTGGTGCAGATGGGAACACCTACAAGGATGAATGTGCCCTTCTTATGGCCAGGTGCAAGGGCCATCCTGACCTGGAGGTCATGTACCAAGGAGAATGTAAAAGTGAGTTTGCAGGATGTGCTGAGCGCAGTGTGACTGCACCATCAGTCTCCTTTTTTTGTTGTCTCTGGTATAAAATCAAAATCAAATAAAGATGTGTAAGCATAAGTTATCTCAAAGAGCCTAAATCACAAGGAAGAGGACATCTGGTTCCATTCAAGTGTCCGGCTCTCTCAACCTGCCATGCTTCTTTTTTTTTCTTCTGCAGAGTCCTGCACAAATGTCGTTTGCCCAGGGACCCACACCTGTGTGATTGACCAGACTGAGAGTGCCCACTGTGTCATATGTCGTTCTGCTCCATGCCCCACACCTACCTCATCCGAGCAGTCTATTTGTGGCAACAACAACGTCACCTATCCCACTGCCTGTCACCTACGGAGAGCGACTTGCTTCCTGGGACGTTCCATTGGTGTCCGTCATTCTGGAAACTGTGCATGTAAGAGGAATTGTGTGTTTAGATGAATATTTAGATGAATAATTAGGATTTATCAGAGGGATGCTAATTGTGTACCCAGGTACTCTTTACTGGTTAGTAAGATGTGCAAGTTCTCACATCCATTTTTGTCTGATAAGCACTAGGAACCAGAGCATGGTAACATGTTATTAAATCATATGCTTACTGAGTGTTACATGCTAGCAGTATTTCTCTTCTTCCATTTTGGAGGTGGAACGGTATGGTTGTTTCACAGTTTTCTTGATTTGACGGCAGAACAGAGTAGTTTTATTGAGGCAGATGTGTAGCATGGCTTATAGAGTAAGGCACTGAAAATGAAATAATAAAGTTGCCAGTTAAGTTGCCATTTTGATTCCTTGTATGACCCTGGCCTGGTCAAATAACCACCCAGCATTCAAAAATACATGCAAACAATCATGCTATACCTCTGCAATTCCAAAGTATCTGGAGATTATGCACATTATCGAACGATTTTAGAAAGTAAAGTTTGTCTCTTTATAACTAATATTGAAATGGCATCTTAAGTTGGTGGTACACTCACGACTTATAGTCAAACAGCATGTTATACTGAATGGCTACAGTTGCTGGATCTCATTGCCTTGCGGATTTCAAATTACATGACTTCATGATGATTTTTCAGCACAGTTTCAAGTTATCACCACATTTTGATAGCCAATTAACTTAACTGTTCAGATACTTTCCAGATATGACAAGTTCAGCTGCAGTCTTGGCAAATTTGAAACATCAGACAGACAAGTCTGTCTTCTGTTTTTGAGTCCAAAACACCCGCTTTTCTTTGTTCCTTGTGGCCACGTTGCATTCATTTTTCTTCTGGCTGAGTGCTCATTGGTTGTCAGTCTTCCTCCACAGATTAAGCCATGTTAAGGCGAGGCACATAGCAGTAGGACTAAGTCTCTGGTGATGTTCATGGAGTGTGCCATGACTGCCCACTAAACTTATGAAAATGAAGACTATAACAGAAAATCCCTGCAAAACTCATGTAGTATGATGGGGGATTGACAGCTGGGATCAGAAAATAATAAAGAAAAAGTATTTTCAGTGTATTCAGCACAGGACACTGGACCACAAGAATCCACATTATCTTGGAGATTCTTTATCTCCTCTGTAAAAAGTTCCAAATTTCAAGATTTCTCCCTCAGAAACATTGTCTTCCATACCAGCTAGTAGAATCAGCTGAATTCTATGCCTGCTATGTAGGAGACAGAGAAGAACAAGCCTGTTTAGGAAGTGGTACTTAATCTCATCCTTGACTCATAGGAGACATTGGTATGTTTGGTGTTGAGAAGGTTTTTGGTGAACCTCAGTTTTGCAGAGAATCCTCTGTGGGCCTAATATGTGCCCAGAGTTCGATTCTTTAATAGTTAAGATGCACTTAAGGAAGCAGAGGATGACATCCTTTTTCCTCATGGTGCCCATAATCTGCCCAAAAAACATTCTTAGAATGCACTCATTCCCTTTGCAAAAGACACCCAATCCTACTTTATATATGTTTAGTAGAAAGGACATAAGTCCATTTTCTGATTTAGGAAACCCTGCAGCTCATCCCTGGCATGTAGGATCTGTTGAAAGTCATAGCTGCCCTGTATATTATCAGGAGGAACTCGCTCCAATTCCTGTTGTGTTGGTGGCACTGGATCATATACCCGCTCTGCATGGGGCACTCTTTTCTATAAATCGTTTGTCTGAAACACTTTTATAGCAGACATCAAATCACAAATGTGCTTTGGAAGTCATATTTGTATATCAAATTAAAAAAATAATAAAAAAAATATTTGATCACTAATGTTTGTTTCCAAGCGTAGCCTGAAGGAGTAGGTAAATCTCATGTACACCTAATAACATTGCTAAAGTGTTGTCAAGTCTGTTTATCTGAATGGCCAGTTCTCATGAAGAGTGTTCTGCTGTTTTGTATAAGGTGCTAGAATCTGTCCTCAGTTTTTAAACCCCTTGATTCTTCTGTCTGTCTATTGGGAGGTCATTTGACCCCTTCTACAATTTTGACAAAGCCCTCAAACTCAACTCTATTATGTAGAAGCTCCTGAATTCCATATCTGCTGTTCAAAGGATCTTTTGATCCCAGGGACATATGGATATGCCAGTTTTGAAACTCCATGAAATATAATCATCTTTTGTGGACTACTGTGACATTGTTACAAATAAAATCTTCATAGGAGACAGTAGATGGTATGCTGATGGGTCCTTGTAATGTATGGCAGATGCAGGGTACTGTGTGAGACAATACTCTTTCTACCATGTAGATTTGAGTCAGTCCACCTGAATCAAAGAAAAGAGCTTGGTTAGAACTTACTTGACCCTTTTTGTCTTTTCAGATGTTCTCAAGCATGCAGTCGAAAAAGAGGAGAGTGAAGAGAATGCCTTGTAGACCAAAGAGTATTTGTTCTCCTTCTATCACCTCAGCCAAAGGAACCTTAGCTTCAGTCCGAGCAGAAAAACAAGATGACCAACTCAGAAACAAAGCCCCACCGTAGTGTGCGCTGCCAGTTACTTTTACATCTATTTATTTCCTCTTTCTTTAAATATTCTCCTCACCTCCGCTCCATATCACTCTCCCTGTCCCTCTAAAAACATCTAATCAAATGGCAAGAAGTCGGTAAGAAGAGGGCAGCAGACCATGAACACAGTCAGACTGCTGTTTGACATTCATTGCCCTGCAGGTGGCAGACTATCACACTTTGGTGATCTACAACTTAGCATCTGTGATAAACGATGGTTGAACTTGTTCGCTGTCTCTGTGAGGGTGAGTAACGTTAAATGTCTCAGATAATTCTCACCAAAGGCCATGCATTCATGTTTCAGTATCACTGAATCTGAGGCAATCCATACTCTCTAGCAAGTAGGGGGAAAGGGAGGGCTTGCTATGTGAATATTGTAAATAAAATTAAACAACCCGAATATTTATTGGAACCAAAGCTAATAAGGAAAGGGGAAAATGCTTTATTTATATATATTATTTTTTGTTTTTCATTCAAGCAAAAACGACCCACTACCTTCAGAGATGTATTTATTATATAGTGTTTTTTGACAACTTCATTTCTTTTCTGTTGCTGTTTTTCCTTCTGTCATGTATAACATTACTATAGAAATGTTTAGTAGACTGCCAGAAATGTTAAATATATTCTAAATGATGCTGCAGACCTGAACAAGGTGCCCACATTCCCCCAGAAGTTACCATCTGAGTGCTCTCAGTTGCTTTTTACCACAATTCAAGACAACACATCACTAAGAATGCATCAGTTGCAATGGTTTAGAATCTTCGATTGTCCTGATTTTTATATGTTGGCCCTTATTTTTGGAATATACTTTAAAAATGTACAATATTGTTGTACAGGCAGGGGACTCTTCAACACCTTTAAAGTCAAAGTTAGTGAGATGTTCATATGGGTTTGGTTTTATAAAAAGTGCAATGGGGCTTTTTGAAATCGTACAGAGATTTTGCTAAATTTGTTGTATCCATAATGTCCAGCAAAACTACAAAAAAATCCTCCCCACCTCAATCACACTTTTCACTCAGTTTACCCCTTGTAGTGTTGATTTTCACCAAAAAAGCAAAGGAATTTTGGCACCACCTGTCAAGAAATGTAAACCTGCAAATCTTCTGAAAAGGTGTGGCCACATAATAAAATAACCAACACCTAAGATACCCACTCGGGATCTCTGATGTACCACATTGATGGGTGGTGATCTGAAAAAGATCTGCTTCCAAGGAAAATCAGAGAAAGGAAAGTCAGATAACCCTGTCCTTCACCTTTTGTGACACTGAAATTTCCACCCCAAGAATGGGACCACATTAATAGCAAATAAAATGACAGAATGTCACACTGGTAAAGTGTTAGCGTTCACGGTATTTTCAAGACTTAGTTCACGAGCTTAGAGGTTTTTCAATTTAATTCAATTCAGTTTATCTTTTCATCATACTCGTCACTAACTTGAGTAAGATTTTAAAAATCTGACACATTAGTAAATAGACACATTAAGATTAGATTACTTCGTAGAACAAGTAATTTCAAATTGATTGACATAAAAAGATTCTTATATTAGCCAATTAGTATTATCATTGAGGTATGGCCAGTTGACAACAGAGAGAGGACAGCAAAAACTCCAGTCAGCCGAATGCCTGGAGAAAATGAACCTCTTGGGGGCATTTGTGGTCAGTTAAATCAAAGTAAGACAAAGGCTATGATCGCATTACCAGGCTGAAGTGACTCAAGTCCGATTTGTTTGGCCTTAATGTGACACAAATCTGATGTTTTCAGAAACAGAAATCTGAACTTTTCAAATCAGGTTTGAGTCACTTTCAGATGTGGTCCTAGATGGGATACATATCTCATTTGTGGCCAATGCGACATGAATGAGAATAGTTACATCAGAATTCATATGTTTCTTTCCCCATATTTGCATGGACTGAGTGCTGCAAAACAACAATGGAGGAGAGCTACAATTGTAACAACAGTCATGGTTCAACCATTAATGACTCCTTTCTCGTATCCGTACATCTCTTGATGCAATAGCTACGGAGACAGTAAAAGAACATTAGTACAATCGAGATGAGAACAGGCCATTCAGCCCACGAAAATAACATCAAGTCTAGTTCAGAAAGTCCCTAAAGTCCTACTGTTTATCATACTACTTGGTAGCTATTCCATGTGTCTTTGTGTGAAGAAACACTTCCTAATGTTTGTGCTTAATTTACCCTTGACGAGTTTCCAACTGTGTTCTTGATGAACTCATTTTAATGTAACAGTCTAGCCGTTTGCTATGTTCAGATCGATGCATACACTGGCTACTAACATACAGTACCATGCATGAGATTGTCTCACAAATGTGACGTTTTTTTTGTTGTTGGTGACACAAATGACTCATACACAACTGCCTGCTGTTTCGGAGGACAGGTGCATTCACATTATAGTAAGATACAGCAGGTCACTTGTGCTTGTGAATGTGACCCGTCAAGATAAGCAAATCCAACCGGAGCAAAAAATCACAACTGAACAAGGAGACTTGCAATGTGAGTGTAAACAAAGTCAGGCACAGTTACAGATCTGATGACCTAAGGCAGGGGTCTACAAACTTGGTCTGGGATGTTCCTAGCAAGTTGCAGGTTTTTGTTCCAATCTGATTGCCTAATCAGAAACCACTCCTTACCTATAACAGATCTTATTTAAATTTATGGCTTGTTTGTGTTTTCAGCCTGCCATGACAGGTCATTCTTACATTGTAGATTTTTTCCTTTCCAAAAATATCTTCCACATGATTTGTAGCCCAAAGCAGATTAGTAATCCTCAGGCCTTTACTTTTGTTGTTGTCAGTTTCCCTCCAAATATTTTATTAATCAGTTAGTTTATAATGAATACACACAGGAGTAAATGGAAGCAATTTAGATGGAGAACTACTGGTGCCTTTGTCATTTGTATCTTACTGCTAATAAGGAGCCATCATAACAGCAAAAGTAGCTGACTAAAATAATCAATTTAGACAGGGAATCTTAATAAAGAAGACAACTAAAATCATGTCAGTCATTATCCAGCTAAAATGAAGTATAATATTCTGTTTGAACAATATGTGCTTCATAAACATAATGGAGTTCTGGGTTGGAACAAAAACTTGCAGCCACTGCGGCTCTTGAGCACTGACTTTGCCAACTACTGAGCAATGCCAATTGGCCCCCCATCACCTCCTGAGCATTTTGCAGGATTATACTGTATATAATAATAATTAATGACATTCATGTAGTACCTCCCTAACCTAACCTACTCAAAGCGCTTTACATAGACAATGGGGAACCCTTTCAACCACCTGGATGATGCAATGGCAGCCATCCGTATGCCAGTACACTAACCGCACATTAGCTATTAGGTGGTGAAGGGGTGAGAGAGATAGTTAGCCAAAAAGGGACAGGGGAGGATTAGGGGCCCAGAATAATCAGGCTGCAGTGTGCAATTTATCCAAGACATTGGGAAACACCCTACTCTTGTAAAAAGATTTACAGAGATCTTTTATGACTGCAGAGAGTCAGGACATCCAAAGAACCAAAGCACCAGTTTTTATAGCACTGTGTCCCTGTCACTGCACTGGGATCCCCTAGGTGGCCTTGCCAACACCTCTCCCAGCAGCACCCCAAGCTTTTAGTGGTTGGTCTCCCATTTAAGTACTGACCAGGACCAAACATGCTTAGCTTCAGGTGGATTACCTGTTCTGAAATGCCTATGGCATGGCTGCTGGCATTATTATATTATATTATATTATATTATATTATATTATATTATATTATATTATATTATATTATATTATATTATATTATATTATATTATATTATATTATGTGTTCTATGTATTCCAATTGAAAGACAAAATCCTTTCATCTTTGGATTTATTCTTGGATTCCAAGGCTCTCAACTATTTCTGGAGTCTTTCCCACCAGAAAATGGGAAATTCTTCAAGATTCTGTCCCTCACTTGATAATTTACAGCAAAGCTCAGACAGTTTCATTCTTCTTTTTATAATAAAAAAATAATTAGTTAGGGGATGAAATGGCTTAGGGGCCAAAGTAGGGCTAAAAGTAAATTAATTGGTCTTCTGAACTATCCATCAAAAAATGGCCCCAAAGATAATTGGGGCAACTGAAGGATGATTAAGAGGATAATAATCATGGACATTTTTTTCAGTGGGAGATTTAGTGAAAATTGAAGAATTTTTATTATAGTTATCCCTGCCAATTTTTACATTACAGAAAGTCCAGTTTTAAAGCTGTGTCCACAATCTTGCGTCATAAGCCTGCTTATTTGAAGCTGAAAACATTGAAACAGGACCAGAACAAGCCTAAGTAAGTCCCTTTGGTAGGATAAATGTCCTGAGACACACTCGAAACAGTGAGGTGTGCTTGCTCAAAAGACAAGATAAATGTTGGGGCACCAGCCCAGCTTTTCCCTTTTACTTGCAAAACTGGAAAATAAACATCGCTCAAAGGTGTGAGTACAATGTTTCCCTGTGGTGTTCTAACATACAAGGTCACTACCTATCAAGGCTTCTTTAGAGGCTTTCTCTTGGCTAGCAGGAGCTCCATCTCCTCTGTTTTCCAGTCAACGACTGACACTTCTATCCAGGTGGCTGGGCTTTAAAGGTCCTGGGACAGGAAGAGGCAGAGTCAGTTGCCCTCACTGGGCGGTATTTTCAGTACTGAGAAGGCAAAAGAAGACAGCAGTTAGTGGCAGCGCCCCATCTCATACCCAGCTGGTGACCCTCTGACACACATGTGTGACAGAGGACAGGTCTCATGTCTTTAACATAATGAGCTCAATGAGTGAGCATCAGAAGGGCTGGTATGAGTTGGTAAGGGAAAGAAAAGAAGTGGGGAAAATTCTTAAGAAGACTTTAGGATAATGTAGAATATACTACCTAGGTGGACAGACTGGAGCACCTTCTGTTTTAAATCACTATTTCATATCGGTTTACTTTGTGTTGAAAAAAGACATACAAACTAGAGAGTTTTAAGTCTCAAAATTATTAGTTTAATCAATTACCTGATGTTTAATTTATATGAGGTGTCACATTGGTAATATTAGTTACTGCTGTATCCCATATACATGCAGAAACAATGACTCTAGATAACAGACGTACATGACAGGCAGAAGAATGAAAGAAATATCGCGAAGGTCGATGCATGCCATGAGGTAATGCCAATGCCACCTGCCTGGCATCTCATCGATTAAACTGTCCCGGCTAGAACATCTTGCTGTATTTTATAGTTAGCTGATTTTCATGCCACACAAAAACAAAGAAAATGTAATCCCTTACTCTTCAAAACTGAATACAAGATAATACAAGATTACGTCCTGATATTCCTTGGAATTTGAGGGATCTGCAGCTGAAAAATATGAATAATGTTATTTTAGGTTCCATTATATTATATTATATTTTGTAAACATATTTTGCTCAGCAGTTTAAAATTTGGTAGTTAATAGTTTTGTAGAGTTTTGTCAAAAGTGTTTTGATGCTTTTTATTGAAAGTTAATAGAAATCTAAAAACGATTCTGCATTTTTTTACAGACATTGGTAACAAATTAGATTTTTGTAGATTTTTGGATCTCCCATACAGTGAAGCTACTGTAAACTCAATGTTCTCATTGGATTTGAACCATAGTGACATTTAATGTTGCAAAATATTGTGGAAACACAAAAATCGATTAAAAAAATTCAGCAATGTCATTTTAAAATTGAGAATGAAAAATGAAGTCTTTTCTCAAATAATCTTTGATTTATATGGTAACATTTATAGAATAGCACTATTAAAAGGCCAAAAAGGATACATTTCAAATTAAAATGACAGCTTTTATTAGTAAAAGGTAGCCAGAGTGGTGCAGTTGCATGGCTGCCTCCTAGCTCAGTGTCCTCTGCTTAAATCCCAGCCTGCTCACTGCTTGAGTGGAATGTTTGTGTTCTCCTTGTGCCTCCATGACTCTCTGCCCATATGCTAAAGATGTGTGCATTACTTTAATGGAAACTTTAAACTGGCCTGGCCTGGCGTGAGAGAGTGTGGGCTCTGTGACAGTCCGGCGTTATGCCTTCAGCTACAGGAATACAGTATGCACAGGCCAGGTGAGACCCTGAACTGGATGATTGATAATAAAGCTTTGCTTCTCATTTGGAACAATCATTTAATTACAGAGTTCCTATTTTAAATGTCACAATGGCTAAGCTAATTGATATGTAAACTGATTTCCCCATGTTAGATATATATATATATATATATATATATATATATATATATATATATATATATATATATATATATATATATATTTAGCTAAAGCTTTTCGTTTTGGGTGTAGCTAAATTGCCATATCTGACAGCTGCATTTACAAATAAAAGGTTAACAACCATGTATTAGAGTAAGAAGTGAAATACAATGAGAATAAACTTCTGTTGACAATCAATAAAGAAAAAATAAGTTTGCCTTTATATTGAATATGAATGAAATATTAAAGAGTATCATATGCTAAAACATTGTACTTACTTGTAAATACTATTGTTTACCTCTGTGAGACTAATTTTGTATGTGTATCAGTTTATGTTCTATTTTTGTACTTTATTACATTTAATAAAATATTATCTTTGACAATGTTTTAAACAATATTATGCTGGATTGCTCTCTAACAGACTGAATGTGCAGTACAGTTTATTAATAAATTTTGTTGTTTTTTCAATACACATTGAAAAAGGCAGGAATAAACTTCAGAAAATAAATTCATTCATTAAAATAAAACATATATTTTGAAATTCACAGAGCATTAAAGAACTGATCTCTTATTATTGAAAAGCACAGTTTCAGAATTTATAGTTCCATTTATTATCTCACTTTATGAAAAATTTCATCACCAACATCCGTCACAGGCTTAACATTCAGATCAAGAAAATGGATGAAAACTAAACTGGCTGCCCAGGGAAAGAGAAAAGGAATCAGAAGACAGTCATCAGTTTATAAAACAAGCTAAGGTCAAAACCGGGAGAGCAAGATTCAAGTAAAGCCCAGAATGTGAAACAATACTTATGGACAAAATTCAAAACAAGAAAGTCAAATCCAGATATTCTGATGCAAACTAATTTAAAAAATAAGATTATTGAAGATCATCATCAAAGTGACATAAAGGAGTCTGTCACCAGAAATTAGTCTTAGATTGAAAGAAAATAACATTTCAGCTTTTTAAGTTGTATTCACAAATTGTGACGACCAGGAAGTGTACCTTTATAGCTTTGATCTGATGATGGCATGCGCTGCACATTTTCGGCTGTCTTCTCCTAGCAATGTCATAGTAAATTATACATACAAAACATCTCAAAATGGTGGAGCTCATACGGAAACAAAACAGTGCTGTGGGAGAACATAATATACTGAAATAGATAGATAGTGTGGCAGACGGCTGGGTGCCACCCCCAGCCGGGACGCCAGGAAGACAGGAGGAGGGTTCATGCCTCCTCCAGAACACGAGAGGGCGTCCGCCCTGGTTCCATTAGGGGCCACGGGTGCAGGGCTTGGAAGCCCAACCCTGTAGGGGCCCGTGGTCTCCACCAGGGGGCGCCCTCATGCCTGAGGAACCTGGAACCCCAACACTTCCGCCACACCAGGAAGTGCTGGGGGGGAAGAAGAATGGGAACACCCGGAGGGCTTCTGGGAACACAGCCGGCACTTCCGCCACACAGGGGAGTGGCTAGGGAGTGTTGGGGATCACCTGGAGCCCATCCGGGCACTTATAAAAAGGGGCTGCCTCCCTCCTATCAATGAGCTGGAGTCGGGAGCAGGAGCAGGACGAAGCTCCTGGAGAGAGAGTAGAGGTGGCTCAGGGACAAGGCGAGAGAAGGCCCAGGAGAAAGGTGACTGGGGCTGAAGACATTGTTGTTGTGTTGGACTGAGTAGTGTATTGTGGGAAGAGAAAATAAAAGGAATTTTGATAATGATGCACTGTCGGTCTGATGGTGTCCGGGCAAGTATGACAATAGATAGATAGATAGATAGATAGATAGATAGATAGATAGATAGATAGATAGATAGATAGATAGATAGATAGATAGATAGATAGATAGATAGATAGATAGATAGATAGATAGATAGATAGATAGATAGTGTGAATGTTATAATGGAAAAGGTAGTATCCTGACTAGGATGGAGGTTGATTTGCCATAATGGAAGGATCATATGAATGGAGGTTCTTATTCCAATTGCATTGTAAAGTTAATGGATGGACTTGGGCAAATAGTTTAAAAAGGACAACATAGCCTAGTGTTCCTGTGGCATAAACTGGGAGTCCCAAAAGCACATAAGTCCCATTAAAACTTCCAAAAAATGCCCTTTAGTGGGGATTAATGTTAAAACTCTGACTAGAAACAAAAGGGGTCTTGATGAATCTTTATAAAATAAAAGATTTATTTTTAAGAAAAATGCTTTGAAGTACAGGAAACTCCTAGGAGCATAAAATGAATTGCTTAAGAAGGCAGGCAATCTACAGCAAACACAGAATTCCAAGGCAACATCAAAAACAGAATACAGGTTTTGAAATCTGGGAAATCACAAATAAGCACAGCACAATACAAGTAAGAACTCCTCTTCCTAGCACATTCAAAATAAACTGCCAAGATCTATGGAAGGCCCTCTAATTTATAGGGTGGTGGGCAGTTCCTGGTGGTTATTGGCAGGAGGCCCCGCCTCTTGGGGAACCACCCCTAAAACACATGCTACGTAACACAGTCTACATAGAAATATAGACAAAACCAAAAATAAAGAATTAACATGAAGTACATCAATTAACAATCTAAAATGAACAAAAGAGACATTAAACATGAAATTGAATCCCAGCCAGTGAAGGAACCCTGGCTGAGATATGACAGCCTGGGATGTGTAGTTCAGAAGGGCAACCCTGTTGGGGTGTCTGGGTGCCACCAGAGGGTGTTGCTGCAAGAGAACCTCACTGTTTCATGCTATTGCCATATGACCCAGACGTTCACTGAAGTTCGTAAAAGTTATTTTTCATTGGGCACCTGCTCTCACCCTCCTCTACGTTGTGCAACTCTGTGACCCAAGATTGACAATTTAAACAAAGGACAACAACAAACAACACAAGCATACGTTTACGCTAGCTTAGTTGAACTTCTTCTCTATTACAGAACTTAATTTATGAATTCTGATCTTTCAATTAATGTGGTCAAGATAGATATGTTCCCTAGCTACTTATTACATTTCCAGGGGTCTGCACCATGATGGTGGTGTTGATTTGCTCAAAGTTCGTCTCCTCTGTTTATTATATTCATCACAAAGGCAATTAATTTTCAGTTACACTAATACCAGTGACCAGAGTACATTAGCTGGCTTTATCTTAACTGCTCAGTTACAATCAATAGTCCTCAGAATCAAAGCTGGTGTGCGTATGATTTGGCTGCTGTTGCCTTCAGCTAACTTCCAATCCTTTTGGGTCGACTTTCTCTAGCAGACATGGAAAGATGTTCAGCATGCTTTTTCTGTCTTTGCTAAGGAGCTCTTCCCCTTCTTCGCTTAGTCACACCTTCTGGTTGAATATGGTTTCTCTGAGGTTTCTCACACTGTATACAATTTACATCTGCTTGGGCATTCGGTGATCAGACCACTCCCTTCTTTTGAAAGCTGAATGTATGGCTTTTACACATGGTATCTCTTGCTCAGCCACCTTACTTTACTTTATGGGACTCATGGCCCCATTGTCCAACTCCTTTACAGAAAGTCTTTCACTCTTATAGTCCAGCACAAGGTTGTCCATTGGAGTAAAAGAGATTGCTTCCTAGGCAATATGGAGTAGAGTTTTGGCCAGGCCAAGATCAGGGAGAGCATATAGAGAGTATAGATCTGGTACTTGCAATGGGCTATAAAGGAAGGAGTTGCCAATTTGCCATTGGTTTCTTGGGTGCACATAAGCCCAACCTTTTGAATGACAGTTTATGCAAAGTTTTGTCCATCAAAGTTACCAACTATTGAGTTATCATCACAGAGCAAGTGTTTAAATGGTGCTTCATGAAGACATCTCTAGATGTAATTTTATTTGTGACTGACCAGTCTTATCAGACAAGAGACCCTGAAACTGCAGTCCAAAGAGATCTTGTGGAGAGAAGTGACACTTAAGCTATAATTAAGAGTGTCTGACAGGCACTGCATACAGGCTAGGGTACCATGTCTGGGTGGTGGGGTGTCTAAAGCAATTGCCCAGCAAAATTATCCAACCACATTGCTTATTTAACAACTCTTTTTTCATTTGCCAGGAAGGTGCTTGTCCTACCCCTTCTTTGACTCTACATCTCCTGGCTGTCTCCCCGGAAATCATTTTTAATGTCTGACTTTGAACCATTTCCAGGATAAAGTGACTGATCAATCACTTCTGGAGTTAATATTTTTCTTAGGGGCCATCCTCTTAGAACACCACTTAGCCATGTCATGCGTCTGAGCCCCAGGTCCCATCAAAAAGAGAGGAGAAACTCCAGTTAGACTGCTCACCCCAACTATTCCGTAGGGATCCATACACTCTGTAAAAAGACATCGCTATTCCTTCATTCCTGATTTCAAGCTAACCTGTTTCTTCAAAGGAGTTTAATATGGGAGATTAATGTACAGAAACTGGTATGTCTGTATAAATATGAAAATGCAAACTTTTATGAACAAGAAGAGTAGAACATAACATTAGAACAAGCTAGACGATAACTGGCCATTCAACCCAACAAAGCTCGCCAGTCCTATTCACTTAATTCTTCCAAAATAACATCAAGTCAAGTTTTAGAAGTTTTTAAACTCCTACTGTCTACCGCACTACTTGGCAGCTTATTCCAAGTGGCTGTGGTCTCTGTGTAAAGAAAAGCCTCCTAATTTTTATGCAAAATTTACCCTTAACAAGTTTCCAACTGTGTCCCTGTGTTCTTGATGAACTCATTTTAAAATAACAGTCTCGATCCACTGGACTAATTCCCTTCATAATTTTAAACACTTCAGTTATGTTACCTCCTAATCTTCTTTTGCTTAAACTGTAAAGGCTCAGCTCTTTTTATCTTTCCTCATAATTCATGCCCGGTAGCCCTGAAATCAGCCTAGTCGCTCTTCTCTGAACTTTTTCCAGCACTGCTATGTCCTTTTTGTAGACTCCAGATGAGGTCTCACCAGTGTGTTATAAAGTTTCAGCAGAACTCCCTTGGTGTTGCACTCTACATATCAGGGCGCTATATAACCTGACATTCTGTTAGCCTTCTTAATGGCTTCTCCACACTGTCTAGAAGTTGACTGTGATGAGTCCACTATGACTCCTAAATCTTTCTCATAAGGTGTACTGTCGATTTTCAGACCTCCCATTGTGAATTCAAACCCAGCACTTTTACTTGCTATATGTTATGCTTTACAATAACTAACACTACATTTCATCTGCCGCAAATCTGCCCAAGCTTGCATGCAGTCCAAGTCCCTCTGCAATGATTTAATAGATTGAAGATTATATGACAATCCACCTATCTTGGTATCATCTACAAACTTAATCAGCCTGTTGTTTATATTCTTATCCAAATCATTTATATATTTTAAAAGCAGCAGTGACCCCTGTAGAACACCACTCTTAACACCATCCAGTTCTCATAAGGTCCCACGCACCCTGAGCCAATTTTGCACCCATCTACAAACATCACAGAACGTGAGATGTTTCTTCAGGTTCCTTCTTCACAGGACCAAATGCAAAAACATAAATTTAGATATACAGCAGGTATAGAGTGGATTCAGAAAGTGTTCAGACCCCTTCACTTTCTGCACACCATATTGGGTTTCAGATTTCATTTTAAATGGATAGGTTTGCCATTATTGCCCATAAATCTATACCCAATAACTCATAATGACAAAGTGAAAACATACTTCATAAAAGTTTGAAAATGTATTAAAACTCAAAAGCTGAAATCCATCATTCATATAAGTATTCAACGCCTTTGTTGTGACACTCCAGATTGTGGTCAGGTACATCCTGTTTGCTTTAATTCTCCTTGTGATGTGTCTGATGCTTGATTAGTGTCCACCTGTGGATGAATGGACATCATTTAGAAAGGTACAAAGCTGTGTATATACGGTTCTACAATTTATACTGTATGCCAGGACAAAAAGCAAGCCATGAAGTCCAAAGAACTCTCAGTAACACTTTTAAACTTGTGGTGAGGCACAGAGCAGGATAAGGGAATAAAACCATTTCTGAAGCTTTGAGTGTTTCCAGGAGCACAGTGGCCTCAATAATTGTTAAACGGAAGAAGTTTGAAACAACCAGAACTCATCTTAGAGTTGTTCATCCATTCAAAGTGGGCAAGAGGATCCTTGGTCAGGGAGTTAACCAAGATTGTAATGGTCACTCTAACAGAGCTTCACAAGTCGTCTGCTGAGATTGGAGAGCCTGTTAGTAGTACAACCAGCACTTCATCAATCAGGTGTTTATGGCAGAGTGGCAAGATGTAAGTCACTCTTGAGTAAAACTGATTTGTTACTTTAAAGGACTGAGCACAAAGTCAAAGATTCTTTGGTCTGATGAGACAAAAACTGAACTTCCTGGCCAAGACTCCAAATACTATGTCTGCCAAAGACCAAGCACTGCTCATCACCTTCCTAATACCATCCATACAGTGAAGAATGGTTGTGGCAGTGTCATATTATGAGGTGCACAAGTAGACTGGTCAACATTGAGGAAGGGATAAATGCAGCCAGATACAGAAAGATCCTTGAAGAAAACTTGCTTTTAGCATGACAATGACCTGAAGCAAACATCCAAGACTACGCTAGAGTGGCTTGAGGACAGGTTTCTAACTGTTATTGAGTGGCCCAGCCAAGGCCCAGACTTCAACCCTTTAGAACATTTCTGGAAAGACCTGAAATTTGCAGTACACCACCACCTCTTATCCAACAGAAAAGTGCTTGAGAGGATCTGCCAGGAAGAATGGAATAAACTGACCCAAACACTGCATTTGGTACCACAGGGCTTCTGCAAAATGATGAATTAAGGGTCTGATTACTTATATAACTGAGAGATTTCAGTTTTTGATTTTGAAAAAATGTAAAAAGCTTTCTGAAAACATGTCACTTTATCATTATGGGTTATTGAGAGTGGATTGATAGACAAAATTGGCAAATGTATCCATTTAAAATTAAGTCAACACAATAAAGTGTGCAAAAACCAAGTGAGTCTGAATACTGTCTAAATCCACTGTAGTTCCCAAAGGTGCTGGGGACTCTGTTATTCTGATATATGAAAGAACTATGGCTCTCTGTGCACTGACATTACATTCAAGCAGCACACCATCAGTCTAGTACATTGTTGTCCTGCCAGACATCAGTGACCTGGCCTACCCTACATTCAGACACATCAGTATCACAAACATGACCTACCTTTTCCAGCACAGATGAATTTCATTCAGCTACCTGACTGCCTATTATGGTTCTGTGACCCTCCCATCCATAAATGGGAATCCTAGCCAGGTTGTGACCATGCCCTCTGAGCAGACTTTCCATGACTACACGTATAAACTTAGCCTGGAGACAAGACGCTGAGGTGTACACAGAAAATGAGAGACAGACAGACGATGCTTCTGTCGCTCAGTGTGACACATTGCAGGAAATCATTTCCCGCTTTTACATGATGTGTTGGCAATATAAGTCAGGTTAACAGGTGAATCACAAAGCTTTCCTGGTCTGCTGACTGATACATGACCTGTTGGCACCTGCAGGGCAGCTCTTATAGTATTGCAGTGCACTGACTGTCCGCTTTCTACACGAAGCCTGTTTCAATAGATCTTCAGGACATGTGGAATGTAGGGACTCAGTACGTGTGATCAGATCTCACAGACTTCATTAGGAAAAACAGAGGAGATAGAGGTTGGGACATGTGCTAATACAGCACATTGTCACACCCACCACACGACGAACTATCTCAGGATCCCAATTAAGACCAGAGTGCAGCTGTGCACCTCAGCACCACACTAATTTGAATGAAACAGTGTGAGGTTTCTTTACAGTGCCTGGAGTGTCAGTCCTGCCACCAACCTCCAAGTGTTCCCTGTAAGTTGGAGGACCTGCTTGCAGAGCTAGGTGCAGGCTAATGTCATACCCAGAATGGAGCTATTGCTAGTTAAGGGCCTTGCTCAAGGGCCCAATGGAATGGAATCACTTCTGGAATTTATGGGATTTGAATTGGCAACCTTCCGATTGCTGGCGCAGGCCCCTAGCCTCAGAGCCACCACTCTAGAAAATGAAAAGAAACCAAAACAAAGTGCATATCTTCCTCTCCCATTGTTAATTATTTATTTGCCATCGGTAGTCCCTGTCTGAACTTCAGGTCTCACAAATACCTAATGAAAACACTCCTTTAGTTCATGTTATTTATGTTCTTTTAGAGAATCCAGTAATGGAGAAGAAAGAAAAAAAAATCTTTCACTGGTACCACTTGACTTGATTAAACAGTGAATGCTGAGGCCAAGTGAGGATGATAACATGTTCCACCCTGTCTCTATGCCAAATGTGAGCATGCTGATTCAGACCAAACACAAAGACCCCATTATTCTTGATGATGTTGATGACACTGGGATGTTGTTTCCTCTCCCAACCCATCAAACTGTCTATCATACAAATCTAGAAGACACTTGAGATCTTCTGATGCCGTCCTCATCACTATGTCAAATCCCTGATAAGCAGCTTGTAATCAGAGATGAAAGATAACTATGCAGTACTGTGATTTCTGAGTATGATTTTTGTTTCAAACACTTATTTTTAGTATACGTCCATACTTTTGCTATCTCAAGAAGGTAGAAAATATTTTCAGGCAGCTTCAATGTAAGAAATGTAAATGAAGGTTACTCTCCTCTGCCTTTGACACAGTCAACTACCAGCTTCTTCTTGCCACCCTCTCCGACCCCGGCATCACTGGGACTCCCTTAGGTGGTTTGAACCCTTGAACACGTGTCCCGGCATGTGAGGGATGTCAAGTGTGCACCAGGCAAGCACTGGGGTGCCCCAAAGAATGGTGTTGGACCCTATCCAATTCTCTCTATACACCTCCTCAATTGCCCCTACAATTAGGTCCCATGTTCCTCTTATCAGTGCTATGCTGGTTATATATAGCAGTACCTGTTGTTCCCTCCAGAGGTCCACATGATATCAACTAGAATCTCTGCATGTCTTACTGTTATTGTAAAATGGACGAAGGAACACCATCTCCAGCTCAATCTGGCAAAAATGGATCTTCTTGTTATCCCATCTTGTCTGTCTATTCAGCCTAATTCAGTTTGGCTAACTATTACCCACCATGTTGGTACACAACCTTGGGGTGGTGATTAGCGACCAGCTATCCTTCATGGACCATGTTTGTTATGGTTTCCCGGTCTTACAGATTTACTCTGTAGAATATCTGCAAGATCAGACCACAGAATATGCAGAATAACTCCATTCCAGGCTTTGGTCTTGTCACGTCCGGCTGTGCTGGGGTGTCTCTAGCTTCAGCACTTATTAGGAGCTTAACCACAGCGTCCTTGACATCCTTACCCCTTGGAGTTTTCACACTGTTGCTGACCAGTAAATGGGAGAAACCAGGGCTGGCCTCTAGAAGATCTGAGGCTATAGGCATACATGTACTGAACAGGTAGGGGGAGAGCTCTCAGAGATCTGGGGCTACATGTCTGAAATCAGGAGCTAAAGCCCCAGAAGCATACACCCTAACAATGCCATTGAGTGGCATGTATTAAGTTCCAATTCTTGACGTTTGCCTACAGAGTAGTCAATGGGTCTGCACCTATATACAGTATATGGAGACACTTATGAGGTCTTATGCTTCTTTTCAAACACATAGGTCAAATGCTGAATGGTGTCTGGTGATGTCAACTCTGTGTGGTATCAAACCTCAGTCCAGATTCTTTTTGTGTGTAGCTCCTGGTTGGTGGAACGACTTGCCCACCTCCATTTCAACTGCTGACTCCCTCAATGTGTTTAAGAAGTGTCTGAAGACTCATTGGTTTGATGAATTTCTGTCTAACAGTTGTTGGGTTTTATAATCTAGGAACTGTAACCTGCTTGTACTGTATTTCTGTTCTGAGCTCTTTGCTTGTGGTGATCAATTTTGTGACCTTGTCCTGTTACACTTGTATCCCAAACAGTCTCCAATCTGATGTTTACTCGATTATATTGACCTCCTTTGTACATCACTTTGGTTAAAAGCATCTGGTGAGCAAATAGATTCAAGCATAGTGATTGGAAGAGGTGACAAAAACGGGCTGAACGGCCTACAAAAGAAGACTAAGCCATGAATAGCATAGGTCAGTAGATCCTGCAAATAGCTCACCAAATGTGCTAAACTGGTACAAGCCCATACATAATAGTGTTCAGTGGAAATGCAGGTATACAAGCCTGACAGCGTTTCCAAGAGCCAGAAGCTCCATCGACACAATTACATTTATTTTTATAGCACATTTTCATGAAAAGGATGGAGCTCAAAGTGCTTTACAATGTGTCAAATAAGTAGCTACATGCAAAGAAAAAATGATTAAAATAAAATAAGAATAAGAAGGAATAAATAGTATACCAAAAATTAAAACACTGACACAGAATAAATACATAATTAAGGGAAGTATATATAAGTAATGGACCCAGATGTGATGTTGACATTGTGATGTGCTAAGAGAAATGTCTCCAAACTCCTCAGAATATGGGTGTACAATAACTGAAGACACCACTAAAGAACTGCAAGACAATTCCACTGCTTCAGTGCCTTTTGAATTCTTGACCAACAAATGAGGGAAGATGTGGGTCTTCAGTTCAAAACGTCAATCCCATGAGGCTTTAGTTTCATGACTATGATGTGGAAGTATCTATACTTTTGAGAGTATCTGTTTGACAGTAAGAATTTAGAAAAAAGCATGCATGTTGCACTCATTGAGCAAATGACTGGATAAATGACAAGCGGATTATGTAAGAGGAGTAACCTGAAATGTGTTTCATTCTTTTTTCGTGGATGTTTTTTAAACATCATTTGCCATTTTACAGCATCTCTATTGCCTTCTATTATATCATAAACTTTTTTCTCTCCATTCTGCATGAAAACATGAGATTAAAATGTCTCGCAGTTATCCCTGTAAACTATATGGGGTAAGTCCATCCATCCATTATCCAACCCGCTATATCCTAACTTCAGAGTCACGGGGGTCTGCTGAAGCCAATCCCAGCCAACACAGGGTGCAAGGCAGGAAACAAACCCCGGGCAGGGCGCCAGCCCACCGCTTATGGGGTAAGTAACATATACAAATATCATTGTTGGGTAGAGTATTCCATTCTTTTGTATCATATTTCACAATGTTTCATAAGAAAACAGGAACAGAGGCTCTTAAAAACATGGACAAGTTTCTCAGCATTGGAAAAGGAGAGGAATAAGCGAACACAGGATACATTATAAAAGTTTCTTAAGGTCGTTTATGCAGTGCTCATCAACGGGTTATGGTTAAGAGAACTTAGGGCAACTGAGGATGTAGAATGTTAGTACATTGTATTCAGTATTGTATCATATATATATGACTGTAGTTACATGTAAGTTTTATTTTATTTCTTTTTATGTACTTGTTCTACCCTTTTGTCCCTTTCAAATTTATTAGCATAGCAGATTTTGCCACTGAATTTACTGAGAGTTCAAACCTCTCCAGCTCAGCGTTATTTCATTAGAAAAGAAACTTCTTCTTATTTGATTTTAAATGCCTTCTAGTCGTTCAATAAATGGCTGTGATTATACTTTTGATTTCCAACACATCCATGATGATATACAGTAGCTGGTGAAGAGAAGTTAGCTGACCCCATGTGGGAGAATTATGATAAGATTAAGAAGATTATGGAAGAAATTGCCATCCCAGCTAGTAGCAGTCAAAGCAAACCACACGGCACATGAAATACAGCAGTTGTGCAGACATCAGTGTTTGTAGACTTAAAAGTAACACAGTTTGAAATGCCCATTGAGACTGAAAACAAGATGACAGCTCTTGGGTGCAAAGACTCTCCTGGTAGACTATTGTACAGGTTGTGGAAAGTGAACTGTTCCTGTGCTGATTTACAAAGTCACCATATGTGTTTATGTTCAGCGCGTCTCATCTGTCTGTACTGTAATCAGACCGTTCAGCTGTCCTCTGACACATTTCCTGCCTCTAAACACTAAATACACAAGCTGCTTCAGAGAAATCTACATAGCCACAAAGAATGTCACAAGTAAGGATGACTCTGTTTATAAACCACTGGGTTGGACAAGGAATGCAGAGAGAAGCCACCTCAATGATTTTAAATTGTTAAAAGAGGGGCTCAAGGGTAAAAGAGTATTGACTGTGCGCAATGACATATGTGCTAAACTTCTAAGTCTGAGTGCAATGGAGCATCCTATAGGGAAATTAAGAAAATTAAAAAATGTCAGGTTTTTCACATTTGAAAATGATGTGTCTTAAGGCAGATAAAATTATAAATATAATATTAGGAGAAGAGGACTGAGTGCCTTCTGCTTTGTAGATAGACTCCTCTGTTGAGAACTAAAGATTTCCCAAAAACAAAGGTCACAGACAAGGGTCAACTAGAGGGAGAAATTACCATCAAACCCCAGCTAGTAAGCAAACAGGGCCACATAGAATCTGTGGAAAAAATACGGAGGCATAAAGGCAATGCCAACAAAAGGCAGCCCCAAAAGAAAGCAAAGTCCAAACCCAAAATCCAAAGGGCAAAGTCAAGAAAAAATCACAGGTTTAAAAATATTTAGAAATCACAAAAAGCACAAAATAAACTCAAGAGAACTCACCATACGGAGAGCACATTCACAATAAACTGCAAGGGATTGTGGGATATCACCACCTTTATAGAGTGGCCTCTTGGGGAACCACCCACAAAGCACGAAGAATATTAGACAAGATGCACAGTGTAAGAAACAAGATAAGAATAGCATAAAGTGTTGGGGCACCCAAAGGCAAACCCCATATAACTGGTTGAAAAAAGAAAAAAACAAAAGTGTTTTACAGCAAGCGTTAAATACGTCTTCTCAGACGAGAGTCTAGTCATGACTGACTAAAAAATGGCGTCTTTCTTTTTTTTTTCGTTTTCCTTACTACTTTTGCCCATGTTGTTGGCTGTCCCCTCTTTCTCTCAGGTAGGAATTAAATTCTGATTTGTTATGTTAATGTCTCTTTTGGTCCTGCTTGCTTTTTTACCTTTCTGATGTTTATTTATTTATTTTTTTTCTTATGCAACAAATAACTATGAAGTAAATTGTTGTATAATTTCAACTGGACTGTATGCAATGTTACTAATTAAAATAAATTTAAAAAAAAAAGGTGAATCATTCAGGCTTTAGGTGTTTCCAGCAGGAAGAGGCGTGTCCAGGTGGGCGGACACCAGAAGTGACATCAGTGGTGGTAAAGCCGTCAATCTTCCAGTCTGCAGAGGAGGAAAACAAAGGTTGTTAGCACAGAGCGCCTACCCCTGGAGCGACGGGGAATTACCATCACCAGAGCCCATAAGCTGTCCCCTTTGCGTATGCATGTGACAGTAGATATGCAGAAACTAAATGGCCAACAATATTAAAATAAGAAAAGATATAAAAAATGAACAAAACAGACATGTAAATGGCAGTTGGACCCCAGCCAGACTGAAATCTAACATTCTCAGAACTTCTCACTAAATATCACAAGGGGCTGAGGGTTCGAAGGTAACCAGAGTTGAAATATACCTACGTGATACTGTGATTTGTGAGTGTGATTTTTGCTTAGCATACATTCATATATTTGCTAACTAAAAAAAGCAAACAAATGATTTAACTGCGGCAGCAGTAACGATCTAAGGACTGCAAATGAAGGTTAGTGATTGGAAGACATGCATTGTTCCAATCTTAGAGAAGAAGGTGGAATTGGCTTAAAAGGAGGCAAAACTGGTACTGATCCATACAGATGGAAGAGGAAAGTGTGGATAGAAAAGTCTGTCAGAGTTTCAAAGAGCCAGAAGCCCCTTTGGCCGAGATGTGACGTACCAAAGGAGATGCCTCCAGACTCCTCATAAAATGGGCAAAGAACTGTAAGATGATTGTATGCTACAATGGCTTCTCTTTGGCTGTATGTATATATTATATTATACTGCAATGTATATTAGGAGTGAAAGCTTCCTTTTAGAGAAGTTGCACAAATCCTTTCTTTTTTACCATATTTCGTTACACAGCCGTTTGTGAACAGTCATTTAATCTTTCAGGTCTTGCACTGCATAGCTCTCATTTTAACTCTGTTCAAGTGTCTCCATCTCTCTTAATGCTCAAATGGTGCTGAAGAGCTTATCTGTTCTCTCATACTGTACATGTTAGATCAGCTATTCCTGCATTTAATTCTTTTGTAAAAGACTTTTTTTCTCCTTACGGTGCTATACTGGAAGGCTGCTGCTTTGAAGTAAGGAGACCAGGGTTTGCGTCCCAGGCTCCAGTTGAGAGTGCATGTTCTCCCTGTGTCTGTGTGGGTTTCCCTCCATAGTTCAAAGACATGCAGGTTAGGTGAATCTGTGACACTAAATTGGACCTGGTGTTTGATTTCTGCCCTGCGATGGACTGGCGCCCTGCCCAAGATATGTTCCTGCCTTGTGTCCTGTGCTAGCTGGGATAGGCTCCAGCTCTCATAATCCCCCCTAACCACCCTCCCACCAATCATGACCCTGAACTATAATAAGTGGCTTAGAAAATGACATGTCGTGCCAGTACAATACTATTAATAATTCTTGAGCAAGCAATGTGACGTTGAGGTTAAGGTATGAGGCTATAGCCAAGAAGGCTGCCGATGCAGTCTCCACACATGACTCATTCTCCAACCTTGAGTGAGTCACTTTCTCGATTTAAATAATTTTTTATTAGTTCTAAAGAGCAAAAAATGGGGAAGAACCAGATAAGAAAAGTGCAACATCAAAAAGAGAATAAAGTTCCCAGCCCACATTTTGGAGATGCTTGAAAAAAATGCTGTTGTAGTAGCCTGCTCTACATGTCCCAGTTAGAGCAAAAGTAGTGATTTTTAATAAGTGCAATTCCGCTTTTTTAAAGATGACATAGAGGTTGGAAAAGAGAAATGAATATGAGTTCTAAATTAGTTATTAGTTATCCAGGTATTTATTAGACTTTGGGTTTGTTTTTTCCAACAAGATGGTTGGAGGATCGTAGCAGCTAAAGAACTCAATGAAATCCATTTTTTTTATTAATGGATGAAAAGGAATGAAATTTAAAAATTAAGATGTAAGAAGCTCTGGAGAACAAGAAATAAAAACTTCCAAAGCAAATGAAAGAGAGGTGGAGATGGAGGTCCACAAAGATTTGACAGCCGGGCAGGAATAAAATATATTATAAAAGTAGCTGGGCAGTTTAAGAGAGTATAAATTACAAATTGGATATGGGGCTAAACTCATTACACATCGTTTTAAAAGAGTTGTGTGAATCCTAAGGGACAATGTTACATTAAATAAACTGGTGATTCCAACTTGTCAAGCAACTTGTTAAAGATTGAATCAAGGCAGACGGGGGATGCAGACCTAAAATCACACTCAACTGAAATAGCGGAGACTTTTTACTGCTGCATACAAAGCTGAGACAGGTTTTATTGAAAGCATGTTGTTGAAACAAAATTGAAAAAAGAACGAGATAAGACAGGGGATGATAGAGAGATGCTGCATGTTTTGAGGACAACCTGAGCTGTAGGTAAAAGAAAAAAGTGGAGGATTTAATCTTCCGGGGCTCCACCTGTAAAATGTTTCAAATTTCAGATTGGCTGCATCAGAAAAGAATTTGGAAAAACATGAAATTAACTTGTATAGAATTTAGAGTGTTTAACCACTTAATGATGCTGACATATTATATTATTTCAACTGAGATAAAATGTTTTATGGATGATTTTTATTTTATTTTATTTTTTTTATTGATTTTAATTAGAAGGAGATAACATTCCATACAATCAAGTCAAACTTAACAAAGCAAAGCAAAATTCAACCCCCACCTAAGATGAAGAGAGGAGTGTCAGCAACCAAAGTTACTCTATAAAAGAAACAAGAAAGGAAGAATATCCTTTACCCGAAATGGAAGCTGATTCTAAAATGTTATTGATTAGATCCTGCCATATTTTAAAAATGTTTTGAACAGATCCTCTAAGTGAGAATTTGATTTTTTTCCAAATAGCATTGAAAATGAGTTATACATTGACATAAAAGTGGTGGGGTGGGATTCTTCCAGCTGAGTAAGATAAGTCTACATATTAGTAGGGTAGTAAAGGCAGCTACACTTTGCTTGTCTTTCTCCACTTTAAGTCCATCTAGGAGTCCACCAAACACAGCTGTTAATAGGTTCAAAGTGATTGTGACACCGAGACTGTCAGATGGGTATGCAAAGATTTTTGTCCAACATGTTATGGCCCAGTGAGGCTGGAGCTCGATTGCAAAATTTATAGATTGAATCTTTCCCTGATGATTTTTATTTCTACTTGGCACCTGATGAATCTCGTTTTCATGTCCAGACATTGATGGATTCCACTTGCTCTAATACCACTTTCCCATCATTGCAATGTCCCTGTGAAACCTTTCAAAATGTTCATCACTTCACCAGCCATCCAGCAGAAGGACGTGGAAATGGTGCAGAGTGGTGCAGAGCCGAGGGTCCACATGAACAACAAAATAGACTGGTCTGACAACATGGTGGTTCTGCACAGTCATGAATACTGGTTTTAGCTAAGACAAAAGAGCATTGCAGATCAATAAATATCATTCAAGGTTTGTTTGCAACTTCATGGAAGATTTTGAGAATATTGTGGCTCTGATTGTGGTTCTAATTCCTATGGCTTTACATCCTTTTATAACCTGATGAATATTAATTATTTTATTGTAGAGGTTTTCAGCAGTTTTTTTGTTGTGAATGATGTGCCTGTAGTGCATACAGTATGTTCTGATAATTTAATTGTGATGGTAAAGGCAATGTTAGTCCAGTTTATATTGTGCAGGGCAGTCTCCTGGGGAAGCAACCTGAGCTCAAAAGAAGGACAAAGCCTAAAGAAACTGAGCAGGAAAGCCTGCTCCACCACAAGGCTAACCCTGGACACAATAAAAGCTGCTGCAGTAAACAGGGTGATAGCAAAACTGGATGCCATCATGAAAAATCACCTCCATCCCCTCCAGGAGGCACTCTTTTAGAGCACCTTTAGCCACAGGCTCAGTCCACCAGTTCATTTTGAAATACCATTTTGAAATATCTGATTGATTGGTTGATTGATTGATTGATTGATTGATTGATTGATTATTTGTCTGGTGTATATGTACCCTCATTTTTTATGCTCTGCTGCTTTATGCATCTGAATTTCCCAATGGGATTAATAAAGCTGATCTAATTAAATTTAATTAGCAGGAAAGACGTCCAAGTGTGAATACTGTACAGAAAATGAATCTTTAGTGAATTGTTTTCTACTTGGTTTTGTTTGCTTGATGCATATTATTAACCAGCTGAACATAGTTTGGTGTTCTGTAGCTGACAAGAAAATTCTCAACAACATCCTTGAATTTCTTCCTTGGGATTTCCAAAGGCCCCACAAGCAGATCTTCTGTCTGCTTATCATTGGTGACATGTCTGCTTTGTGGACTGACAAAAATGTCTTCCTTAATCTTGGCATCAGTTATTCTAGGAAGCATCTCAAGTATTGAAATTCTTCACCTTCCTTCTTCATTGTATTCACAAAAAAAAATTATAGGAAGCTAAATACCTTTGTTGGGCTGACAAGTGGTTTATGTGTCACACTTTTCTTCCCTGGACCCAAATGCTTATGGAGCGGCCAGTTCTTTAATTTAATGAGACTCTTTAGCTTGGCTGTTCAATACACAGGAATTGACATGTCCGAGCTTCAGTCCTAGTATAGTAGTGTCACTACTTTTAGATCACCACAAGAGGAAAGCACGAAAATCGGTGATTGTAATAAAGAGCTATGTGATAGATCAGCAGTCTAAAATCCATAAGATATATTCAATAATATTTAGGAAGCAAAATCTTCAATGCCTGATTGTAATCAATCAAAATCCTTTTCTTATGTTTTTCTCCGGGCACTCCAGTTTTCTTCTGACATCCCCAAAGGTGTATTGGTAAATCCATTTTGGCCCCATGTGAGTGTGGGTGTGTATGCGTGGGACTCGAATGCTGTGCAGTGCTCATTAATGCATTATGTTCTGTGCTGAATTGAATTAAGAAGGTTTGGATATATTTATACTTTACAGTAAAGTTAGATTGTTGCTAGCCCTTCAGTATAGAAACATCCTGCATGTAACAACAGTGCAGTATATGGTACAGAAAAAACTCATTAAGCATAGCAGTGGTAATAAATAAAAACCAATTGATAAGCATTTTGAGACAATCGGACTACTGGACAAGCACTAGAGTGGAGGATGCAATTATCTGTCTGCTCCAAAAGGCTTGTTCTCACCTGGACAAAGCTACACTTTAGAGGGTTGTGTTTTTTGATTTCTTCTGTGCTTTCAATACCATGCAGCCATCTCTATTAGGGGTAAATGTGCAGGTGGGTGAATCTATGGCTTCCTGATAAAGGACTATCTGTCAAGCAGACCGCAGTTTGTGACACTCAAGGACTGTGTGAGCAACAGTGAGGCACCACAAGAAACAGTCCTGTCTCCATTTCTCTTGACTGTGTACACCTCGAGCTATAAATATAACAGCAGGTCATGTCACATTCAGAAATTCTCAGGTGACTCTGCCCTTATGGGATGTATTGATAAAGGGGATGCGACAGAGTATAGGAGTCAGGTGGAAAAGTTTGTTTCTTGGTGCAAAGAGAATTGTCTGCATCTGAATTTCAGTAAAACCAATGAATTAGTTATTAACTTTCACCATAACAAAGAGCCTCTATGTCCCATCACTGTTCAGGGAGTGGATGTAGAGGTGGCTCACTCCTACTAATTCTTTGCACTTATATAGCGCTTTTCCCAGTACTCAAAGTGCTCAGCATTTGCAGGTTAAGAGCCTTGCTCAAGGGCCCAACAGAGCAGAGACCCTATTGGCATTTACAGGATTCGAACCGGCAACCTTCCGATAGCCAGTGCTAGTACTTGGGGGTCCATATTAATGACTGGTCATTAATATGAGGCATATCCATGGAGGGACGCACAGACCTCTACAGGCTACACAACGGCACCTTGACTGCCATTAGGTATCAGGATGAAATCCTTAGACCCATTGTCAGACCCTGTGCTGGTGCAGTGGGCCCTCGGTTCCTCCTGGTGCACGACAATACCTGGCCTCATGTGGTGAGAGTATGCAGGCAGTTCCTGGAGGATGAAGGAACTGATGCCATTGACTGGCCCCCATGCTCACTCGCCTGACCTAAATCCAATAGATCACCTCTGGGACAGTATGTTTTGGTCCATCTGATGCCGCCAGGTTGCACCTCAGACTGTCCAGGAGCTCAGTGATGCCCTGGTCCAGATCTAGGACACCATCCATCATTTCATTAGGAGCATATCCCCCCCGATCTTGTCAGGCATGCATACAAGCACGTGGGGGCCACACAAACTACTGAGAATGATTTGGACTTGCTGCAATGAAATTTTGGCAACATGGACTAGCCTGTCGCATCATATTTTCACTTTGATTTTCAGGGTGTCTCTGAATTCAGCCTTCTGTAGGTTGATAATTTTAATTTCCATGAAATGATGTTGCATCCTTTCATTCCTAACACATTACCCAGTCCATATCAATAGAGATATCCAGCAGGTTTTCTTTCCCATTGAGAGTTGATGTGTTTTCAAAGTGTTTGGGACTTGTCATTATCCAGATGAGAAGTTTGCACCCGCAGAGAAATTACTGTATGCTACTTATTTAATCAAACAAAATTAGCTTTGCATGAAGAACATGAGAACAAGTGTATTGGACCTTCATGGGCTCCATTATTTTCTTTGTTGTAGTTTTCAATTTTGAATATGGCAGGGTTGGGTTGTTTAAAGCAGTGGGACAGGTGGGTACAGAATATAGGGTTATTATTTTAGCATTTGTTAAAATTACTTGTGCTTCTCTTTAAAATGTTGACTTTTGTGTGTCAATACAGATGTTGTAAGTTAATTGTGATGGACTGGCTGGTCCACGGATGGTTTCTACCTTGTGCCTGATGCTTGTTGGGATAAGCTCCAGATTCCCTGCGACCCTCCTCTGGATAAGTAGGATTAGAAGACGGACAGACAGATGTGATGAAAAACTGTACTGGACTTCAGAAGAATGGTACAGCTTGACTGACACTTTACAGTGCAAATGAAGTACAACAATATCTGTTATGGATAATTATGAGCACCAAAAAACTGGTAGATGATTAAGCAGCAAACAACAACAATATTTATTTCTATAGCACATTTTCATACAAATGATGTAGCGCAAAGTGCTTTACATGATGAAGAAAGAGAAAAAAGACAAAACAAATAAGAAAATAGAACACTAATTAACATAGAATAAAAGTTTGTCAAGACAAACAAAGGGTCAGAATACTGAAATTGCCAAATTAGCCAAAACTGAATAGACAGAAACCAAAAGGAAGTCAAAAAAGAAACGTCATTACTGGAGCAGAAAGTCCAACCATTAGGGCCTAATTGATTTTAAGCTAACTGCCACTTGTTATGATTGGTGTTTATTTTGTATTCATTTTCACTAAGCTTATGTTTCTCTTTTTTTATGTATACGCATAGCTTTTTATGGCCACAGAATACAATTCTGTTATTATTTTCTTTCTGGACTACAGGGGTGTCCCTAGCTTTAGCACACCCCCCACTTCTTTTAATGTTGTTAGTCATAAATATATGTTAGATTTATTAGTAGGTCGGAGGGGCGGGGGGTCTCTGTAAAGTCTTGCGCAGTCATCCATACATGTCAGAACATGGCATGGGGTAAGGGGGACTGGGCTTTTGAAGATCAAGGCTGGCCGCCTAAGTACATGGGATGGGGTAGAGAAGAAGGTCTCTCAAATACCAGGGTTAAACACCCGAGATCAGGGGTTAAAGCCCTGGAAGCCTCCCAAAGATGCCACTGCTGGAGTACAGCCTTCAGGCAATCACAATTTTCTTGCATCTATTTCTGTTGCTATCTTGAGTTTAACGTAAGAGATTGCCACATTGTTGCTAGGCAACATCATTTGGGGGTGCACACCACTGACATCATCAGCCAAATGGGATTAAAGGTCACCACCGGTGCACATCCAGATACATCAAAAGAATCTCTGTGAGATTGTTATGCTAAAAACTAAAAAGGTTTTGACGTTGATTTTTGGGTAGTTATTAGGTTTTGGCAAAAGACAGGACAGATTGTAACAATCTTTTGATAGTATTTTTTGGCATTTTGTTTCCCAGTCACCTCCATTATTCAAGCAAGGAACAGGATGCCCCTCTTTAAAGGCAGACATAATATTGCTAAGAAGGTCAAAGAGATTTGTTTTCCTCAAGGGATAAAGCATTGTGTGACTGTCACCATATCTCTATTGTCATTTATGATGCCAACAGCACAATGATCACATGACTAGATTCAAGGTGCTATGGAAATAAATATAAACAAGACAGTTGTAAAAATTAACTTAGTAAATTCAATTCCAAACATGAAACAAATGTCAGGATTAAAATATGTATATAAAAGTGGCTAATATTAAAACATTAAAAAGTTAAAAGAAGCAAATGTCCTGTGCATAATAGTGCCAAGGAATAAATAGGTGTTCATAAAAACAGTTAATCACTTTAGTAATTTCCTCCATTTCCATTACGTGGCATGTTTAGTTAATTTTTTTATGAGCTTCCTTTAAGTGATAAAGATTGGGGGTGTCTATTTTCTGACCCAAGCAATTTGGTTCTGCAATTTATTTTGTGCTGAGAAACACAAAAAGATGTCAATTTGTTTCATGTTATTTTTGTTGCAATTGTGTTTTACATTGGACACCGCCATTTTGACACTTTTTGTGTGGTCATAGCCATGATAATGTGTCCTACATTTCACCAGGAACGTGGGACTGGTGACATCATCTTTGCGACTGCATAAAGATCACTGCATGCATTCTCAGCATATCCAAAATTTATTAAAAGTTTAACAATTACATGCATTTCTTTTTGTGACTCCTGGCATTAAATTCAGCTTTGATTTGTTGACTTTGATTTTGGGTTAGCATTTCTGACATTTTGTTTCCTGGTGTCGACCTTTGTCTTGTTTTGGATGTCACACACGTGCGCATGGGAGGCAGCTAAAGGGCTCGAGGGAAGGCAGTTCCGAGGCATGCCGGGATGTGGCAGAGTGCACTGATTCTTTTTTTCCCTTGCCTGTAGACCATTCCTGGGATATCTCACCAGGCTCTCATGACGTCACTTCCGGGACCGAGCCAATGGAAAAAGACCTTACCGGCTCCGGCCCCTGTGATGTCACCTCTGGGCTCGAACCAATGGCAGATGAACCTGAGCCAGACCCATATGACCTCACTTCCTGTCTCCCCCTTTAAAAGTCTAACCGTTTTCCCTATGTGTCAGTGTTGTTGCGGACTCTGTTGTAAGCACTTCAGTGCTCTTTATTTGAACATACGACTTTGCAGCCAGGATACCTCATTATACGGGTGGCTGCCCTAAACCTTTATCTGTGTGATGTCTCGTTACTGCGACATGGACCATGTTTATATTCCTAATCCTTCCTCATACAATTTTTTACTGAGTAGCCTTTCCTGTCCATGCAAACTCTTAGATCTCAGGATGACTGACCCCAAGAAGGGACCGTTGTTTTGGGGACATAAGGGAACTGCAAGGGGAAGTAAAATATGTAAAGGAACAAATGACTGAACTTGCTTCAGGTCTGTATGACAATATGTGTGTTGTAGTGGTGTCTCTAGCAAAAGAAATAAACACACTCGATTAATTTTCTTCATTTGACTTTTTAAGAGTCCCCCCCCACCTAGTTTTAAATGTTGTGGTCGTTTAAGGGATGACTTACTAATGAGCACAAAGGGGAAAATATCATTACTGCTCCATTTTAGCATTCAGTGTCATTTTCATCTTTGTCTGCTCTGCTCTTTGTTAAACATCAGGAAAAAAATGAAAGACTCAAAGTTTACAGAATTTAATTAAAAACAAATATGACAAAATAGACATTAACTGTAACTATTTGCATACCAGTATTTATATATTATTTATGAATAACTGCATTTTTCCCAGTTGATTATGGTGTTCGTCAGGGGTGTGTTTTTGCTCCTACTCTGTTCAATGCTTGTATGGACTGGGTGTTGGGCATGTTGTGGGGTGCAGCAGCTGTGGTGCATCTGATGGTGAAGAAAGGTTCATGCATCTTGACTTTGCTGATGATGCTGTGATCTTCGTGGAGTCAATGGAGGCTCTGGAGAGTCTAAGCAAGGAGTCTGAGTGTCTGGGCTTGTAAGTGTCCTGATAAAAGCCAAGATCCAGACCTTTAATGACCTCTTGGGCACGGCCATCAGCAGTGTGTCTGTCTGTGGAGAGAATGTCAACCTTGTCGAGAGGTTTACTTACCTCGGCAGTGACATTCATGTCTCTGGTGACCCTTACTATGAAGTCAGTAGATGAACTGAGAGAACATGGGGGGATCATGAGGTCACTGGAAAGGGGTGTGTGGTGCTCCCAATATCTTTGCTAAAGGATGAAAGTCCAAGTCTTTAGAGTCCTGGTGCTTCCCATCTTGCTATGTGGTTGAAAGATATAAACGCTATCCATTGACCTGAGATGAAGACTGGAATCCTTTGGTACTGTGTCTCTTTGGAGAATCCTTGGGTACCGTTGATTTGACTTTGTGTCGAATGAGTGGTTGCTCATGGACTCCCGAATGAGGCACATTACCTGCATTGTGAGGGAGTGTCAGTTACGGCACTACAGCCATGTGGCACGTTTCCTTGAGGGTGATCCACCTCGTAAGATGCTCATTGTTGGGGACCCGAGCGGCTGGACCAGGCCAAGGGGACACCCACATGACACATGGTTGTGGCAAATAGAAGGTCATTTCTGGAGAGTGGGACTGGACTGCGTGTCTGCCTGGGTGTTGCCAACCAGGATCCTGAGATGTTTCGTCATATTGTGGGTGCAGTACCATTGCATGCTCCCCAACTTGACTTGACTTGACCTATGAATTAAATTTTGCTCTATCATATTTTTCTGAATACAGTAAAAGAAAAAAAAAAACACCAACTAATACAACTAGAAGATCATTTGAATATCCGGCTGACTGACTGACTATGAAGCTGTTGCGACCTCAGGGCCAGGACTGATAGAACTTGACATCCACGGGTCTTCAGGCTCAATAAAAGCTTATAAGAACCTTAAACCAAAACAGAAATGGACCAAAACTGTTGTGTGGGAGGAGAGCACCTTTTGCACTTAATCCAGAGCAGAAAAGCTCCTCCTGGAGAGGGTTTGGCTGCTACCCTGCTACAGACCTTGGACACACTAGCAGGTGTGTGTGTGCACATGAGTGTGTGTGTGTGTGTGTGCCCGCCTTATCTGTGTTAAAGTCAGGCAGCAAGCTCAACATTAAAAAAAAGCGAGCCATGGCCTTGGGGGGCGAGGTACAGGGTGGTATGCTGGTGACTCACTTTCCTGCATTTAAATTCCTCTCTTGTTTTCCACTTTCTATGAGGCTCTCCCACATGAGAGCATCTGGTTTAACTTTGGGTGATGTTTTCATTTCACGCCAAGGACACTTTAGTGAAACAGAGATGAAATGTGTTCTCAATAGGAGTAATAATGTTCTGAAGGAGCCTGACCTTTTTTAATTTATAATTTTTTTTTTAAGTAAAACAATAGAAGAGTAGGTCATGATAGGCATACAGCATAACAGGTCAGTGGGAAAGGACAAATTTTTAAGGTTGTTTTACTGTACCTGTCAATCAGCTCTCTTTGTTCCCATTCAAAATATGTCTCTAAAAGCCGAAACAAATCTATACATTGTCAAATGTGTGTGAGGGGGTCATGTATCCTATGATAAGCAGTGGTGGGATGCACAAAGTATTGCCTCACATGTCCATATGTGCTTTTCACATATTCACAGCCTTCTTCTTCTCTGCATACCGGGCTGTTTCCATCATGGATCATATGTCCTGGGCTATGAGGATTAAGATATTGCTAGGATGTTTTATCTGGTAATGTTCACCTGTATCTAAGAATGAAAAATGTGAAGATGGACTGTGGTTAAGAAAAATACCTTTTCACTGGCTTTTCTTCCAACAAACGGTTCCTTTGCCTTCACTCCAGGTGAGCATCACCCTACTCCACTCTTGACTCTGTCCCTGAACCTTTTATGCCACTACATTGCACCTAAGAAGCACTTCTTGGACAGGCAGAAGTCTCTCCTAAGAACAGGGGAGCCTCATCGGCAACATCAAAAGAACCCAGCAGGGCCACCCACTGAAATTACAGTTCCCCAGCAGCCCTGTGAGTGTCCAAATGGGAGCACCATGAGAGGAATGCTACCACCCAGGGTACTGGAGGAATATGAGGCAGCCTCCCACTGATCATCTGCTATAATGGTCTCCCGTCCAAGCAAGGAAACATCATGGAACCCAGGCAGGATTCCACTCCATCCATGCCTGTCGCACTGCCCACAGATGTAGCACTCCAATTTTAATGAAAACCTGCCATTCAAAATAGATTACATGAGTAAGAAATGAGCCTGAAACCACAGGATAAAATGCTTTATTGGTCCAGAATATGGCAGCACATGGTGGTCATTAAACAGGTAAAACCCCTAAGGTTGGAGATGAAAGCAACTATGTGTTGCTTCATGGCTTCATAGAGAGTGGCCAGGTGTTGTAGGTCAGAAGAACTGTGACTTTCCTTCATTTCTCCAGGATTGCTGTTACCAAGAGCTTTTATGTTTTTCCCCTCGGTTCTCAACTGGCCACATGGTTTGTTATCCCGAATATCTGCTAACAAGACTCTGAAACTGTAGTGAAGCACCCAAATAAGGCTGGAATTGCCAGCAAGAAATTGAGCAAGTCACAGACAGGCCATGGTAATGGCCAGGGTGACAACATGGATGTAGCCTAGGGCAGTATGTCCAGAATGTGTGTAATGTGCCACAAAAGGTTTAAAAGCTGCAGTTAAGGAAGGACGTCAAGATGGCAGGCAGAGGATACTTGATTCCTTTGGGAATTAGAAGGACCATGCAGCACCATTGAGAGAGTGAGTAGAGAAGTTACTCCCGAGGAGACCCAGCCCTGCAAAGCTAACTGATTATTCAGGAATACATGGACTTCAGGGGACACTAGAAGGTGTCCTGGAGCAAGTATGGAGTTGACTCTCTCCCCAGAAGTAGAAGACTAGAGGGGCCTTAAAGACAGGTCTCAATTAGACCTCCTGGGATTGTTGAGTCAGGAGAGGAGTAGATGGCAAACACTTGACTGGTGGGAGGAGGATTAGCCAGACAGGAGAAGAGACAGAAGAGCTAAAGGGAGTGTTTTGAATGTGGAACTCTCATATGTGGGATCATGATGAAACTTTTAGAGGGCTTTAAGAGGGGCAGAACTGAGAAGATGCACAGTGCCTCACATGCCTGCCTGTTCCCTCCTCAGTTTAAGCAAAAGAAGACTAAGAGGAGATATGACTGAAATGTTTAAAATTATGAAGGGAATTACTGTGGTACAGTAGATTGAGACTGTTATTTTAAATCAGGTTCATCAAAAACATGGGGGCAGAGATGGAAACTTGCTTAGGGTAGATTTCACACAAATATAAGAAAGTTTTCTTTACACAGAGAACCACATACACATGGAATAAGCTACCAAGTCATGTGATAGACAGTAAGACGTCATGGACTTTTAAAACTCGACTTGATGTTATTTTGGAAGAATTACGTGGATAGGACTGGTGAGCTTTGTTGGGCTCAATGGCCTGTTCTTGTCTGGAATGTTCTAATGTTCTGAATAAAGCACTCCTGACCCAGAGATTGACTTCTGAGTCCAGCCAAGCAATGGCTTACCTTGTCACTTCCACCTCCTTCAAGATAAAGCTCTCAGGATAACCCAGCACTGGCGTCAGTCTCAGCTGGGCCTCCAAGAAGCACAACTGATGGTGACCAGCAGAACTGTGAAAAACATTTCTTTTTCTACTTTCTTTTCCCGACTACAAATAAGCAAGACATTCCACTTGGAACCCCAAACCTTTGCTTTCTCCCTTATCTCTTTTGTAACAGAGATAATGGGGATTAAAAATATAGTAAGGAATGAAGAGAAATTAGCTGAGTTAAGGACTGCACAAGATGTATTTGTTTTCTGAAACATTGCTTTGTTCGTGTTCTGTTGCTGCTGTATTAGAATAGAATAGAATGCCTTTTATTGTCACTACTAGGGGGCTCCGCCCCCTGCTCGCTTCGCTCGCCAACCCCTGGCGTTGGGACATGACAAAGAGTGAGATGTATGAATTAGATATAGAATAGTGTGCAGCTTTGGATGATGCGCATAGAAATAACAAATAGAGTGTTTGGCATATATTAATGTTTTATTGGAATGTGCTCCATGATGTCAGCATCCCGATTAATGTAGTCCAGCAGCGATTTGTATTTATCGGCTCTAAGTGAAGGCTGGTTGTTTTTTATCCACTGCAGATCATTTGATTCCGCTCGAACATAAACGTCAACGATGTATTGTTGAGTCAGCTTTCCTGCATTGAGTAATGGATTAAAGTCGTCCCTTACTGAGAGTGTGTAGGAGAAATATTCTTTCATGGATACACGTGATCGTCTCTGTGCCTGCTGTTTTTTAATTCTTGAAATTGTAGCACTCCATCCTTCCTGTCCAGTTGGAAATAATATGGGGTATGTTAAAGTATTAAGAAGCGGAAAGCAAATGTCTATGCGTTGGAATGTAGGTGTGTTGTTCTTATCAGGACGTAAATGTAGAACAATATCTCTGTCAAATGGAGGCTCACCATCTTTACTTTGAAAGACAATTGCCACTTCATTAACGACGGGCAGATTGTATCGTCTTGGATCTTGTTCTTTGTCCTTTATCAAGACCAAAGCAATTGTAGTTGCCGCTATAACTTCTGCATTTGCTTTTGTATTTGCCTCCTTTTCAACTTCATGTAGCATTTTTATAGACTTAGCTAATGGGTGATTGTTTATGACATGAGTGACGTTTCTCATTATAGGCTCCGTGCATTGTTTGTTTTCAGGAAGGTTCATGCGTTGATATCTAGGATGTAGATTTGTGCATATTTGCGTTGTTGATTTGTTTCAGGGTGCACTGTTCCAATGCGATGCAATATTTGTCCACATATGCGAAAGCAGTATGGGCCATTGCCTTTTGGTGGCCTGATATGTACTCTGCTAGATGCAAAAGCAAATGAACTATTGTAGGATGTAATGCAGTTCATAAAGTTTTTACTTTCAGGCACATCGTTAGTTAGAAGCCTCTTTAGATATTCAGGATATGAATGTAAAGGAGGCAGTCTAATCTGACCTTCTTGATAACAACGTGTAAATTCATTATTTGTATTGCCAGTTGTTTCTTCTGGCGTAAGCGTTTAACAGGTGTGTGGCCTTGATGTCCGCGACGGGCAAAGTCCGTTTCAGTCTACGCCGTGCATTGTTTGTATCGAGCCTTGTGCGTTTTTGTATGTCGGTCATTTGAGCTTTGTGCTTTTCGCGTCTTGCTTTTTTTTTTCTGTCAGTTCTTACTGGACTGTTTTGACTTGACACAACATGTTGATTTTCCAACCCATTGTGGCGGTCATATATTGGACCTGATCTGCACTTCTGGACTATCTGTTGCCAACATTTACAGCACTGACTCTCTGACCATAAAGCAGTATTTTTCACTGTCTCATTACCTCTCCCACCTCTTACCTGTAAACGACAAATTTCTTACAGAAACCTTAAAAATATCTGTCCCTCTATCCTTTCTGGATCCATTTCTGATCTTTTACTGTCTGCACCTATTCCATCAACACTAGATAGTTTTGTTCACCACTATAACACAGCCCTTCACTCAGCATTAGATAAAACAGCTCCTTTAAAACATAAGGAGGTTTTCTTTAAACGCTCAGCTCTTTGGTATAACTCAGAATTGCGATCTATGAAAGCAGCTGGCCGACGCCTTGAGAGAATGTCACGTAAGACTGGCCTCACCGTGCACATCCAGGCTTTCTCTGACCACCAAAGAGCTTACAGAGAAGCACTAACTTCTGCCAAGAACACCCATTATGGCAGAATAATAGAAAGTAGCCATGATAACCCAAGGGTTTTGTTCTCTGTAGTTAATAAACTAATCGAACCCGCATCTGGTCCAACTACCTCTTCTACTGAAGTCTGTGAGGAATTCCTCCACTTTTTCCGTAACAAAATTAAAGATCTAAATAATTCAACCAACATAAATACATCATCTGTTTATATCTCTCCCTGTTTTCCCACTCCATCCAGCTCCTTCTCTAAGTTCTCACCAGTCACATCTGCGTTTGTTAATGACCTGCTTTATAAGATGAGGCCGACTACTTGTGTACTGGACCCCATCCCCACCACACTACTTAAATCCTGCCTTCATGCCATAATCCCGACTGTTACAACAATAATAAACTCATCCCTTGACACTGGCTCTGTGCCGCTCACTTTTAAAATTGCTTCTGTAACCCCAACGTTAAAAAAGCCTGGCCTTGATGCTGACAATCTTAACAATTTCCGGCCTATTTCCCACTTACCTTTCCTGTCAAAAGTTCTTGAGCGTGTTGTAGCTTCCCAACTCACCAATTACCTAACCTCTAATAATTTGATGGAACCCTTTCAGTCTGGTTTCAGGGCGCGGCACAGCTGTGAAACTGCTCTGCTACGGTAACCAATGATTTGCTTATGGCAGCAGACTCTGGACAAACCAGCATATTAATTCTGTTAGACCTCAGTGCAGCATTTGACACTGTCAGACATGACATCCTACTGTCCAGAATGGAGAACATGCTGGGTATCTCTGGCAGTGCCCTCCAGTGGTTCAAGTCCTATCTGACTGATAGGCAAGAGTTCGTTAGTCTTGGCAACAGCAGATCCAGCTCAGCACCAGTCACACAAGGAGTCCCTCAGGGCTCTGTCCTCGGTCCTCTGCTTTTCTGTATTTATATGCTTCCCCTTGGCCATATTATCCGTAGTTATGGATTGGGTTATCATTTTTATGCAGATGATACTCAGCTCTACTTCAATGTTAAAAGTGGAACTTCATCAGAGCTTTCTCAGCTCACAACCTGCCTTAGTGAAATTAAAACCTGGATGGAGCAGAACTCTTTAAAATTAAATTGCAATAAAACTGAACTCCTGCAAATTGGGACTAAAATGCAACTTAATAAAATGAGCTCCTTCCCAGTCCATCTTGGCAGTGATCTCATCAGACCTGCCTCTACTGTAAAAAATCTTAGTGTCATTTTTGATTCCTCCCTCACTTATTCCGCCCACATAAATCACATTCAGAAACTTTCTTACTTTCACCTCCGTAACATATCCCGTGTTCGCTCCTTCCTCTCCTTCTCTAATGCTGAGAAACTTGTCCATGCTTTTATCACATCCCGCATCGATTATTGTAATTCCCTACTGGCAGGTGCCCCTTCTAATCTTATATCACAGCTCCAGCTTATTCAAAACTCAGCTGCAAGAGTCCTTACTCGAACCAGCAGCAGCGAGCACATCACACCCATCCTGCTCCGCCTTCACTGGCTCCCTGTGTCCTACAGAATCGAATATAAAATCCTACTAATAACCTACAAAGCTTTAAATAACCTCGCGCCAAACTACACCAGTGACCTTCTCCATCACTATGTGCCTGCCCGCCCACTAAGGTCCTCTGATTCTGGTAATCTTGTTGTGCCCGTCACTAATCTACACTCCATGGGTGACAGGGCCTTCAGCTGTATAGCGCCCAGACTCTGGAATGACCTACCAAAATTAATCAGGTCAGCTGACTCCATGAATTCTTTTAAAAAACAACTCAAAACTCATCTGTTCAGGAAGGCTTTTAGCTCTACTTGACTTTATTACCTTTCTCTCAGTTTACTTCTCTGTCAAGATGCTCATGTAACCTGTATGTGTGTGCGAGACCATCAATTATGTTGCCTGTTTTTTTTTTTTTTTTTTTTTTCTCAGAATTTACTGTCTTAATCTTCTTTGTTTATTTATCTGGTTTGTACAATGCTATATACTGTATATTCTGCCGTTCTTTATTTATTCTGTAAGTGCCTTGAGCATGGGAAAGGCGCTATATAAATAAAATGTATTATTATTATTATTATTATTATTATTATTATTATTTGCGCTTTGCACACGTCTCCGTTCATTTATTCTGTCTCTTCGCTCCCTTTTTTGTATGTCTGATACGCGAGCTCTTTCGGTTTGAAATCGTGCTTCTTTCGATGCAGCACTTTGACACGCGAATCGTTTTGTACCCGTGACCGTGTATTCATGACTTGTTTCTTTCTCAGCATGTGAAATATGGATAAGTAATAAGGAGGATCGCACTCACTGTCAATATGTATCCTTTTCTGCAGTTGAACGGTTAATAGTGCTTTATTGAAAGGACATCCACCTATGCTGACACCTATGCCGACACCTATGCTGCCTATTGTGAAGGTGTTGACGTTCACTTTAGAATATGTGGCTTTGGGTGTCACTTCTTATGGATGTGTGGGGGGGATTCTTGTTGCGCGAGCGTCTTCTTTCTTTTTGTGTTCCTGTGTCTTGTTTGAATCCCCCTCTTTGTGTGTGTCCCGTCCCTTGCTTGTAGGGTCTTTGGGGTGGTTTTGTGTTCTTTTTTTTTGTCTTCCATGGGCTTGATGAATCCCCCTCTTGGTGTGTGTCCCGTCTCGTCCAGTGCCTGTAGGGGGGGGGCTGTGGTCGTGCCCTGCTGTTGTGCGCTCGTCTATTCTTTTTTTTTGGTGTGTTTAGTTTCGTGTGCAATGTGTTTCGTGCTTTGCCCGCGTTTGACTACTCTTTTATGTGCCTTTTCCTTTTTTTGGTGCTTGTTGCGCCTCATTTCTGTGACTACTTTTTGTATGTGCTCACTCCTATTTTCTGTGGTCTTGTCCGCCTCTCGCGGCCCCTCATCCGCCTTTGTCGCCCTCTTTTGTCCGCCTTTCTCCGACTCTCGCGGACTCTTTTTGCGCCTGCGCCTCTCGCGGCCCCTCATCCGCCTCTGTCGCCCTCTTTTGTCCGCCTTTCTCGGCTCCTCAGCCGACTCTCGCGGACTCTTTTTGCGCCTGCGCAGTACGTCTTTTTGCAGCTACGGCCCATTGCCGGATGTGCCTGCGTCCATCATCCGGTTTAGCATTCTCGGTTAGTAATATGGATACACATGTACAATGAGATTAAAAGCAGCTCCATTAATGTGCAGACATATATGTAGAATAAAACAAGTAAATAAACAAACAAACAAATGGTGCAAAAAGTTGCAAAGAAGTTGCAAAAAAGTTCTGTGACGCTATATACATATGGAAAGAATAATAACTATGACACTATTGGGTTATTGCACATAATTTAAATATTGCACAATAATGATGATCATATGCAGTGAGTAGTGGATGTTGGACCCTGAGAGTAATGATATTGTACAGTATACAGATATTGCACAGTTATTATCAGTACCATTTAGATATTGGATATTGCACAGTTGATGGATAGAAGGAAGTCCAGGGGTTGGGGGGTTAGACTGTGTAGTCAGTGCATGTGTGAGTTTAGAATGGTTATGGCTTTTGGGAAAAAACTGTTCTTGAGTCTGTTTGTCCTTGTTGTGATGCAGATGTAGCACCTCCCTGAAGGCAACAGGTCAAACAGATCAGAGCCAGGGTGGCAGCTGTCCTTGATGATGTTTTTTGTTCTGCTAAGGCAGCGGGAGGTGTAAATGTCCATCAGGGAGGGGAGAGAGCAGCCGATCATCTTCTGTGCTGCCTTTACTACACTCTGAAGCCTCTCCCTGTCTGCCATGGTGCAGCTGCCGTACCATACTGTGATACAGTACATCAGCAGGTTCTCAATGAACGAGCAGTAGAAAGTCAGTAACAGGTTGGAGTCCAGGTTGTGCTTTCTGAGGACCCTCAGGAAGTGTAACCGCTGCTGAGCCTTCTTGATGGCTGCTGTGATGTTGTCTGAGATAAGGACGCCGTGAAACCGGAAGGTATGGACCCTCTCCACACACTCGCCGTTGATGTATTACTTTGTTGCTGTGTATTTCTTATATCTAGTATTTGTGATCATTGTCTGTAAAAATGAATTTAAAGGAATACTTTACCAACAAGGATTTTTATATATGTTACTTACTGTGGTGATGACCAATTTTTAATATCATGTTTTTGTGGAGAATGACGGTAAAAAAAGCTTCTAGATTAGATTAGATAAACTTTATTAATTTCTTTCTAATATAATACAAACCAGTGGTGACCAGTGCTGTACAGTCAGTCAGTCAGTCATTATCCAACCCGCTATATCCTAACACAGGGTCACGGGGGTCTGCTGGAGCCAATCCCAGCCAACACAGTGCACAAGGCAGGAACATACCGCATGGCACACACACACACCCATACACTAAGCACACACTAGGGACAATTTAGGATCGCTAATGCACCTAACCTGCATGTCTTTGGACTGTGGAAGGAAACCCACGCAGACACGGGGAGAACCCAGGTCTCCTTACTACGAGGCAGCAGTGCTACCACTGCGCCACCATGCTGCCAGTGCTGTACAATAAGCAAACAATATAAAAATGTTCATAAAAAAAATCTCGTGTTACTGTCAATTATCCAGTCGTTTGTTCACAACATACATTTTTTACAAAAACACTGTTAAATAAATTATTCCAGAAAAATCAGCCCATATCATAGACAGGAAATGCAAGCCACAGGGGACTGCGTTAGTCAGTTAAAGAGAGGACTGAATGAGGGCGAGAGGCAGATCATCAACTTGAAAACTGCAACATGGGTAACATGAGGTTTTTCTTATTTTTTCATAAACACTTTTCAAATTGTTTGCCATGCTACAGCATTGGTCACCATTAGCTTGTATTCATTTTTATCTTTGTTCTCCAAAAGTTGAGATTACACATATTTTAGTCATACAGTGTATATTCAAAAGACAAAATATCATTATTGAGTGGTGTATTCCTTTAAAAGATGGATTTGAATTGGCTGCTTAAAAGATGGAAGCAGCCTTCTGATAGTATGCATACTTTCATTTATTGTTAATTAGATTTGAACAAACAGCAAAGGGACCTGGAGAGACCTGCTGTGCTTATCACATACCAGGTCAGACAGATAATATTTGATCCACTCCATCAATACCACATCAGAATCAGTATAAACAGTCCTCTTCATACAAGCTGGAAATATGCTAGGACAAAAAACAAGTGTGGCCTATCCCGAGGGCTTCAGTGAAGAGGTGAGACACGCCTAAACAGGACTGATAATCACACGGTGACCCCAATTGGCCCAAGAGGTACATCAGGGAAGCACAAGACTGGCATAATTTCAGGCTAATAAAGAAAGCCAGTCTCTGTCGTTTGACCCATTCAAAGACTACTTGATCAGAGTCCTGGAGTCTTTCTAACTTTCCATCCATCAGAGACCATTCAGGATCAGAGATCAACCAGCTTTACTAAGATGAAGAGCCACCATCATGTTCTCACCATCTGAGGCTCAAGTGTGTTTTTGTTTTGTCTATTTAATATGTTACTTGTCTTTTGAACATTTTGTATATTTTGTTTTTAATTATGGTTTTATGTCATATGTTTTTATTCAGATTGTATTTATTAATTACTTTGATATTTTCTGTTTTTGTTAATGTTTTATTTTAAGTTTTAGTTATCCACCCTGTCTCCTCAATGAGTCCTTAAGAAAGCACGGCCACCTGAAGTTGCAGCTGGGGACTGGCCCAGCTGTATAAAAGAAGAAGCCTCAGATAAGAATGAGGGTTTTTTTTTTTCTGACCACCGGAGACGGAGACTAAAACTGTGGTAGAGCCTATAGTATGGAGTTAGTATTTGAGAAGCTTCACAAAAGAATGAGGGTAGTTTTTTCTGACCACCAGAGACCAAAACTGTGGTAGAGCCTATAGTGCTGTATGTAATTAAGGCTTAAGGCTTCAAGAAAGGCAAGGAAAAATAAAAGTGAAATTGTGGTTGTTTATTTAGATGATACACATGGTAGCAAACAGCCTGAAACCTCAGGAACACTGAAGTGATGATTCTGTGTGAGTGTTGGGAGGTTTTGCACTTGTAGTCAGACCCTCTTTATATGTTTACTGCAAATGTTTGCTGTAGTGAACAATACTAACATTACAGCACTAGTAATTCGGAGTTGATAAAGGAACTTATGTGCCCCAAACACCACTAAAATGTTAGTCAAAGATTAAACTGATTGATGGAAAACCAATAGGTTTGGTCGTTTTAGAGCATATCACAATGCTGGTTAAGGTACACACTGGACTCATACACTTTATTCATTGAAAAATCCCCTATCCCTCAGTTAACCCTATGTTACTCCTGGCTGCAATATAATTAACTAAACACTATTGATAGAAGAAGTGTGTTTTAGCAAAAGTAATTGTTTAAAAAAATGTTTCATCCATTTTCCAACCCGCTGAATCCCAGCCAACACAGGGCACAAAGCAGGAACCAATCCCGAGCAGGGTGCCAACCCACCACAGGACACACACAAACACACCAGGGCCAATTTAGAATCGCCAATCCCATGCAGACACAGGGAGAACATGCAAACTCCACGCAGGGAGGACCCGGGAAGCAAACCCAGGTCTCCTAACTGTGAGGCAGCAGCGCTACCACTGCGCCACCGTGCCGCCCTAAAAAATGTTACCCATAGCTTATCTCTATAATTCAACAGATGTTCTACCTAGTGATTAAATTGAGTTCTCTAATATGTTTACACAGAAGTCTATGGAATTAGCTCCACACAGATAAATAACAGAATTGCACAATATGCGCGTTGCCTGAGTTCCTCTTCCACAACAGAAGATTAATGCTTTATCAGAACCTGATAGTTGAGGCTATGGAGATTTACATAAAAGGTTTTGCAGAATGGGTTCATAACGCTGCTTTGTCAGTCCAGCTGGTGTTGACTTCTTTAACGTGGAGAAGAAAGATGGCAGACTGAGACTCTACATAGAGTACCAGGAACAGAATAAAATTACTTTAAAGAATAATTACCTATTTCATTGTATCTCATCAATTCTAAATCATGTCATGGGATCCGCAACATTCACCAAGCTGGATCCAAGTAGTGTGTGCAGTTTACTACAAATTAAGGATGGCGATGACTGGAAAACTGCATTCAATACCATCAGTGATCAGTATGAATATTGTGTAAGGCCATGTGGATTAGTCAGTACCTCACGGTTATTGAGTCACTATTGAATTACATTTTTAGGGACATTTACAAAATACAAGTGTTAGTATATATAGACAATATATTAATCTTTCACAAGAATCTGGAATCTTGTGTGGTTAAGGCACAATTGCCTATTTGTAAAACTGGAGAAATGTGAATTTCACCAAGACAGAGTTTTATTTGTTGGATATGAGATATCACGTAAACAATTAACAATAGACCAATCCACAGTCTCAGAAATTCTCAATTAGAAATGCAACAAAACTGTAAAAGAAGTTCAGAGATTCGTAGGATGATTCATAGGATTTATTAACTAATATCCTAACTTTATTAAGAATTTAAGTACTGTTATTTCACCATTTAACCCACTGACTAGGAAATCACATAAAAGGTTTATGAAGACTTCAGAGCCTCAGAAGGTACTGAAACACTTCAAGTCATTATTTACAACAGCTTCAGTTTTTAGGAATGTAGATATTTCTTTTCAGTTTATAGTCCAAGTGAATGCATCCAGTATACATCTAGGTACCACATTATCCCAGAAATTCGTGGATACTGGCACCATCCATTATTGTGTGTAGCTCCCCAGGAAATTAAAATACAAGCGAAGCAAAATTATGACATAGGTAAGCATGAACTTTTTCCCATAAAACTCACATTGGAAGAGTGGCGACATTTATCTATCTATTCCAAAGATTTTTACGAGCAACAGGATACAGATGAATTCTGTGACACAATCAAACTGGTTCAAACATAGGCTCTATTCCAAAGGTAAAGTGCTATCTGGCAAATTCTACATCCCTCCATTAATGAAGTAGGAATGTTTTGGTGGGAGGTCATTCACCTACAGTGGAACCTCGGTTCACGACCATAATTCGTTCCAAAACTCTGGTCATAAACCGATTTGGTCGTGAACTGAAGCAATTTCCCCCATAGGATTGTATGTAAATACAATTAATCCATTCCAGACCATACGAACTGTATGTAAATATATATTTTTTTTAAGTTTTTAAGCACAAATATAGTTAATTAAACCATAGAATGCACAACGTAATAGTAAACTAAATGTAAAAACATTGAATAACACTGAGAAAACCTTGAACAACAGAGAATATAACACTGCAATAGTTCGCGCTATAGCGCTAGCAACCGCTGGCTAAAAACACTCTTTTTAAATGAGTTTTAAGCACAGGGAAAAAAAGGAACATTTGAAAAAATTCGTAATTTAATAAACCACAAAGAAAAGTAACATTGCAACAATACACGCTACGAACCGATCGCTGTAAACAGAAGTGAAAACAAAATCAAGCCCGGTGCATTCTTTAACTGCCTTCCTACCTTATGTGTCCAGCTCTCTCTCTCGCGCTGCCTGTGTGTGTGTGTGTGTGTGCGTGTGTGTGTGTGTCTCTCTCTCGCGCTGCCTGTGTGTGTGCGTGTGTGTGTGTGTGTCTGTCTCACGCGCCTGTGTGTGTGTGTGTCGCGCTCTCTCGCCCTCTCTCTCTCTTGCTCGCTGCACAGGAAATGCACAGGGAGAGACTGAACATGTACAAACCGAAAGGGAAACTGGCTTGTTTGTATACCGAGTGTGTGGCAAACTTTTTGGTTGTAAACTGATTTGTACGTGTACCAAGATGTTCGTGAACAAAGGTTCCAATGTACTATGATCAGGCATCCCAGGATAACTCAAACTTTAAAAGTTCTAAACAGATACTGCGGTTGAGTGAAGAAAGACAAGCCCAAGCAACACATGTTGAGGCAACAACCCAGTCATCCCCATTTAATTAGACAGGCAGTGTGGTGCAGTGGTAAAGGCTTTGGACTTCAAACCCTGAGGCTGTGGGTTCAAATCCTGTCACTCACACCATGTAACCCTAAGTAAGTCATTTCACCCACCTGTGCTCCAATTGGAAAAAGAAAAGAAATGTTTCCAATTTCAAAAGTTGTTGGTCACTTTAGATAAAGACATCAGCCAAATAACTAAATGTTAATCAAATGCAAACTTAAAGCAAAACAGGCGCTCTGTGGTACAAGATAAAAATCAAAAGTAGCAAAATTAAGAACTGTTAGGCTTTGTTGAAATGTAGTCACAATACAGAAATTGTCATGCGGTGTGCTCTGCTCATAGACTTGTGTCTCGTCCAAGCAAGTCCATGATTTATAGAAGGTATACTGGAAGTTACCCTCACTAGGTGTCTTCTCTGCCCTGTGGAGGGAACAGAAGAGGACATGATTAACACCAGCACCTCCTCTCATCCCAGAGTGTTATTACACACCTCAGATGAGCCCAATGTGTAATCCACCGACATACACATGTGACAATACTTTTGATGAGAACACCTGTACACTGTGGTGAGTGCCTGTGTTCTTACTTCTGAAACTTGCAGAAGAGCAAAACCTTCTCCAGCATTGCCTATAGGGTTATTACAAGCTACCCCTCTCTTAGTCATCAACGGCAAGTCATATATATTGATTTTATAACAGATATACCCCCTTTTCACAATTGTACTACACATCTGTAGACAGATTTTGTAAGTGCATACATTTCATTTTGTTTAAGAAATTTCCTACAACATGTGTTTATTAAAGAAGTAATACATTTACAAAACTTCCTTTCCTTCCTTTTGTAATTGAATATGTTGTGACATAAACCTTACATGTGGTTGTTATCCAGAATCTAATCTTCAGACTGTAATCGTCAACTGGGATCTTGAAAGGTAACTTTGGTACATGGAGAATTGATGAAATGAACTGGAAACATTTATGGCCCATTGCTGAATTTTGTTGTAACATTTTTTTATTCAGCATTGAGAATGTCTTTTTTTGAATCTTATTAATCTATCTTGCTACTTAGTTAGCCATTTGTGTGATTGAGTATTTTGCAAGGTTTATACATATCGTGTTAGCTTAAGACAGTGAAAACCTCTGACAGACGGTTTGGAGACTGAAGACAAAAGTCAGGCAGAAGGTGTCGCTCTCCTGAGTGTTCCTTCCTATAAACTGGCACCATATTTTACTGGTCCCTATGTGATTAAGAAACAAGTCAGTCAAGTGTCTTATAAGTTGAATCTTCCAGCTCATTTTAAAGTTCATCCAAAATTTCAAGTTCGTAGGTTGAAGTTCATTCTTTATAGTCTTTTCATACACCCAGCACCAAGGTCTCCTACCTCTCCCCATATTCCCCTACATTTTCATGTTGATGATGGAAGATTATGAGTGTCAGTGTGTTTTGGAATCTCAATGGCGTAGATCACATGTTGAATATTTAGTTGATTGACACGGTTATTGTCCTGATGACAGCATCATGGGCATATTGTAGTGACTTCCATGCCCCTCGTTTGTTTTTTTGTTTTCAGGCCCAATTTCAGGGCATGCCTGATGGACACTTCCAGAGATCACGCTGAAGGATGCAGGCTCTGTTTTGATTTGGATTCTTTCTTATTTTATTTATTTTTTGCTTATGATTTTCATAGATCATAGTTCATTTGGTTCTACTTTGGTGGTCATGCCTTTCCACTACACCGTAACTGTTTATTAGGGATGTTGACATCTTCTTTCTTTTAATTTACTTGTTGTTAAGGTATTTTACCCAGATAATGATCAGGAGTGCCTACTGTCAGAGTAGCAGTGAAGCACCTATTTAAGATGGTGGAATGCAACATTGGACATGCAAACATTTGAATTTGTTAAACATTTTTTAAATCTACTTTAGACTTAGGCATTAATAATGGAAATTATAATTATTTACTGTTGAACCTTTTAACAACATTTTTTCATGCTTTTTATTTTAGTTTTTTGCTAGTGCTTTTTGATAGTTCCTGTACATACTACCATTATTTATCAACTGTCCTCTAATTTTTCCTCTATAATGCATTTTTCTCTCCTGGTCTTTGATTTATTAACCTTCTTAAACCTTTGGTACTTGCCTGTTTTGCTAGCTGTTTCATAATAACAGCACATATCTAACAAAGAGGGTTTGACAATACGTTTATCTTTAGATTGATGAAAGTCGATCTGTTTCCACGGATCTTCATTAAATTCAATGGATACACAGTGCAGGGTGAATGACTTGCTGCATTACAGTCTGGTGCTATGTTTCCATTTTGAGTAGGTGTTTTTATGTTTTATTGCTGTTTTTGTTAATTTTGAGTTATTTTTCATGTTTTTAGGTTATTTTTGTTAGTTTCTCTTAAAATGTATTATTTGTGTGTCTCCATTACCTGCTTTTTTGTGGATGGAGGCCCAGGACGTGTTGCCAACCTGATGTAATGACTGCTGATTCCTCCTTCTGCCAGTTTATTCCAGTCAGAAGTGGGACCCAGCAGTCAAGAATCGTAGTTGTTTGGAGTTTTACCGTCAGTATTATTTTTTTCTGGATTTTCTGTTTTTTTACCTTAGTCATTTTCTGTTTTGTTATTTGATTTCTCTTTTGGCTTTTTTATTTGATTTCTTTTTTGGCTTTTGTATTTCAACTTGCTTGCTAAAAACTTTTGTGCCTCTTTTTGCTGTGAGGAGCTTTGCCTTGTACATTAATATTTTTGAAAAATAACTCATTTATTTATAAAGATTCTTTGTTTGCCCTGTTCATACAAGCTGAAAGGTTTATGGTCATCCTTCTCTTTGTGGGGTTTTTGGCCTAATTTTAAAACATTTACCTTTATAGTTGAAGTGATGCTTGAGGCAGACCACTGGAGCTGGGATTAAGCCCATTAGGGTGATCCCCTTTTTCATGCATGCAAAGGAGGCTTGGCCACTGAAGCCTTTTGTGAAGCATTTGGAGGCCTCACACCCTTTTGCCATCTCTGGAACTCCCTATTCACAGGATTAGCTAATTACTATATTGACTTCATTAAGAATGTTAGTACTGTTATTTCACCCTTTACCTTACTGACTAGGTCATTAATGGAGTCCCTCAGGGGTCTGTCCTGAGTCTGTTAGTTTATCTGATTTATAGATTTCAGTATTGTATGTAAACTTTTGAAATTCACAGTTGATACTAAAATTTCAGGCACTGCAGACACGGAATGAGGAGGCAGCAAAAACAATTCAGGAAGACATGGACAAGCCCCATAACTGGTCTAGCATGAATGCAGTGTAACAGCAAAAAGTGCAAAGTGCTACATGTGGACAAAAGGAATATCAATTATAATTACAAGATGGGAGACACTAACCTAAAGGAAGCAACCTCTGACAAGGATTTAAGGATTTATATTGGCACAATATTTTCATCATCTAAACAATGCACAAAAGCTTATAAAAAGGCAAACGAAATCTTGTGTCATTTCATAAAAATGTTTGAATATAAATAAAGGGATGTTCTGCTTAGTCTATATAATGAACTAGTGAGACCACATCTGGAGTAGTGTGTGCAGTTCTGCTCATCCCGCTACAAGAAAGACAGCAGCACTTTGTAGCACTGTGCAGAGGAGGGCAACCAACTGCATCCCAGAACGTAAGGACATGTCGTACTCTGACAGAGTCTGAGAATTAAACCTGTTTAGTCTCAAAAAGAGGAGACTGTACAGGGGCCTAATCCAGATCTTCAAAATTCTCAAAGCCTTTGATAAAGTAGACCCAGCAGAGTTCTTTCAACTTAACAGTGAATTATGTACTCAAGGACATCAGTGGAAATTCAGGGGTGTTTTGTCTTGGTAGAGTAATATATTGCTCTACTTTCCCCCCTTTGTATTATTAATAAGTAGCCTTTGTCAGAATGCCTCAAATCTCCCAGACTTACCACTGTTTACAAGGTATTATAGTATATAACTTCTCCCCACCTTTACTTCTGCATCTATAACCTCAGGCAATTAGGTGTAGTAAAAGACAAGCAGGAGTTAAGTTACACATAAAATAATGTATTATTGATAATATTCATAAATAATAACAATATGCAAAGTACATTTGAATATTGACAACCATACAACCTGATAAATGGTGATGTGTAGTTTCAGGCGGCACACAGACTTGTTAGTTACTTAAAATGTCTCTAGTTAAGGCATCATTTGTGGTCAGCTTTCTTCAGCACAGGCCGCATGCCTGTCTCAATATGGCTGCCGAGCTGTGCTCTTCATTGTGTTGTCCTTTTCAGTTCATGCATCAGTTTGGTAAGAGAGAGTGAGTGAGGGAGTGAGCAAATTAATAGGTTTTCTGTCCATCCCCTAGAGTCAATAGGACGTCATGATACTTAAAGGCTTCTGATACAAGCCAGTTCCAAACAGCCATTATTTAGACCAATGGGGGAATAGAACACCTTCATATCTGCCCCAAAACCATATATTAAGGTAAAGCTTGGCAGTTATGCAGCCTGGCTTTCCTATGGGAGTTGAGAGACTTCAGAGAAACATTTACCAAAGCTTGTTTGAGGAACTTCCCCCCCAACCCTATCGTAAAATTCACTTTCCTGACTTAGTCCTTGGGGGTTGTAAACATGAATACTTCTCACTCATGTAACACTAATATGACATTTGCTTTGCCTAAGTTACAAATAAAGACATACAAAATATTTATCAACTTGTATGCAGATTTTCACATCACAACAGGGGAAGAGCATTTAGGACTGAAGCCAGGAAGCACTTCTTTACACAAAGAGTTTTGAGAATCTGGAACAAACCTCCAAGTTATATAGTTAAAGCAGAAATTTTGACAACCTTTAAGGAGAAGCTTTAAGGAGAATCTGGATGAGATATTGGGACAGCTTAGCTATTATCAGACAAATGAGCCTGATAGACTGAATGGTCTTCTCTCATTTGTCAAATGTCTCATGTTTTTAGGTTTTGAAATGAATATGCATATATTATACTATAAGTAAACTTTAAGTTCTGTGGATCAGTTGAAATGTCTGCTTCATTTTTATTACTTTGCCTAGAAATACATTCTGACTTCATTGTTGGATGAATGTATTTCTCATTGTAGTCTAATTACAGCAGAAGTGTTTAAGTATTTCATTTCAGAAAGATGTAAAAAATTGCAATTCCTCATGTATTATTTGTGAAAATCCATGGCAATCAGTCCTCTAGTGATGCTGTAATACTCTAAACAGGAATTAACAGTTCACATGGCCTCCTACATGGAGAGATGTGGTTAATGATACTGCTGTGTGTGAACTGACAATTTACAAAGGGTAATAAAGACAGAACATCATGCATACATTATCTTAATTAGTGTAAAAACAGCAATTTACAGTGTTTAATTTTCCTATATAATGTTTTCAATAATGGTTGAAAACATTTTACTCCTTGCCATGGAATGAAGTTCAAGTTTAAATGTATTGTCATGTGTATGTTATAAAATAAAATTATTACATGCATCTCTCCCACTGACTAGTGACACTAACAGAATACAAACAAGCAGCTAACACAAAACCATCCATGAAATATAACGTTAGACAATAGATGTAATAAACACAAAAGGTGCTACATTGCCAAATAAATTGTGCTTCCTGTTGCTGCTCACTCTGACGTCTGTATCTCTTCTAGGATTTTCCTTTATTTTCCTTTGTCTGTCTAAAGGAAATTAATTGCAATGACAGAGTAGTTTGGGTACATTTCTTGCCAATTTTCTTCAGGGCAAATACATCAGTTCTAACTCCATGTATATCTGTCTGCCTCCAGCTGACAAACTCCTCATCAGTATATTCTAGCTCAAATGAATGCAGCACTCCTTGCCAAGAAGATCCTCAAAGGCCTCATAATTATACTCAGTCATGTTTACAATATGTTATTGTTAGCACTGAGTTCAGTCAGCACTTGGACGCTAGCCTCCTATGTAGTAAAGGATGTTTATCAGAGTAATACCTGTGGCACTTAAGTGATCTGGGTTCAACAGAGAGCCAGCTGGTAATTTAAAATTAAGGAAAATGAACACATTGCATTGCTAAGCGTGATTGTTTTTGCGGTATTACATGAAGATTTCAGGTTTCAGCTTACAATGTCAGCTTTGCAGAATATTGGGTTCTGTTAGTTGTAGCAGAGTCTGAATTGTTCATTTAATCTTAGCCCACACATTACCTGCATGGAGGTTTTGTGTTCCTTCTATGTCTGCATGGCTTTTCCACCAATACACCAGTTGCCCTACCAGATCTCAAAGACTGTGCAGTTTATGTTAACTGGAAATGTCAAACTGGTCCTGCAGAAGCTAGCTTACCCTGACCCAATTCAAGGAATTGCTCTTCCTTTGTACACAATGCATAATTGACTCTGGTCCCAAGGAAACACGTATTGCCATAAACACTGACAAAGACACTGCTAAGGTAACAAAGGACAAATGAAAGAAGCAAATTCTCACACAAGACCTCCGGCAGAGAGAGAAAGAGAGAGAGAGTGAGAGAGTACTGAACTGGCAAAAGAAAAAGGTGAACCACTATTTTACATACAGTATCATTATGGAAAGACATGTTTCCCAGGGAGTTGTAAATCTTGTAAAACGGCATGGTACAGGTTGTACATTGAAGGGTGAGTTTAGGAAGGCCTGAAAGGAGGCAAGAACTGTACCACCCAGTAGCTAAGTCACAACATATGGGGGATGAACACCAGTTTATCTTCTTTGTATGGACACCTGGGTCAATAAGGCTGAGTACAAGCATACTGCTCCTACTAATCCAGTCACCCTTTGTGTGATTGAGGAGCAGGAGACATGAAAAAGGGAATCTACTATATTAGCTTCGCTTGAGCATTTCCAGTCTTGCTTTTCTATAGACCTCCATTCATTAGTGGTTTGTGATTTCCTGGTTTGGTCCAATGTTTTCTGATGTTCTCAGTTTATATTTGGATTGACAAGTTTCACTTAGCATTTTGGTTCCTTGGTTTTGATTCCTTTCTTTAACCTTTTCTGATGTATTTATTGGATTAGGACTCTGTTTGATTGTATTACGTTTTGTGTAAGAACACCTGAATTGCCATAGATTCACACCACAAAACATCTTAGTGTGAAGATATGTGTTGAGATAACTGCTGTTGGTTGTCCCTGAACCCGCAATATCTGGCTCAGAGGCAATATTCTTACAAGATGAGCTATATGAAGAGCTCCTTCAGTCAGCCAGGAAGAGACTGTTTCTGAACACTGTGAACAGACAGCTTCCTGGGTGATATTAACTGAACTTTCCCTCTGTAATAATTGCCTTACTCCACCTCCTGGTGTGAAACTGATCCCATCCCAATAGGGCTTTAGATCACTCAAGAAAATTATTTTTAAAGCTAATTATTTAAGCAGTAAGGTGTGTTTCTTCATCCCGTTCCCAAGCCAGGATAAATGAGGAGGGTTACGTCAGGAAGGGCATCCGGTATAAAAAATTTTGCCAGATCAATATGTGGACAACTATACAGATTTCCATACCAGATCAGCCGAGGCCTGGTACTGTTAGTCAACAGGGTTCTGGCAGAAATTGGGCTGCTGTTGGCCAAAGAAGGAGAAGAAGAGGGGGAAGGTATGTTCGGAGACAGAGGGAGAAGAGGAAGGTAAAGAGAGTTGAATTGAGGGTAGGAACTTTAAATGTTGGCAGTATGACTGGTAAGGGGAGAGGGTTGATATGATGGAAAGAAGGAAGGTTGATATATTGTGCATTCAAGAGACTAGATGGAAGGGGAGTAAGGCCAGGTGTATATTAGGCAGGTTCAAATTGTTCTATCATGGTATGGATTGGAGGAGAAATGGGGTGGAGTTATCGTGAAGGAACAGCATGTCAAGAGTGTTTTGGAGGTGAAAAGAGTGCCGGACAGAGTGATGATTATGAAGCTGGAAACTGAAGGTGTGATGTTGAATGTTGTTAGTGCATATGCCCCGCAAGTTGAGTGTGCGATGGAGGAGAAAGAAGATTTCTGGGGTGAGTTGAATGAAGTGGTGGAGAGTGTACCCAAGGGACAGAGAGTGGTGATTGGAGTGGATTTCAATGGACATGTTGGTGAAGAGAACAGAGGAGATGAGGAGGTGATGGGTAGGTATGGTGTCAAGAAGATTAATGCAGAAGGTTAGATGTTAGCAGATTTTGTGAAAAGGGTGGACATGGCTGTGGTGAATACATATTTTAAGAAGAGGGAGGAAGACAGGATGATGTACAAGAGTGGAGGAAGATGCACACAGGTAGATTACATCCTATGCAGTAGGGTCAGTCTGAAGGAGATTGGATACTGCAAAGTGGTGGCAGGGGAAAGCATAGTTAGGAGGCATATGATGGTGGTCTTTAGGATGATGTTGGATATAAAGAAGAAGAGGAGAGTGAGGGCAGAGCCAAGAATCAAATGGTGGAAGTTGAAAAAGGAAGACTGTAAGGTTCAGTTCAGGAGGAGGTAAGACAGGCACTGGGTGGCAGTGAAGAGTTTCCAGATAGCTTGGCAACTACAGCAAAAGTGGTAAGGGAGACAGCTAGAAGGGTGCTTGGTGTGACATCTGGACAGAGGAAGGAGGACAACATGGTGGTGGAATGGGGAAGTACAGCAAAGTATACAGAGGAAGAGGTTGGCAAAGAAGAAGTAGGATAGTTAGAGATATACAGAAAGTAGACAGGAGTACAAGGAGATAAGGTGTAAGATAAAGAGAGGGGTGGCGAAGGCTAAAGAAAAGGCGTATGATGAGTTCTGCAAAAGGTTGGACACTAAGGAGGGAGAAAAGAACTTGTACCGATTGGCTAGACAGAGGGACCAAGCAAGGAAAGATGTGCAGCAGGTTAGAGTGATAAAGGATAAAGATGGAAACATACTCCTGTGCCAGGAGAGTGTGTTGAGCAGATGGAAAGAGTACTTTGAGAGGCTGATGAATGAAGAGACTGAGAGAGAGAAGGTTGGATGATAGGGAGATAGCGAATCAGGAAGTGCAACAGATTAGCAACGAGGAGATAAGGATAGCTATGAAGAGGATGAAGAATGTGAAGGCTGTTGGTCCAGATGACATACCTGGGAAAGCATGGAGATGTTTAGGAGATATGGCAGCAGAGTTTTTAACCAGATTGTTTAATGAAATCTTGGAAAGTGAGAGGATACCTGAGGAGTGGAGAAGTGTACTGGCACTGATTTTTAAGAATAAGGGAAATGAGCAGAACTGTGGTAACTACAGAAGGATAAAATTGACGAGCCACAGAATTAAGTTATGGGAAAGAGTAGTGGAAGTTAGGTTATGAAGGGAGGTTTAGTGAACAGCAGTATGGTTTCATGCCAGGAAAGAGCCCTACAGATGCGATGTTTGCTCTGATGGCATTGATGGAGAAGTATAGAGAAGGCCACAAGGAGTTGCGTTGTGTCTTTGTGGACTTAGAGAAAACATATGGAAGGGTGCCTAGAGAGAAGTTGTGGTACTGTATGAGGAAGTTGGGAGTGGCAGAGTAGTATGTAAGAGGGGTACAGAATATGTATGAGTTAAGTGTCACAGTGATCTGTGGTAGGAGTGACGGATGCATTCAAAGTAGAGGTGAGATGACATCAGGGATCAGCTCTGAGCCCTTTCTTATTTGCAATGGTGATGGACAGGTTGACAGATGAGATTAGACAGGAGTCCCCATGGACTATGATGTTTGCTGACCACATTGTTGTCTGTAGCAAGAGTAGAGAGCAGGTTGAGGAGACCCTGGTGGAAGGTGGAGATATGCTCTAGAGAGGAGAGGAATGAAGGTCAGTAGGAACAAGACAGAATACATATGTGTGAATGAGAGGGAGGTGGAGTAATGGTGAGGATGCAGTGAGTAGAGTTGGCAAAGGTGGATGAGTTTAAATATTTGGGATCAACAGTACAGAGTAATGGGGAGTGTGAAAGAGAGGTGAAGAACAGAGTGCAGACAGGGTGGAGTCGGTGAAGAAGAGTGTCAGGAGTGATTTGTGGCAGACAGATACCAGCAAAAGTGAAAGGGAAGGTCTTGAAGATGGTAGTAAGACCAGCTATATTATATGGGTTAGAGACAAAAGTAGAGGTGGCAGAGTTAAAGATGTTAAGATCTGAATTAGGTGTGACAAGGATGGACAGTATTAGAAATTAGTATATTTAGAGGGTCAGCTCAGGTTTGGACAGTTGGGAGACAAGTCAGAAAGGCGAGATTGCTTTGGTTTGGACACATGCAGAGGAGAGATGCCAGGTATACTGGGCGTAGGATATTTAGGATGGAGCTGCCAGGTAAGAGGAAAAGAGGAAGGCCTAAGAGAAGGTTTATGAATGTGGTGAGAGAGGACATGCAGGTGTTGGGTGCAATGGAGCTAGATGCAGAAGACAAGAAGATAGAGAAAAACATGATCCTCTGTGGTGATCCCTAATGGGACCAGCCAAAAGAACAAGAAGAAGAAGACCAGAGAACCTCTGCAATTTTTAAGCTCTACTCAGATGAGATTAGTTTTACACAATGAGGTGGGGTAAAGTCAGCGCTTGAAGGGGAATAGTATGCACCAGTTCTCTGTATCAGCATTTCCATGATCCCCATAGTTGATACATGCATACCGGTGCATACCATCAGTTTCAATTACAATAGCAATCCTTATTTATGACAATAATATGTATGTTCACACCTCTAAGGGAGAAATCCTAGGGGACAAAACAATGATTTTTGATATAAATTGTGAATATCAATGTACCTTCGGAGCTCCGAGGGGATACCCTACTGGCCTGTTTTTCTGCATGAACAACAAGGAGTACCAACAGTTCTTTTTTCCACTTTAGGCACTGGGTAAATTGATTACTACTAGAGGACCTCTGTAATTTTAGTTCTGTCTAATTGTTCAAATTATGTACTGTACTGTCACGTCAATGCACACAGGACTACTTTAATGTCTGGGTATTTTTTACATACTTTTTAATAGAAGGTAAAAGGCTCCATCATCTTTACTGAGACGTGAATGTGCAGCCTGTAAAAACCATGAGCGATTAAGATTGGACTAAAATTAAAGAGGCCCTCCAGTAATAATTACTTTACTCCATCTCCTCATGTAAAAATAATTCTGTCCAAATAGTACTTAGGACTTTTGCAGAGTACTGTATTCTGTATATAATATACTCTTGCTTTTGTGTGTATGTTCAAATGATTGAATGTTTTGCATGTGTACATACTATTGTAAACTGCCGAGAAGAAAGTCAGCAGAAGGTTTGGGTTCCCAAAGTAAGCATTGCTTAATTTCTGGTTTAAAGAAAAAACAAAATGGCAAATAATTGAATAGAAATATTGGCTATCCTTACCAGTCTTGCTAAATTTCATGAGCATTGCTTCTTGGGGAGGTCTGACTCCATTGGAAGCAGTTTCATCAATGAATGCCAACTTCTAGTACTTTATTGCTTTATATATGGCCAGTGCCAAATATGGCCAGGCTTGTGGAGATAGGACAGAAGTGAAGTGAGTCCATTTGAAGTGTGCAAACAGAGACATGGTTATTAACTGTGCATCCCTCTTAGTCTTAGTCCCCCTGAATTTCCATTCACCCAAAGCCATGAGACAATCTGCATGCTCACATGTCTGACACTGTATACTGTATATTATACATGTAAATGATATACTGGCATCATATTTAGTGCACGTATCTACTGTGCAGGTAGAGCAGTCGTTGTTGGCTCCCCAATACATTCAGCTGAATTAGTTGGGGCCTGGAAAATTGATCATGGCACAGAATGTGGTAATATATATTTTATTCTAAATATATGTAGATACAATAAATAATATCTAGAAAAACAAAAACCATAAACAGAAAAAAATGTGTGAGCAATCAACATATATTTATAAAATCATGAATCTATAAAAAATGCTGTAAAAGTTAAAATTAAACATGATGTAATTTCTGTTACAAGCATGATTTATAAAACAACACATCTGGAAAGCACCAATGTCCAGTTTCAGGTTTTGTGGCCTTATGCCACTTGTCTCACTTACTTGAAAAAATGCCTGATGCACCTGGCACTCATGGTGTTGGGGGCCGGGGGGGGGGGGGGGGGGGGGGGGGGGGGGGGAGTGGGTGAATGGGTGCTCACGCCTTCTTCACCTGTCATCTGTCTGAACCACTCGACTTCATTTTAAAAAATTGGTGCTGATTCCAGTAATTCCCAGGCGAGGGGAGATACAGCAGTTTGTTCCAGACAAGCTGCTAATAATGAGACTTTGTGTTAAACAGACCACCCACATTTTGCAAACAACACTTGTGTGCAAAAAAAAAAAAAGAATGAAAAAACTATGCTCAGTGTAACAGTGTAACTCTGGAAAGCTACACTTCATAGGCAGGCATAGTGCAGCGCATGCAGTGCTGTTGTTATTCCTCTGCTACTGTTGTCCAACAAAACATAACTTTAAAACTGTGAGGAGACTATATGACCATCACGCCTGCTTGTTTGCATGATGGCTAAGCTGTACCATCTTATCAAAGTCTATTTTATGCCTAGTTTCTAGTTTAACCACAAGACTCAGAAGACTGTAGTAGAAGTATTAAACTTCCCTTTAATTTCCACTGCCGTACAATGGCAAGAAAAAGTATGTGAACCTTTTAGAATTTCCTGTTATTTGCATTAATTGATCATAAAAAGTCACACGTATAGACAAACACAATCTGCTTAAGCTAATAACACACAAACTTTATGATCTTTCACATCTTTATCAAACATATCCATCAGACATTCACATATGTCAGTGAATCCTTAGATTTAATGACTGGTCAAACCTACTTTGGCAGCAATAACCTCTAATAAGCTCTTCCAGTAGTCGAGAGTTTAGGAGAAATTTTGGACCATTCCTTGTTACACAACTGCTTCAGCTCAATTATACTCATAGGAAGTCTGGTGTGAATGACTCTCTTCAGGACATTACACAAGATCTCTACTAGGTTAAAGTCTGGGCTCTGATTGGGCGTCCCCAAAAGGTGGATTTTCTGTTTTTTGAAGCCATTCTGTAGTAGGTTTACTTTAACGTTTAGAGTTAGAGTTCTGCTGCATCACCCAGCCTCTACGGAGCTTCAGCTCTCAGACAGCCACCCTGACATCATGCTGTAGGACACCTTGATAAACATGGGAATTCATTTGCTCCTCCACGAGGGCATGCGGTACAGGTTTTGTGGAGCAAGATAGATAGATAGATCTTGTTCCCTGCAATGTACTTCATCTTCGGTATAATGTTTTTACGTTGTTATGCAGTACCCTTTTAATACCATATGTACTGCTGCACATTCTTCACGAAAATTTCAACCTTAGTTTCACCAATTCACAAAACATTTCCCAATACTATTATGGAGTGTCAAGGTGGTCTTTGTCAAACTTTAGGTGTGGAGTGATGTTCTTTTTTTGGAAAGCAGCTGCTTCCTCCTTGTCATACCAATGACACAATGTATATTCAGCATTTTGTGAATGGTTGACTCATGAACAGAGATGTTAACCTGTCCCATTGATTCCTTCAAGCCTTTAGCTGTTACTCCAGAATTCTTTATTTCCCCAGTGAGCATTCTCTGTTGTCCCCTTTGAGTTATCTTGGCTGGCACCCACCCCTACGGAAAGCAGCCACAGTACTACATTATCTCTGTTTATACACAGTTTGTCTAACTGTGGACTAATGAATATCTAAACTCTTTGAAATTACTTTGTAACCTTTTTGAGCTTTATATAAATCAACAATTCATGATGTGGACATGTCAGAGGGGGACATTTTATTGTACACTGGGGGGTTTCGTTTCTCTCTTAGGTAAAGGAATATGCAAATATTACATTTAAAAGACAGCAGATGAAGGGGCAATAGGCACCCATTGTTGGGACTGAGGTGATGAGTTGAAAGGCAAATTTCCTGAATAATCCTGTTACTGATTATTATGATGGCTGACTACATGTTATAAGTATTTGCTGTCTTGCAAAAGAGTCTCCCACTTTGAAGTTTGAACTGCTCAAATATACAAACACTGCTGTAGCTGCGTTTTCCCAAAATTATCAAAGGTCAGCAGCTCTAGCATAAAAAATGTGATTCAACAAAAGCCTGACGTGCTGAAATGATTCCACAGACAAAGTATCTTCGTAACCTTAGATCTTCAAATGAGTGTCTACTTAGAATTCCAAGAGCTAAACTTAAAAAAGTGGTGAGGCGGCCTTCTACTGTTATGCACCTAAAATCTGGAATAGCTTGCCAATAGGAATTCACCAGGCAAATACGGTAGAGCACTTTAAAAAACTGCTGAAAACACATTACTTTAACATGGCTTTCTCATAGCTTCATCTTCATCCTGATGCTCTGTATATTCAATTAATTGCCATCATTATTATTAATGGTGGTTCCAAAATCTTAATTAACCCCTACTTTCTCTTCTGTTCTTTTTCCGGTTTTCTGTGGTGGCAATCTGTGCCACCACCACCTGATCAAAGCACCGTGATGTCCCTACATTGATGGATTAAAGGCCAGAAGTCCACATGACCGTCATCATCAAATTCTTCCATGAGAACCCTGAATACAATGAGGACTGATTGTGAGGTCCTTTATTTTAGGTAGAACGTCTAGAGAGGGCTGGCCAGGTGGTTTTGTGGCCTTGGAACCCCTGCAGATTTTATTTGTTTCTCCAGCCGTCTGGAGTTTTTTTGTTTTTTCTGTCATCCCTGGCCATCGGACCTTACTTTTATTCTATATTAATTAGTGTTCCCTAATTTTATTCTTATTTATTTTGCCTTTTTTTCTCTTTCTTCATCATGTAAAGCACTTTGAGCTACATTATTTGTATGTAAATGTGCTATATAAATAAATGTTGTTGTTAAAAGTTTTAGTTAAAATTCAAAGTAAAACAGTTCACACAAAAAAGAGAAAATTGAAATAGTAAAAAAAAAGAAAAGTTCTTGTTAAGAAAAGATTAAATCTTGTTACATTTCAAATTGTTATAAAACTCGTCAAAAATTTTCTGAACCATTTCTAAACAGTCAGAAAACTGTATGCCTATCCCATTTCTAATTTAAAAATGGGTCCTTTAAATCCCTGAGTACTCGGTCCTGTTCTAAATAACAACTGACTCAATTATCACACTGTATCTCAGTTATAGCAAGAAATATTGTTATATTCTATTCAAAAATTAAGCAAATTCTAATATGAGTTTAACTCAAAGTTTTAACTTTCTAAGATTGGCTCTTACAACTACAAAATTGTGATAACAGAATTGCTCCGTCCTTGAAAAGTGTTTGCATTTACCTGACTTGGAAATTAACATGTCTGGGGATATTGGTTTCTAATAAGGATATGTGTACTCATTGATAGTTGGCAACAATAGCTTTGTTAACCTGTGTTTATATTATTTGTTAAGCCCAGGAAATGTGGTTTGTACCATTGTCATGTTAATCTAGGCAGGGACTGAAGGAGATTTATAGTTCTGGGCAGTAGAAGGCATGGGTGAGGGACAGTACACTGAGAACACTGTCAAGACCACTCGCACAGAGCACAGGGGCTCACAGGCAGACAAGGGTACGTGGCAGACAAAATGTGAGGCACATGGACGGCAACACCTACATCCAGAAAGAAAGAGACAGTTCCACCAGAGAGACACCAATTGGGGGTCCATCGAGAGAGAGAAGACTCATGAAAGGAGCGAGTGAAGCTGGTAGACGTGAAGCGAGGTGTGTCCAGGTCAACACAGGGAGCCCAGAGTGAAAAAAAAGAGAACGCTCACTCCATGAGGAAGAGTACGCTGACAGGAATTCAAAAATTTGGAAAAACTTCTGTTGGGAAACGAGTGTCCGATGAACAGAGTGCATCCATGGACAGCTGGACATTTAATTGCTGGGGTAACACAGTGCGCGAACTGGACCCTGCAACACTAAAGGTTGTATCCTCCACTTCATGTTTTTAATGGACTTTTAGAGTGTGGACTGTGTGCTATCCCTTTTAAAAAAAGGGGTTTTTGTTCCCGATATTGTTAGATTTCATGTTTGTTTATCTTTCTGATGTACTTTATATTGTATAACGTAATAGAAGTTACTGTTGCTTTTCCTGAAATTGTTGCTGTTTCTTTTATTGTGTGTTTACTCACCGCCCAATTTAAAGAAACCTATGCGCTGTTATTGGTAAATTTCAAGAGTTCCCAGTCCCTTAATAAAACTGGGTGGCATAGTTGGATATTTTAATGGTGTCTAGGTTATATTACCAGCAAGTGTGAATAAGCACCTGTCACAGACATCTTCTGAGATCTCTTTTTCACAAGGTGTATTTCACATCAGCAGATGTTTCTTGTGAACAGCAAACTCAGAATGTTTTCATCTGTTCTTATCAGTCAAACTATCTCTAAATCATACCTAATCTTGTGTCATTGATTGGATTCCAGGTTTGCTATCCCCTGACTCCAGTTAGCTTTTGTTGAACTGACCAGCCTCGGGCTTCACAAACATCTTCCAAACTACACTGTGAATGTTTAAATAATGTATTCAGTATGCGCAAGAAGAATACAATAATTTGTAAGTTATTAGAGAAACCAGACTGTGTTTGTTCATTATTGTAACGTAGATGAAGAGTAAACCATAATTTAAAACACATTTATACAAAAATATGACTGTTTCCAAAGAGTCTGCATACTTTTTATTGCCAATGCACATAGAACACCAGACTCACTATTTTACTGAAAAAATCCTACTTGACTCATTTTATTGATGCCTTTGAGATATTTTGAAAGCTCTGATTAGATTCCTCTGTTTACTAGTCTGCTCACAATTAAAGAGAGTTAATTTCCTCACCTTTTAATAGTAGACAATATCCTCTCGAAAGCTGCCATGTCTTTTTTGTAGTATTGGTGACCAAAATTACACACAGGACTACACTACACGTCACTAGCTCATATATTCTAAAATTCATTAACTTAAATTGTCAGGTTTTTTTTTGATATTCAATATAAACCTTCACATTATATTTATTCTTTTAATTGACCATGCACATTTACATAAAAGTGACAGCTGCGTCACTGTAAGTCCATCGATTCAGAGGTCAATACATTATCGAAAGTAGAAAATACTTTCTTTCCTCTTTAATTAGTGATTCAGGCCTTTAACATTCCAGCTCACAAAGTTAGTTGTCCAGTCTTGGAGACATTGCTTCTGAACTTTTGTATCATTTTGTAGTCTTAAATGAAAATAAGATATCATTAATAATAATAACATTTCCTAAAGTAGACAGAAGGAAAAAACAGCCCAAAACATCACTTCCTCTGATTCTGAACTGCCTGTAGCCCAACACATCATGAGAAATCCCAAGTTTCTTCTACCAAGGTGAAGAAGAATCTATAAGAGCAAACTTCTTAGAAGACATAGCAGGTGGTTTTCCAACACTGACCATTAAAGGCCATTGTCTATTAGGTTCTAAACTCACAGATGGAGGTGAATAGGTGTATAAACAAGCAAACATTCTTTACTTTATAGAGCGCGTAAAGCTTTAAACACAGTGATATGGGTTTGTAAAACCAAGACCAGCAATCTCAAAAACAGAAAAGGAAGTCATCCCCTGTAGTACATTCCCTGGTGGCATTTCAGAAGAAAAATGAATGAAACATTTCAGTCAAATGAATGAGTGAGACCAATTGGACTCTTCTTGTTTTCAAATGTTCTTTGGCTCTTATGAAGTCTCACAGGATTAATCAAAGTTTAAGTACATTGACACCAAGAGGCCATCTATTAATCTGTTATATTTAATTTCTGAATAATGTGTTTTAACTCTGTTAAAGAGTTACTGCACAAGTCCCTATAAAGTTCTTCTTCACAATGTAACAGAATATCCAGGCCAGGGACTGCTGAGTATTATTTATTCTCTGGGTTTGGGCTCATGCTAAATTTATGGTATTTGGCCTAGAGAGAATGAAATGGTTTTCTAAAGTGCTGAAGCCAAGTAAATATGATTATTGTCAGAGATTCATCTTCACCCCAAAAAGTGTTAAAAGGTGAAGAGTGCACTAAAACTAATCAGGACCACTCATATTTATTCAGCTCCCAAAGGACAGAAAGAGGTGGTAACAGGCGCCACAAGCTGTGTTTAATCTGCAGTGAAAAGGATAGCTTTCATTACTTTTTATTCCGTGAGAGCATTTATTTGCTGTAAGTAACTGTAAAACTAAATTTGGACTTGGGACGGGGGTGTTAGGTAAATAGAATATTAACATAATGACATCGTCTTTGGCCTGGATTACCTAGAGGTCTTTGGGGTCACTTTCAACAGCAACACCCAAAACTGAAATTCCCAGAAAGAAGAGAAATAGAGCCAGTGGAGACTGCTGGGTAAGTATTGACTAATAAAACGCTCAAGAGAGCAGAAATAAATGGGCAAAATATACAATGTTAAGGGTGAATTAGTAGCATTGCAGCATGCAGGACATTACGAGAGAGAGATCAGAGGAAGCAGCATGAGAACTGTTTCAGGCAATGTGAGACATCTTTTGTAACATACAGTATAAGCCAGTACAAACTCTCATTGGGGAACAAACATGGTGGGATGTTGCTTCCATTCGGGATTAAAGTACAACAAGGTTTTCCACGAATGCTGTCTCCTCATTGATCAATTTTTTGTGCATATGATGCACTTTTTCTGCCAATCATCAGATCTGAAGTGCTGGTCACTCCACTGGATTGGACTAGCAATTATGCAAACTGTGAATTTTAAGTGCTTGGCTAGTATGCCCTCCATATTGGAGGGTAGGTGGGAAAGAAAAGTTAACAAAAAAAATCACAAAAAAGTGTTTGTTATCAGTTCTAATTTAGAGATGGTACCAGAAAGAAGATGATCGTCTTTTCCTGGGGAGGTCTTTGTTGACACTATCTCTCTCACTTTTTCCTTATCTCCTGGTTTTCCCTAACTCTGCATCTCTTATTGTGAGACTCCCAATTGTAGTGATTATGTTGTTGGACTTAAGTGCAGCATTTGACATCATCGACCATTCTATTTTACTACACAGGCTAGAAAATGATGTTGGGCTTACAGGCACCGTGCTTGGTTTAGTTCTTATTTATCAAATCGATTCCAATATGTACAGAAATGTGCTGACAGTACTCCATCATTATACACAGAAGTTCAATATGGTGACCCGCAGGGCTCGGTACTGGGACCTTTACTGTTTTCACTTTACATGCTTCCACTGGGATCTGTCATTAGGAAACATAATGTTAGTTTTCACTCGTATGCAGATGACACCCAGTTATACCTTTCATTTAAATCAGATGAAGTTTCTCCGATGTTGTCTTTAATTAGTTGTGTTAGCAAATTAAAAAATTGGATGAATGAGAACTACTTGTCTTTAAATACAGATAAAACAGAGATGTTAATTGTTGGAGGAAATGACGCTGATCATAACAATATTTTGTCATCATTTAACTCAGTTGGAATCCCAATTAATTTTACTGAATCAGCCCGCAATCTAGGAGTTATCTTTGACTCTAGCATGTCATTTAAAGCGCATATTACAAAGTTGTCCAAAACATGTTTCTTCCATCTTAAAAATGTTAGGAAATTAAGGCGCTTTCTAAATAAACAGGATTCTGAGAAATTAATTCATGCATTTATCTCTAGTAGGATTGACTACTGCAATGCAGTATTCACTGGATGTTCAAACTGTTCTTTATACAGACTCCAGTTAATACAAAATGCGGCTGCAAGAATTATTACAAGAACAAGAAAATACGAACACATAACTCCAGTTCTTAAATCCTTACACTGGCTCCCGGTTAAGTTTAGGGCAGATTTCAAAATCCTTCTTTTAACATATAAAACATTAAATGGCCGAGGTCCAGCTTACTTGTCTGAACTTATCATGACTTACAAACCAGAGCGCACATTAAGATCTCAAGATGCTGGTCTGCTTATGGTTTCAAGGATTAATAAAATAACAATGGGAGGTCGAGCTTTTAGTTACAGGGCCCCTAAATTGTGGAATGGTCAGCCTGCTACTATAAGAGATGCCCCTTCGGTCTCAGCTTTTAAATCCCGGCTGAAGACTCACTACTTCAGTTTAGCATATCCTGACTAGAGATGCTGATTAACTGTACATACTGCATCTCTGTTGTTAGTCATTAGCACTAAAACATAAGTAACATGATAGTTAGAATTGGATACTAACCCTCACCTATTCTGTTTCTCTTCTCGGTACTCAAATGTGGCACTTGGTGCCACGGCCCACCTGCCAAGTTGTTTTGCCTGCCTAAGGAAAAGTCATCCCTGATGGAGGATTGCAGGATTAGTGAGAAAGAGGGGTCCTTTCTTCGGATTGGCTGGCCCAACATTGTTTCAGCCATGGAATGGCCAAATGGGGGAGGCAGCTTGATGGATGAGGTCTCCAGGAGTCTAAAATTATCTAAACCTTATTATGTGATATCATCTACTGTTAAATTCTGCTCCGTACTTCTAAAAATTTTTTATTTTTTTATTGAGGATTTGTTCTGTTCTGTGTATTGTATTGTATTGTATTGACCCCCTTCTTTTGACACCCACTGCACGCCCAACCTACCTGGAAAGGGGTCTCTCTTTGAACTGCCTTTCCCAAGGTTTCTTCCATTTTTTCCCTACTAGGTTTTTTTTTTGGTAGTTTCCTTGTCTTCTTAGAGAGTCAAGGCTGGGGGGCTGTCAAGAGGCAGGGCCTGTTAAAGCCCATTGCGGCACTTCCTGTGTGATTTTGGGCTATACAAAAATAAACTGTATTGTATTGTATTGTATAGTGAGAGAACAGATTTTATTGGTGGGCTGTACGACAATGGAAAAAAGGAATCAGTCACCTTGGACTGATGCTCACACATTACCTTTTTTACCAAAGTAAGAACAGTTAGGCATGTTGAACTTCCTGTTGGAGACACTGTCTTCTTCTGCGTTGACATCGGTGGTCATATTTATAACAAGTACTGTGCTAAAAAAAATAAGTGTTAAATGTTTCCATGGATCCCTAGATATTTGTTTTTGAAATTCATGTAAAAGATTTCCTCTGAGAAATCTGATTGGTCAGTTTAGATTTAGTGTGATTGGTCAGTTGACAGACGAGATTAAACAGGAGTCCCCATGGACTATGATGTCTGATGTGATCTGTAGCGATAGTAGAGAGCAGGTTGAGGAGACCCTGGAGAGGTGTAGATATGCTCTAGAGAGGAGAGGAATGGAGGTCAGTAGGAACAAAACAGAATACATGTGTGTAAATGAGAGGGAGGTCAGTGGAATGGTGAGGATGCAAGGAGTAGACCTGGCGAAGGTGGATGAGTTTAAATACTTGGGATCAACAGTACAGAGTAATTGGGATTGTGGAAGAGAGGTGAAAAAGAGAGTGCAGGCAGGGTGGAATAGATGGAGAAGAGTGTCAGGAGTAGTTTGTGACAGACGGGTATCAGCAAGAGTGAAAGGGAAGGTCTACAGGGTCGTAGTGAGACCAGCTATGTTATATGGGTTGGAGACGGTTTGAACTGATCAAAAAGCAGGAGACAGAGCTGGAGGTAGCAGAGTTAAAGATGCTAAGATTTGCATTGGGTGTGACGAGGATGGATAGGATTAGAAATGAGGACATTAGAGGGTCAGCTCAGGTTCGACGGTTGGAAGACAAAGTCAGAGAGGCGAGATTGCGTTGGTTTGGACATGTGCAGAGGAGAGATGATGAGTATATTGGGAGAAGGATGTTAGGGATAGAGCTGCCTGGAAAAAGGAAAAGAGGAAGGCCTAAAAGAAGATTTATGGATGTGGTGAGAGAGGACATGCAGGTGATGGATGTGATTGAGAAAGATGTAGAGGACAGGAAGATATGAAAATAGATGGTCCGCTGTGGCAACCCCTAAGGGGAGAAGCCGAAAGAAGAAGAAGAAGAAGAAGAAGAAGAAGAAGAAGAAGAAGAAGAAGAAGAGATCAGTTTGGCTTCAGTGATGCATTGAAACAGGAAGTGCAAGTGTGAGACGCATGAGGAAGAGTAATGACGTATGAGGCATGCTGAGAGAGTTGCCTTCAAAGATGCTTCAGGAGGTGGGACCACTGTGACATCACAATTCCTGACCCCTCCTTCTGGTTATAAAAGTCTACTGAAAACTCTCAGGAGCTGGAGATCATTCGTTTATGTAAGTATTGTGTTTTGTTTGGATGCATTGTTGTTGTTGTTTTTGGGGGGTTTTTTTTGTTATTTTTCGTGTTGTTATTGGATTCTTATTCTAGTTTTTGGGTTGGACTTGTTTTCTGTGGATTGCCTTTTAGGCAAATCTTTTTTTGCCCTTTCTTGCCCTGTTAAATATATTAGCCTTAGTTTCTGTTTTTGTTTTTATTCATAAAGAAAAAAAGAAATGTATGTAAAAGAAAAGTTTGTGAAATTGACCTCACATTTTTATATTTGGATTTTATTTAGCTATATTGTAGTTGTCCTCCTAATAGACTATGGATGCATAATCTGATCATATTCTTCAGGGGTTTGCAATCATTACTAATCTCTACCTTTTTATTCTTTCTTTTCCAGTTTTACTAAAATACCATCACCACTTCATCAAGGCACTGTGTAGTGACCTATGATGCCCAGATGAAGGCAGGTGCCCCAGCTGTTCACAAGGCTTATTGCATCGAAACCTCTGGGACAAAGCCTGGAAACAATGACAAAATTACTTCTGAATATTTATCTTAGGTAGAAAGCCCAGTGGAGTCTGGGTGGTCTTTTGGCCTTGGAACCCCTGTAGATTTTGTTTTTTTCTTCAGATTAACTGGAGTTTTTTTTCCTGTCCATCTGACCTTATTGCATTCATCTTTAAATACTTAGAATATGATATGTTATATAGGACTCTGCTTTTCTAGTAATTTTATATCTACAGTATGTATTGTAATCTCATATAGATTGATTTTTTATAATGTTTTATTATTATTACCTAATTTATTCTGTTTTTCTTTTCTTGTAACTATTTCTTTGATATCTTGTAAAGTACTTTGAGCTACATTCTGTATATCAAATCGTGCTATAGAAAATGTTAATGTGAAACATAAAAGTGGAATGCTGTGCTCAGCAGAGTGGATTTTTTGATTATATGAGCTAAGCATCTAAAAACGATTTAGCAGCTGAGTTGCTAAAATTGTCTCTTTGATTATATTAGTAAATGTAAATGGAGCTGTAGAACAAAATATTTACCTCTTGGGCTGAGCTGTGCTGAGATTACATATGTGATTAAGTCAGCTGAACTTAACTTCTGAAAAATATTCACTCTTTGTGAGTTAGGGTGAACTCAGCTTGACATTGTTATTTGATAACCTGATAGAACTGAGCTAATTAAAAAATGTACCTACCATATAAAACTAAGATGAGTTGTAGTTAAGTGTTCGATTACTTCTGTTTAACTGAGCAGATTCAGAGGAGTGGAGCAGTTTTGCATTAGAATTAGATATTAGTTTGCAGGTGCTAAGCTAATTAAACACTTTACAAATTGCATTAAGATGAGTGATGCTTAGATGGAGTGTGGGCTTATTAAAACACATTTGTCTCTTGAGCTGCCATCAGCTGGAATTGGATATTTAAATACATGAAATATGATGAGGATATTAAAATCTGCAATGCCACATAAAGTTCACTTCAACAGAGCTGGATGTATGTATTTGATTAGAGCAAGCAGAGTGACTTAACAAATGGTCAGCTCTTGAATTCAAATGAGTAGAACACGAGCTAGAGTTGGGTTTTGGATTACATGAACTTAACCTGAGCTCATAATTAAACTATTCCACTCTGAGACTGAACTGAGCTGAGGCGACCCGGAGTTTATTAATTAAATTGGCAAGCTGATCTGACCTCAGTAAAAGCATTCAAGCTATGATTATGGCTTATTTTTCTTCTGTTACAGACAGGGTTCCTTCCCTAACTTATGTGTATTTTCATTTATATGGTTGCTTTTCTTAATTTTGAAGCCTTATTTGTCATATGTTTATGTTGCTTCTGTTAACTTTACTTATTATTTGTTATTTGTGTTCTATAATTTTAAATGTGCTACCATTTTCTGTATTTTGTAGGTAAAGCTTCAGGAGGTGAGGCCACTCTAACATCACAGCTCTTAGCAGTCAAGCATCAAGTTTGTATTGGAATTTAAAGTAATTATTGATATTTGTTGATTTGCTGGTTTTTTTTTTCTTTTCTGACCTGTTCATTAGAATCTGCTTTTGGATAGTGTTTTGGGACGTTCATCAGAGTACCTTTTAGGCAAATCGATTTTTTTTTGCATTTTTGTTCATTTTTGAAATGTTTTTTTCTTTTGTTAAAAAATGTTTCATTTATAAAGATACTTTGTTTGACTTGTCTCTGAAAGCCAGAATTTGATGGTTCTCTCACTTGTAAGATATTTTTGAGTTATATTATGGAACTTTACTTGTACTTTGAACAGTGAAAGCAAACCTCCCCATCGTTGGGTCTGTGTAAGCCACAGCCTGCAGGTTGCAGTTAGTGGACTTGTCACCTTGTTTGAGCCTCTTCTAAGCTGACCACTGAAGGTCTTGGTCTGCTTTGTGGGTTATTTAGACACTTCATATGCCCTGTCACATGCGTGTGCATTGGGGGCAGCTTAAAGGTTGGGATAACACAGGATGGTGCTGTTTACTAACATTTTATCCCTTCCTAAAATGAAGAATGGAAGAATGGAAGATTAACGGCTTTATCAGTCTTGATGTTATTTCCGGTGACTTGCCTCTTCCTGCTGGAAGCAGTCAACTTTGAGACTCACATCTGCAAAGGCATTTCTCTTTTCTTTTTCAACGTGTTTATAACTAGCATTTTATCTGAATTATACAGTGTTTGCCTACGATTGCACCAACACTTCATACTTGTCTGTGCTCTCTCTTACAATCCTTTTACTATGTCTGAGATTCCAAATTAAATGAAATAAAGTTTCATTTATTTTTGATCATTTATATATGTATCTAATTTCACTCCTAATTATTATTTTTTATGAGTAATCTGATATTGTTGGTTATTAGGTTCTCCCTGTTAATTTTAGCAGCATTAGTATAGACTTGTTGCATCAGTGATGTAATGGTCATTATGTATAAATTTGCTGCCATTAAATCATGGAGTTATCCCTTGGTAGATAAACCTAACACTTCCCTGCAGTTCTCTATAGTTTAGCTTATAAAACAAGCTGTTGCTCTTTTTCTGTCTTCTTATTTTTGACTGTGTTTCTTTGCTGTGGAGCTTTGGAGGTTTTATATGTCACAATAACATTTAAATACCTGAGTATGCACACAACAAGTTTTTTCTCAATCTTCTTTTGCTTAAACTGAACAGATTCAACTCTTTTCATCTTTCCTCATAACTCATCCTCTGTAGTCCTAGAAACAGCCTCGTTGCTCTTCTCTGGATTTTTTCCAGTGTTGTTATTGCTATGTCCTTATTTTCTAGCCTGGGGACCAAAACTGTACACAGATAGAGTTGGTAAGTTGATTCTGTGAGTTCTTTAAAAAATCCTTGATGCTTGAATTAAGGTGAGCGCGAGGAGATGGATATTTTATGACTTGAAAAGGTTAAACATATCTATCACGTTATGTGAATTTAACTCATTTCTAATAAGCTGAACTGAGTGCAGATGAGCTGAATATGAAAAGATGATTATATGAGATGAGCTAAAATGAAGTTAGGTGTTTGACTACCATTAGGGTTAGCAAAGCTGGAGCAAATAATCACAACAGCACCGTCCAAGCTTTCACTCTTCCAAACTTGGGAGTTTAGCATTTATTAGACAACATTTAAAAAAAAGGTCTTCCATTACTAGAGAAATGTGGACATATTAGGTGCACAATTATTGCACAGTAAAGTGTTTTTCTTTATAGGTTTTTGTCATTTTGTTACAATCTGGGCAAAACTTTCTCTGCAAATAAATCAACGAGAACCTGACTTGTGCCCATTCTCCCCACCCCTTCTGTATCTGAGCCAAATTTCATTAAAAAATAAAACAACAACACATCAGGGCTGAAGAGGGTCCACTTATTTGCATTAGGAAAAAAAGGCAAACAGAAAAACAGGTTGAGGAAATCATGCGAACATTAATTTTCTTAATTAAGCATGATGAACAGGAAAATTAGCCGGAATTTGATTTAGTCATTTCTAAAAGTCAATTGAAAGACCACCACAGCAACTGGAGATCTGCATGGGTGGTCCACATAAGGAACTATGAGAGGAATGACATGATGGGATTCAATTCTATCCCAAATGTATTGGACTGATGAAACAAACAAAATGCACCATATGAAGTCAGAAACTGCCTGGATGCCCTGGGTCTCTTGTCAACATGCCACACTCAGTGTGGGAGACTGGACTAAGAGTCTCACCGGAAAACTGGAAATAGCAGAGTAGTATTAGGACCAGACCCATGGTACTTAATCAGGTTTGGTGACAGAAGAAATTTAGTAGGGGAGCAATGGGTTTTCACAGAAGGTGGCCAATGCAGGATTACGATAAAACCCACAGTGTTTTTGATTTATGCTAGACAGTACATATGTAATAGGCTAGAGCAAACTGAATTACATTCTGTAAAATGCAACTGCACAGGTTAACACTGCTGCTCAATGAAAACAAAACCAAGCAGAGCGTAAGGTTGCATCTATAAAGCTCATGTGTAGAGAAAACCTGGCACACTGCTCTGCTCCTGCCACTAGGTGCAATAGACAGTGGCCTTTTTTCAAAGAATTACCCACCAGATATTGTTCAAAATCAATTATAAGTAATAGCTTATTATTAAAATGTTTATGACAAACATTTTTCAAATTTTTATTTGTATGCTCAATGTAATTTCTTATCTAGAACAATATTGCTCTTTATAGTGTATGAAATTGTGTTTGTGCCAGGATTCTGGCTGAGGGGTTAGCTCTCTTGTAGTGGTCTCGGTTTGCCCTTTAGTATGTGTGTGAATTTGTGTTTGTGTGGTTTTATTTTGCAAATGCCATGTCCTGATCACGTCTTGACCACTATTTTCAGGTCCTTGTATTGCTGCCAATTTGAGAGCCATGTTTCTAGGGGTATGACTTAAAGTGTGCAACAGGATTAAAGGTCAGCTGAGGGCTCCTTTTGTTATCAGATCTGGGGATACAACCTCTTAAAACAAAAAAACCAAACAACAAAATAATTCTTTGCTTTTGTGGTTCTCCTGAGTTTCATTTGGTTTGACCGTTTTGCTTGTATTCTTGACTTTGAATCTTTACTATGGTTAGGGTCTGGTAGCTAAGTTTATTATTATTTGCTTTGGTTTCATTTCTTCTGCACTTCTCCTGATTAGCCCAGTAAACAGCAGGACATGTAAAACCTGAACTTCCCAGTTTAGTGATGGGGCTTGAAGGTTAAAGCCTTTTAATCTTAGCATTAAACTGTAAAGCTCAAGCTTTTCCCAGTCAAGGCAAAATGGTGCAAGCCAGCAAATAAATACATGAAATCAACTGCGATTTGTTCACTTAAAGTTAGTCACAGTACTTTGAAAAATGCAGGAGCTAAATTTGAAAAAGTTACAAAGAGATTGACAACTTAACCTATGCTTTATGGGAAAAAGCTAACATTATGATTCTCCTGTTTCAAAGTGCAAAGTCCTGGTTCAGAAAGAGCAGGTATGTGGAAAATCATTTTTAACTGTTTGCTGACATAACTCAATCCAGCAATCACCCAACCACAAGATGGTTAGTTGTGCTCATGGAAAGCCCCAGAATTTTGTGTTTGAGTCGTGCAGTCTGTGTTCGGTCAATGTTATTGTGACTTGTCCTTTTTAATCTCAAAGCCATTAAGTCTAAACTTTAGCTATTACTGTTTCACTTTTTATCAGTTCATAGACATTTTCTTGGACAACAGGTGGTTACAAGGTTCTCAGTTTACCTAATATTTAAATCTATTTAACTGCATTTTGTCAGATGATTATGATCTGCAGGGTGTCTAGGCTTTCCCTTAAAGATAGGGTGAGAAGCTCGGTCATCCAGGAGGAGCTCAAAAGTAGAGCCACTGCTCCGCCGCATCTAGAGGAGTCAGATGGAGTGGCTCGGGCATCTGATCAGGATGCTTCCTGGACGTCTCCCTGGTGAGGTGTTCTGGGCATGTCTAACCGGGAGGAGGCCCCGGGGAAGACCCAGGACACGCTGGATGGACTATGTCTCTTGGCTGGCCTGGGAATGCTCCGGGATTCCCCCGGAAGAGCTAGCAGAAGTGGCCGGGGAGAGGGGTCTAGGCATCTCAGCTCAAGCTGCTGCCCCTGTGACCTGATCTCGGATAAGCGGAAGAGGATGGATGGATAGATGGATGGATGGATGGATGGATGGATGGATGGATGGATGGATGGATGGATGGATGGATGGATGGATGGATGGATGGATGGATGGATGGATTATAATGCTCGAAGGTATCACAATGATTTGATACCAGTCAAGACAGATCAGGTCAAAAACATTGTGGAAAGGGTGTGTGAGGCCACCAAAATGATCGTAAAGCTAGCCAGGACCTTCACTGACCTGCCCAGAAGAAGTTCAGCTTAAATCAGCCAGCTCCCTACTTCTATCTGTAGTAGGTCCCAAAATGGAAGGCTGGCTTTGAATGTTCAAAAAGACTATAGAAGTCCCAAAATATATACAGAAATGCAATACAAGGAAAATAAAACTGTGAAAAGTTGTAAGGAAAACCCCAGACTGTAATTTCTAGAAATTAAGATCTTATTTAGAAAAATTGAAGAAAAAACAAAAATACCCAAAGTAACAAAAGGATTTTCCTAAAAAGGCAATCCACAGCAACTAAGTCACAAAACACCATCTGCTATTCCAGTTTCAGAAAACAGGGCAATGAGTCACAAAAACATTAGATCGAAAGAAAATGGCAATATTTACAAACTTTTTTACTAACTCTTTCACAAACTAATACTCCACCCATACTTCCTCTTGTCTGGCCTTCAATAGCCAGAGAGAGGGTTCAGGAGTGACAACATCAGGGTAGCCACACCTCCTAGGCTCCGCCTTCAAAGCGCATAGAACAGAGGCATGTTTAAAAAGACCTAATGGAATATACAAGAAATATGAAAAATAATAATTCAGAAATGACCAAAAATAATAAAACACATAAACCCAAGTAGACACATAACAATCCCATTCTTTGATTGATTTTTTTGTGATGGAAACTATACGTCAGACTTGCACATTTCATAACTCATTAGCGAAAAAGGAGCAGGTAATATTAGTTAGCAGTCAGGTGGGTTAATGTTAACATTAGAGTAGACTGCACACTGTCGCACATGCAAGCCTAGGGGTGTCGCACTACCACTAATGAGGTAACCAAGAGACATGAATGTGGCACTGAATGTGGCACTGTCAGTAACCACCACTTGATTTTTTCCCTTTAGAGTCTAGTAAGAAAGTTTCTTTGTTCCCGTGACATCTGTCCCTCTACCAGAAGTCCCTCCCATTCTGGTCCTAACAAGATATATAAGCAAACTGAAGATGACAAGCTGGCATTCCTTTGAGAATGATCCTCTTGAGTGGATGGAACCTCCCACACAGAAGCTATCTTAATGGATGGACAGTGCAGAAAACTTTGTGTTTTCAAATCTTTTGCTTTCAGTTGTTCCTTCATTCCTGTCATTAAATGGGGTACCAGGTTGGCACCACAAACTTATTTTAAGACTGTCTATTGTAACTTTCACAACACGTAAAGGAAAATTGTGGTGTGGCCCTGCCAAAATTTTCATGCCAAAACATCAGCAATGAAAGAGAATAAAATGAAAGATAAAAATAAATATTGAAATAGAAAGTCAAGAATGTCTCTTCTTTCTGTAGCTGAGCTTACCATTCCATTCAGCTAGCAAGATTACTAAAAAAATGCATTTAATGCAACATTAGCTTAATATTTAAATATTGAAATACACTTCACGTGACCTAAACTAAATGATATGTGATATTGCTCGGTCAAAACACACATATAAAAGGCAAATGTTAAACCACTGAACTTACCATTAGTAAAACAGAACTTGATGAGCCTGGGAATGGAAACATTGCAAAAGTTATAGAATGTAATCAGAAAAGCATACAATGACCAATGTATGCAGCAACAAATGCATAATGATTAAGCAGTTAAGGGAAGATAAACTCTCCTTGGTAATAATTACATATACATTATACAATTATGATATTTAAGCCTCTGAATGATTGACTGGAAATATTTTTTAATAAAAATAACTAAAATGAGAAAAGAAAATATGTCAAAACAAAACATATGTGAGGAAAAATGTTACATATAAATGAAGACAAAATGCAAAACCATTTAAATAAAAGGATATACCGTAATGTGCAATTTTGTAGCACCACATTACGTGCAATATCTCACAAAAAAATCAAAAAGTGGCAGCAATCTATAGGTCAGTATTAACAGCTGAAGATGCAGATTAAGTTAGGCATATCTTGATTTAGACACCTCTAGCTCTGGAGGGGAGGAATCCATAAGGTCTTCAAAAGAAGTGGGCATGTCATGAAAAGGTACAATAATATAAAACTAGTGACCTTTCAACACACAGGAGAACCTTTAGCCAAGTAAGAAATTAATTAATTCTGTTGTTTATTTAAAGGGGGCTGTTGTTGTTGGGTGTTATAATATTTCTTGAGCTTATGTAAAAAGCAAAATTTCTCCATAGGAGAAATAAAGTCACTATCAAGCTAGCTAGCTACCCAGGTATCTACTAAATTAAAATCCTTTACTTTCATGAATTACAATCAAATCACAGAAAAGGCAAGGTGATACCTTGAATGTCATTGCATGAATTTAATCATCCATCCATCCATTTTCCAACCCGCTGAATCCGAACACAGGGTCACGGGGGTCTGCTGGAGCCAATCCCAGCCAACACAGGGCACAAGGCAGGGAACCAATCCCGGGCAGGGTGCCAACCCACCACAGGACACACACAAACACACCAAGCACACCTAAAACTGAAGTGTCTCACAACCAATCAGACATTTTTAATTTTTGCCACACAGTAATGGTTATTCAGTCCATTTTTTACACAAAACGCATACTTTAAAAATGTTTATTCATATATAAAAAATATTTTTTAAAAATTCACATTTGGACAAATGTGTCAAGATGAATTTAGCTGAAGGAAAGAGAAAAAAAAAAAGAGCTGAAACATAAAAAAAATAAACACTATCGGCAATATAGACACAGAAGGTGAATACTTTTGAAACTTGAATAAAATAAAAAGGTGAAAAGTAATACGTAGGAAGAAACATGTCAAAGTTGGTCAGGTTTTGTGTACATGTACATGTGTGCCAGGGTGCCCTTCTCTGTACGCGTACTCCACCCAAGGCTGGATTCTGTTGTACCAGGATAGGCTCTGGATGCCAGCAGCCCACTATCAAAATGAGAATTTTTGTAAACAATAGCTGAAATTGGAAAGGAATGTTTCTGGAACAATGAACTGTAACATTTAGGAAGAGGGAAATGATGAAGAAATTAAACATCCTTGGCTAAACATACAAATGCATAATATTCTGTGACAGCTATTCTCCATGTTGTTCAGTTCTGTCTATGTGAAGATGTACAAATGAAAAGTAAGCACTACTAAGAATTTTGTCCAAGTGCCTCTCCAAAAACAAAAAGAATCCACAAGAGAGCATTCTCAATTAATTGTTTAAAGCACATGGAATCAATTTCCTCTCTTTAATAATGATGTGCATGTCAGCTTGGAGCCGGAGCTGTTGTCTGGAACATTTCTTTATCCTCGAAAGCTGATAAAATCAGAATATCACTCGGAAAGATCTTCACTCTTGCTTGTCTCCGGTCGTCCTAGTCGACAAGCTGCCAGCTCCTTCACAGAGTGCCTCAAGGCATCCTTGAGAACAGATGCTTTGGCTACCGTTATGGACAGCACAGGAGAGAGAGAGAGAGAGAGAGAGAGAGATGACTGACTGGATGGGAGTACAACAACCTCAATGACTGCATGAACCAAAACATTTTGACCCCTGCAAGATGTCCAAAGTGTTCCTTGAGGGTGAGCTAGCTGTTTAAGGGTTACGTTGACCTTCCACAGATGTTCCAAATATGTGGCAATAAATGGGGATCCTGGAAGCCTTCATTGTGCTCTGGAAACAATAAAGTTTATATGCGTAAGAGATAAGTGGTAAGGTGTAGTCTGTGTGTTGTAAACTTGTCTGAACCCATTATATGTATTTTTTAAGTCTGTAATAATAATTGTCTCAATGCTTTACAGGAGGTTGCATGAGGGACCCAGTAGCTGTATGGTTCTATGGCTTTAAAAAAAAATCAAATCTAACCAGGAACATAAAATCAATGGTCTGATTACTTCAGCATGTTCAATGGCAATGAAAAAAAAATAAAGTAAGGTAGAGCAGGGCATGTTTTTTGATATCATACCTTCAGTGGATTAAATGGAGCCAAATATCAGTAGCTAAGGATTTCTTCATTGATTCATTCATTTTCATTCCAAATCAATATGTATTAAAAATATATAAAGTAAGCAAATATAAATAACAAATTAGTAACCAATTCCAGACAGGTTAACATCATCTATTTCTATTCAGCACTCCATTTCTTTTCAGCTTGGCTCTTTATTACTAACACCGGCCAAAAGGTATGCAGCCTTAGGGTGGGATCGATTTCCAGCTGTCCTTAAGGGGTCATGTTGTTACAGTCTCTCAGACCTGCAGATTCACTCTATACAACACCTGCAAGATCAGACCATATCTGACAGAGTGTGCAGCACATCTCTTGGTCCAGGCTTTGGTCTTGTCATGTCTGGACTAATGGAACTCTCTGCTAGCAAGAGTACCAGCATGTGTTACCAAGCCTCAGCAAATGATTCAAAATGCAGCAGCACATTTGGTGTTCAATCAGCCGAGGCCAGCACATGTCACTCTTCTTTTCAGATCACTACACTGGTTTCCTGTAGCAGCACATGTTAAGTTCAAATTTTTGATGCTTGCCTCCAGAGTAATCAAAGGATCTGAACCTATATATATTGTACATAAACTGCTCAAAAAAATTAAAGGAAGACTTTGAGAACACATCAGATCTCAATGGGAAAAAAAATCCTGCTTGATAGCTATACTAATATGGACTGGGTAATGTGTTAGGAACGAAAGGATGTGACATTGTTTGATGGAAATGAAAATTATCAACCTACAGAGGGCTGAATTTAAAGACACCCCGAAAATCAAAGTGAAAAAATGATGCAGCAGGCTAGTCCATTTTGCAGAAATTTCATTGCAGCAACTCCAAATCGTACTCAGTAGTTTGAATGGCCCCCACGTGCTTGTATGCATGGCTGACAATGTCGGGTCATGCTCCTAATGAGATGAAGGATGGTGTCCTGGGGGATCTCCTCCCAGATCTGGACCAGGGCATCACTGAGCTCCTGGACAGTCTGAGGTACAACCTGGCGGTGTCGGATGGACCGAAACATAATGTCGCTGAGGTGTTCCATTGGATTTAGTTCAGGTGAGTGAGCATGGGGGCCAGTCAATGGTATCAATTGCTTCATCCTCCAAGAACTCTCTGCATACTCTCACCACATGAGGCCGGGTATTGTCGTGCACCAGGAGAAACCCAGGACCCACTGTATTAGCATAGGGTCTGACAATGGGTCCAAGGATTTCATCCCAATACCTAATGGCAGTCAAGGTGCTGTTTTCTATCCCGTAGAGGTCTGTGCGTCCCTCCATGGAAATGCCTCACCAGACCATCACTGACCCACCACCAAACCGGTCATGCTGAACGATGTTACAGACAGCATTCTCCACGGCTTCTCCAGACCCTTTCACGTCTGTCACATGTGCTCAGAGTAAACCTGCTCTCATCTGTGAAAAACACAGGGTGCCAGTGGTGGACCTGCCAATTCTGGTATTCTATGGCAAATGCCAATTGAGCGCCATGGTGCCGGGCAGTAACATTCACACCAGTGGCCTGGCTGCTGGAGGTCATTTTGTAGGGCTCTGGCAGTGCTCATCCTGTTCCTTCTTGCCCAAAGGAGCAGGTACTGGTCCTGATGATGGGTTAAGGACCTTCTACAGCTTTGTCCAGCTCTCCTAGAATAACTGTCTGTCTCCTGGAATCTCCTCCATGCCATTGAGACTGTGCTGGGAGACACAGCAAACCTTCTGGCAGTGGCACGTATTGATGTGCCATCCTGGAGAATTTGGACTACCTGTGCAACCTCTGTAGGGTCCAGGTATCGCCTCATGCTACCAGCAGTGACAAAAAACAGATGAGGAGGGAAAAATGTCAGTGGCCTCCACCTGTTAAAGCATTCCTGTTTTGGGGTTCGTCTATTTGTCGCCCCTTTAGTGCACCTGTTATTAATTGACCAGATCACTATCCCAGAAGTTTCATTGACTTGATGCTATACTCTGATTAAAAAGTGTTCCTTTAATTTGTTGAGCAATATATATACTATATATATATATATATATATATATATATATATATATATATATATATATATATATATATATATATATATATAGTCATGCACGCATTTTTAGGAGGCAGCCATCAAGCCCTAAGGTAAGTAAATTCTTGCGAGATGAAAGGATATTGATGGGTACTAACGCCTCTCTCTCTCTTCCTCCAGAAACAAAGATGACAAATAACTGCAGTTACCTCCGTTCCAGAATCCAAAATGGCAGTTCCACACTTACATTTCTGTCCCTTCATTGATTACGTCATTCCTGGTCCCTCCGTGATAACATCACTTCCCTGTTATTTCATTTCCTGTATCCATCTTTTTTTACATAAATACCCCTTCTGTACCTGTACCTTATGTTGAATGTTTATTTTGATCTTTATTTTCAAAAATCATTTTGACCTGTCCACTGGACATTATATGGGTCAATTCCCCAAAACTTAAACTTTGTGGCGCTTTGGAGTCAATTATTTGCTTTAACACTATATATATATATAGTTACATACGTGCGCATGGGAGGCAGCTAAAGGGCTTGAGTGAAGGCAGTTCTGAGGCATGCCGGGATGTGGCAGAGTGCACTGTCTCCTTTTCTCCCTTTCCTGTAGACCATTTCCGAGAGATTCCATCTGGCTCTCTTGACGTCACTTCCGGGACCGAGCCAATGGAAGGAGACCTTACCGGCTCCGGCCCCTGTGATGTCATGTCCGGGCTCGAACCAATAGCTGAAGAACATGGGCCCGATCCTTATGACCTCACTTCCTGTCTTCCCCTTTAAAAACCTGCCCCTTTTCCCTATTTCCTCAGTCTTGTCTTGGACTCTGTTGTGAGCACATCAGTGCTGTTTTCAAAAGAACGCAATTTTGCAGCCAGGAGAACAAATTATATGGGTGGCTGCCCCAAACCTTTATCTGATTATGTCTCATTTTTGTGACAATATATATATATATATATATATATATATATATATATATATATAGTATAGAGTCACACATGTGCACATGGGAGGATGGTAATGGTCTCGAATGGTTGTAATTACTTGCCAGACTAGGGTGTTGGTGGTGCTCACTAACCCTTTCTCTCTTTCCTCTGCAGACCAACTGAAGGAAATTGTGCCTGTGTCTAAGGATGTCACTTTTGGTTATGGTCCTAATGACATCACTTCCTCCAGCCCTTCTACATAAACACCATCTTGACTCTGTTATCTCAGTTCTGTTGTGAGCTCATGTCTGAAAACACCTGAATTTGTAATCATTTATTGCTTATTTTCAAGTTTATGGGGTGGCTACCCCAAACCTTTTTCTGTTTTCTTTGTCTTTATTCCACAATATATGGAGATACTTATAAGATCCTATGCTCCTTCTCAACCACTCAGGTCTGCTGATGAACAGAATCTGGTGATTCCACATCTACTTGGTATCAAATCTTAGTCCTGACTCTTTTTCTGTGTAGCTCCTAACTGGTAGAATGAACTGTCCATTTTCATTTGAAATTCTGACTTCAAATCAATGTGGTTCAGAAGCATTTAGTGAATTTTTGTCTAACTGATAGGTTTTATAAGCTAGGAATTTTTACTTGCTTGTCTTTTGTGTCCTGAACTTTTCACTTATAGATATTTTCTTTGTAATCTTGTCCTGTAACACTTATTCCCAAATAATTCCCCAGACTGATCAATTATGTTAACCTCTTTTGTGAGACACTTTAGACAAAAGCATCTGCTAAGCAAATAAATTCAAATGTAACATTGCCTCATAATATAAAAAAGGTCACTGTGCTGACCCTGGTAACTATAGGTCAACTAGCTTAACCTATATCTTAAGAGAATTAATGGATGAGACTGCAAAAATATAAATAGAGATAAGACTAAATTGTATACATTTGTTATTAGAAAGTTAGGATGGGTTTAGAAAAGAGAGATTGTACTTTACTGATGTTTTGGAGTTTTATGAGGAAGAGATGAAAGCTTTTTATGATTGTAGAGTGCATGATATTAATCCTCGAATGACAATGTTGAAGAAATTCAGGGTGTAGCTATTAGTAAGGCACAGAGTAAGAGGAAATGCAGAATGCAAAAACATTAAAAATATGAGTTTGATCTCACCATAACAGAATCTAAGGCTGTAGACTGACTTGATTTTGACAAGCATTCTTTAATGCAGATTTTCATGTCATTGCGTTAGGATGATCAAACTTAAACAGATGTATGAGAACCAAAAAACAAGAAAAGGTTAGCCACTTTTAGAATGAGAAGCAGAATACGAGTGGCCAGAACATGAGAGCAGTATACCTATTGGTGTTTCCTTAAGAGGCATTAGCTCTCTGGAAATGTGTTCTATTGAATTGCATCGTTTTAATTAACCTGAATTTAAATAATTATAAATAAAAAAGGTATTATCTCCACCCCTCATGCAGTATGACGGTTACAAGATTACACGAGAAGCATAAAGGATAATCTAGCTCTTTGTTGACGGGTTCACGCGGTATTACAAACGGGAAGCTTATGATAGACATATCAAGCATGTGGGTATCTTGATCTACTCAGCCTTGCCATCTTTCGTTTGCCACGCTGAAAGGATTTTAACCAGACGGAAGAAATAATCTTCTGCCCGGCCTCAGATGGAAGACATAATCTTCCGCCCGGCAGCTTCAAAGTGTGTTGGCCATAGGTACATTCTTATATACTGGTTGCTCCATGTGCAGGCTCTTGGCTCCGGATCCAAACAAGGACAGGAAAGGACTCAAACCCCACCTTCAAAAATACAGGAATAGCACAATGCCTACATACAGTTCTCATTCTCCCAACAAGGAAAGTGTGCTGACAGAGGACAGAAATATACTAGTCTGTCTTTAGGCTGACTATTCAATTCTCCAGTTGTCTTTTGGCTCTCTAGTCCTGTGCTTGGCTCGGCAATTCTAAATGAAGATGCGGTGCTCCTGTGTACCATACTTGGTCGGCCTGTATGAATGAGTGGGCACAGACAACAGTGACATTAAACTTAAATAACAAAACATAGTATAACATATGGGTGATAAACTGAAGAAACAGTGAACTAAGGTGCAAATATCTTTCTCTGATTTCAGTGAGGAAGGAAGTGGATTCTTACAAGAACCATTGCTAGGGTCACTGTTCTTTGCATGTAAATCAAATGGTTTACATTAAAATGTAACTGGCTGGTTAAAGAATTAGAGAGAATGACATTTGGTGGAGTGGCAGGAACCTTAGAGTCAGCAAAATCCTACAGATGTAAAAACACTAGGTGTTACTTTTAAACTGGAGAATATACATGCAAAAAGTACACTTTATGAAAAAGATAACAGCTCTAGTAACCTCATGTCTGTCAACAACCAGATGGCACATCTAATGCAGTGTCTGTAAAATGTGTTCACCCCCTTGGAAGTTTTCACATTTTATTCACATACAACATTGAATCACTATGGATTTAAATTGGTTTTTTTTGCCATTGATTAACAGAAAAAGACTCTCAAATGTCAAAGTGAAAACAGATCTCTGCAAAGTGGTCTAAATTAATTACAAATATAAAACACAAAATAATTGATTGCATAAGTTTTTGCCCCTTTAATACAGTATGCATCATCACTGGTGCAACCAGTTGGTTTTGAAGTCACATATTTAGTTAATGAAGATCACCTGCCTGGGGTTTCAATTGATTGTAGTATAAATGCACATGTATGTGGAAGGTCCAGCTGGTGGAGAGTGCGACCTATAGAGGATGCTCTTCCACCCCAAACACCCAGACACCACCAAAACACACAGTCACAGGTTCAAGGAAAGAAATTTTAATTAAACAGAATACCTTTTACTGGGTTTTTATCACCTGGGAAATCAGTCACAATTCCTTTTCCTTTCTTTTCCAACTCCACTCCTCCTCCAACCAAGCTTTGTCCACCACTCACCAACTCTGACTCCCTGATGAGGCAGAGTGGCTGCTTTTCAACCCACACCCTAGATGAATTAATTTCAGTGCAACAGCATTTCCACAAGGAAGCAGTTCTGGGTTTGGTGGAACCTTGTTGTAACAAGGGAAGCCTCCTCCCAGCAGCTCCCCCTAGCAGCAGCTGATGACCCCAACAGGGCTGACCAGCAAAACTACAACTCCAACCATGGAGTCCTGTGGGTGTCCAGATGGGAGCCACACCAGAAGGATACCACCAACCAGCGTACAGAGGGAACATATAGGCCTCTGAGGCAGTCTTGCTTTGTCCTTCGCTCATAATAGCCTCCTGACCAGGAAAGGTACCAATTACTAACCCAGTCAGGATGCTAGTCCATTTATATCTTTTCTTTAGCACAGCTTCCTGGCTGGGTAAGGAACCATACACCCAGACCGAAGTGTCAGCCAACCTTTGTCTTCTAGGACAAATGTCAGTATCAAGGCCTAACCAACCCAAAGAAGACAAAAGAAAGCTCCAAGCCACTATGTTAAAAGGTAATTGAAAAGCAGAATTCTGGAGATGGAGACAAGAAAATATCCAAGTCACTGAATATCCCATGGAGTCCAGTTAAGTCAATAATTAGGAAATGGAAAGAGTATGGCATAGCTGTAAATCTGCCCAAAGCAGGCCATCCACTGTGTCATTGCAAAAGAAGAAGAAGACTACTGAGTATCACCACTAAGAGATCTTTGATAACTCTGAAGGACTTATAGGCTTCAGTGGCTAAGATTCGAGAGACTTTGTAGACAAGAACTGCTGCCCAGGTGTTTCATCACAGCTTTGTGGAACAGTGACAAGGAGAATATTCACTGTTACAAAAACTTACATTAAACCTCAGCAAGGGTTTACCAGAAGGAATATGGGAGACTCTGAAGTCAGTAAGGAAGAAGGTTCTGTGCTCTCTGGTTGAGCTTTTTTGTCCAACAGTCTAAAAGCCATGTTTAGCATATGATAAACACTGCACATTATCAAAAATACACCATCTTCCGAGTAAAGCATGGTAGTAGCAGCCTCATACTTTGTGGATGCTTCTCTGCATGGTAGGCCTGTGAGAATAAAATGAGTATAAAAATAAAATGAGAATTTCTCAGTAAAATAAAGGGGAATCCTAAAGGAAAACCTGATGCAGTCTGCAAGAAACCTACATTGTTGTATAACTTCCAAATGGGTCGTTACTTTTTATAGGCACTCTATGGGGAGCCCGAAGATATTAATATGTACAGTGTAATGTACTTGTTAGGCTATATTTGAAATAAAGTGCACAATTTTTATTAGGTGCATTTGCATATAATGCTAGAAGCAGCTACTGCAATAGTCACATCGTTTTGCTTGTCTGTCCGCATGAAACAACACAGCTCTCCTTAGGATAATTTTGTTGAAATGTGACACACTTATTCTTCATGGAAATTCAATTATCTTGAACAGATCTTTAAAATGTCAACATCTCCCATTGAAAATCATTGCTGAATGTGTGAACTTGTCAGTCTTAACATAGAGAAACATTCTGTGTGACTTCAACTATTAATTAGTGATTAATTACTGTTTCTATTTTGACTTGACAGCGGTTACACCAACTTGTATTTTTTGCAGATTCTCATCTTTTTTACCTTCTATATCTGCTACTAATGGCAAATTGATTCCTAATCCAGTTTAATGAAACACTAGCAGATTGTGTGCATGGGGTTGAAACTCATTGTTTCTGGCTACTTTGTGTGTGCACGGGACAGAAACCCTTTACCATAATGTCCATAACGGTGCACACAGAAACCTCGGCATGCATCTCACTCTTCCTCATGCTTTAAGTTGTAACAGGTAGATTAAATGATCTTATTAACTGTAAAAATATAAAATGTAACTTTAAATGAAGGATTATCTAAATATGAATTAAGTAACTTGTGGTGTGTAAGCCATTGTGGACAGTGCAAATAAACATTTAGTCAATATCCTTTAAATTACACATAACCAGGCTCACAGCTCCATTTTCTGCAGATTATAACAATTTACTATTTCACCTTTACTATAATTTACTAGGGTGGCCCGACATCCAGTTGACATGGACAGTCCCGATTTCAAGCAATGTGGAAAAACCAGAACAATATCAAAATGTCTCTGTTTTAATGGGCTGCCCATCTAATAAAAATAATATGGGGAAAGCTTTATTAAGAATTTGTATTAAATTTGAACAGCATCACAATAACAATGAAGCAGACAAAAATAAACAGTACTGCCATTTATTTGTTTCCATTGTAAGCACTGTGTGGAATGATATGCATTCATTTGTGAAAGTGCTTTTTTTTCCTTGTCTTGAACCGTTACTGTTGATGATGAGATAAGCAGGCATTGAGCAAATGAGGATGCACTTTATCTGTGGGCATACGGGCTACACAAGTGTCTCGGTTTGACCCTGTGAAAATCTCATCACTTTACCATTTACCATTAGAGTACAACATTCACCAGATCCATAATGGTTAATCACTGCAATAAATTTAGCCTTTGTCACACACGTGCGCATGGGGGATAGTTTACAGGCTCAGATAGTGCTATTCATCAGCCAGACTGGGGGTTGGTGCTCTCACCTGATCCTCTCTCCTCTTGTTCCTCTACAGTTCATCTGAAGGCCCTGCCTCTTAGTGACATCACCACCAGTCCACTGAACAATGTTACTTCCGACTGCCCTGACTCCACCTCTTCCTCCTATCCACCATACTTATACAACAGACTCACCCTGTTCGTGCAGTTCAGTTGTGAAGACTGATCTGTAAAGATGTGCTTCTGTTATTTTACTGATTTTTTCAGTATATGGGGTGGCCATCCCCAAACATTTTTTTTGTCTGCTGCCTTATTTTTTACCACACCTTGCATTTCTGTTATTCCCTAACATTTGTCATAACCGAATAGTCCCATTTCATGCATTTTTTTTTATATAATTTAATTTTTGTTAATTGTCAATTGCAAATTGTCACAAATTGTGTGTGAATATGGGGTGTGTTTGTGTTTGTATGTATGTGTGTATGTGTGTGTGTGTGTGTGATTGACTAGAGTCCTGTCCAGGCCTGTTTTCAGCCTTTTGTCCAATCCTGGTGAGATAGTATTTGGCCCTTACCACCCTGAAATGTATCAAGAAGGTTCTAGAACCCACCTACTGGACTCAGTCCATTGATGGCCACAGTGCTCCCACAGCCATCGAACACATGTAAATGTTGCAACATGCATACATTTTTTAACTTGTTCTCCATACAATAAGAATATTGCAACAGAAATAAAGAAAGTCATAATATTCAAGGTTGGCCTTCAGGGTGTCCCAAAACACTTTCTTTGTGCTTTGTCTCTTTGCACTATGAAATTAATTAGTCCAGTGGATTGAGACTGTTATTTTAAAATGAGTACAACAAGAACAAAGGGACACTGTTGGAAACTTGTTAAGGGTAAATTTCACAAAAACATTAGGAAGTTTTTCTTCACATAGAGAAATACAGACATATACATTCTGTATACATTACTAAGAAGTGTGGTGGACAGTAGGACTCTAGGAACTTTCAAAACTCAACTTGATGTTGTGTTAGCGGAATTAAGTGGATAGGACTGGCAAGTTTTGTTGAGCTGTATGTCTTGGTCTCATTAAAAGTGTTTCAATGTTCTAATTCCAGGGATGTGAGATATGAACTATAAGGAAAGTTTAAAAGAACCATCGTAGTGAAAGAGTTCTGAGAAGAGTACTGGATTTTTTGAGTGCATTTCTGACCTGGAAGTAGTTATGTGGATTGCCCCGTAAGTATAAAGCCACCCTTTGGTCAGAGGATCTTTGAGCTTAGAATTGGCAGGAGTTTTAAGCATGGTCTCAAACTGGCAGGGAGGTAGTGTAGACAGGTATTGGCATTTGGAGTGAGAGACAAACATTTGGACAAATGTGCTTTTGAAGCAGATTTGGGATGGTGAGTATGTTGACAAGCCACCCAACCTACTAAACAGGGCCCAGATCCAGACACATAGACCCAGTGAAGTGGGTTTCCTTTTTGCTTATCCATACTTTGTGTTCTGTCATAGATTAACCCTCTACTATATTTCTTTCTTGAACAAAAATACTTTGATTTTGGTAAAAAAAAAAAACTTAATTTGGAATTCTTGATATGGGTTACACACAGTGGTGCACCCATCACAATATAAAGTATAAGTCTTCATCATACTATACTTGTACTTATTATACAGTGTGCTAAATAATAAATGTAATTGAAAGAAATAAATATCATGTATTTGCAAAGGTGCAGTACCCAGGAGCATATCTTCTCAGTCCTTCCATTTTGTAGCTAAGGTATACATTATCATAAAGTAATTCACTGACTGTAATGCTGGTGTGATGTATTTTTCTCCATTCTCTTAGAACAGTGAGAAAAGCCAAGCAAAATGACACCTTTTATTGGCTAACTAGAAAGATTACAATATGCAAGCTTTCGAGGCAACTCAGGCCCCTTCTTCAGGCAAGATGTAATCTTTACATCTTGCCTGAAGAAGGGGCCTGAGTTGCCTCGAAAGCTTGCATATTGTAATCTTTCTTTACATCTTGCCTGAAGAAGGGGCCTGAGTTGCCTCGAAAGCTTGCATATTGTAATCTTTCTAGTTAGCCAATAAAAGGTGTCATTTTGCTTGGCTTTTCTCTACATTCATAATGGCTAACACGGTACAACACCCTAGTACTTTAGAACAGTGATAAACACAAATGGCCTGCAATTCTCCTATTCACAACTCAGTAACCACTCCTGTGGAACTAAAATGTTTTTGCCACGCCACTCAGCAGTACACCTACTCCATGCTGAGATGACCCTGATGTCATTATGACGTAATCCTTTCCATTGCCCCTGGCCCGATACTAAGGGTCTAACAAACAGTATTACACTGCAGTGACTTTTACCCACACAACCATAGGCCTGCAGAGAGTCTCCACTTCATGACTCTGTACACTTTGAATGATAAAAGCAGAGGACTCCAGTTGCTAAAGAAGCTATCCTTTTTAATTTCAACTTTGGAAGCTTTCCTCAAGTCACAGATTTTTTACTTTGGATTAATTTCTTCTGGTCTCTGGCTTGAAGAACATTTGAGTGAACTTGAGGCCACTGTTAGGAAGAACTGGGGAAGATTCCCACTTCATCTTTGCTTTTGAATTGTCATCTGTTTATAGTCAAAGAATCTCACATTCCAGCCGCTTTCAGGAATATTTATTGGAAATCTGTTCCACATTAAAGACATTTGTAGAGAAACATTATCCTATTACAGGGAAAATAACTGGAAAAGGATGTCAGCCTGTAACTCTAGATGGCAGCTTACTGCAGAGGATATAATGTTTGTTTTGCAAGACTCCTCCGTAGCTCCTGCTCACATCCTGATTTCCATTCCTTCAATAATGTATGTAAGATATATCCTACCACTGTAACCCTGCAGACCAGTTAGACAGATACCCCCAAACTACAAGTTTATTCTGTCTAGTGTAAAAGGGTGCTTAGTGATGGAGAAAACTGTAGCATGTTGTTTTGGCATGTAAGACAATACGGCACTTAGAATGCTACCTTGCCAGGAGGCTGGGCAATGGAGTGAGATTTCAGTTCAGCCTCCCATGTTTAAAGATGGCAACAACAAACTGCTGTTACCTTTCTTTAGCTTCTTTTACATTTAGTCGTGAAAAATGGCAGAATTACTGGGACCACTTGGGGGAAAGTTTCAGTGGGTCAACCTCAGTATGAGTTTTATGGGTTTTGGGCCAGATGTGTTTCATGGAAACACTGATCCATCCATCCATCCATCCTCTTCTGCTTATCCGAGGTCGGGTCGCAGGGGCAGCAGCTTGAGCAGAGATGCCCAGACTTCCCTCTCCCCGGCCACTTCTTCTAGCTCTTCCGGGAGAATCCCAAGGCGTTCCCAGGCCAGCCGGGAGACATAGTCCCTCCAGCGTGTCCTGGGTCTTCCCCGGGGCCTCCTCCCGATTAGACGTGCCCAGAACACCTCACCAGGGAGGCGTCCAGGAGGCATCCTGATCAGATGTCCGAGCCACCTCATCTGACTCCTCTCGATGCGGAGGAGCAGCGGCTCTACTCTGAGCCCCTCCCGGATGACTGAGCTTCTCACCCTATCTTTAAGGGAAAGCCCAGACACCCTGCGGAGGAAACTCATTTCAGCCGCTTGTATTCGCGATCTTGTTCTTTCGGTCACTACCCATAGCTCATGACCATAGGTGAGGGTAGGAACATAGATCAACTGGTAAATTGAGAGCTTCGCCTTGCGGCTTAGCTCCTTTTTCACCACGACAGACCGATGCAGAGCCCACATTACTGTGGATGCCGCACCGATCTGCCTGTCGATCTCATACTCCATTCTTCCCTCACTCGTGAACAAGATCCCGCGATACTTGAACTCCTCCACTTGGGGCAGGATCTCGCTACCAACCATGAGAGGGCACTCCACCCTTTTCCGGCTGAGGACCATGGTCTCAGATTTGGAGGTGCTGATTCCCATCCCAGTCGCTTCACACTCGGCTGTGAACCGATCCAGAGAGAGCTGAAGATCACGGCCTGATGAAACAAACAGGACAACATCATCTGCAAAAACCAGTGACCCAATCCTGAGTCCACCAAACCGGACCCCCTCAACGTCCTGGCTGCGCCTAGAAATTCTGTCCATAAAAGTTATGAACAGAATCGGTGACAAAGGGCAGCCCTGGCGGAGTCCAACTCTCACTGGAAACGGGTTCGACTTACTGCTGGCAATGCAGACCAAGCTCTGGCACAGATCGTACAGGGACCGAACAGCCCTTATCAGGGGGTCCGGTACCCCATACCCTCAGAATACCCCCCACAGGATTCCCCGAGGGACACGGTTGAATGCCTTTTCCAAGTCCACAAAACACATGTAGACTGGTTGGGCAAACTCCTATGCACCCTCCAGGACCCTGCTAAGGGTGTAGAGCTGGTCCACTGTTCCGTGACCAAAACGAAAACAACACTGTTCCTCCTGAATCCAAGGCTCGACTATCCGACGGACCCTCCTCTCCAGGATCCCCGAATAGACTTTTCCAGGGAGGCTGAGTAGTGTGATCCCTCTGTAGTTGGAACACACCCTCCGGTCCCCTTTCTTAAAGAGGGGGACCACCACCCCGGTCTGCCAATCCAGAGGCACTGTCCCTGATGTCCATGCAATGTTGCAGAGACGTGTCAACCAAGACAGCCCTACAACATCCAGAGCCTTGAGGAACTCTGGGCGTATCTCATCCACCCCCGGGGCCCTGCCACCAAGGAGTTTTTTGACCACCTCAGTGACCTCAGTCCCAGAGATGGGGGAGCCCACCTCCGAGTCCCCAGGCTCTGCTTCCTCATTGGAAGGCATGTTAATGGGATTGAGGAGGTCTTCGAAGTACTCCCCCCCACCGACCCACAACGTCCCGAGTCGAGGTCAGCAGCGCACCATCCCCACCATATACAGTGTTGACACTGCACTGCTTCCCCTTCCTGAGACGCCGGATGGTGGACCAGAATCTCCTCGAAGCCATCCGAAAGTCGTTCTCCATGGCCTCCCCAAACTCCCCCAATGCCCGAGTTTTTGCCTCAGCAACCACCGAAGCCGCATTCCGCTTGGCCTGCCGGTACCTATCAGCTGCCTCCAGAGTCCCACATGACAAAAGGGTCCTGTAGGATTCCTTCTTCAGCTTGACGGCATCCCTCATTGCCGGTGTCCACCAACGGGTTCGGGGATTGCCGCCACAACAGGCACCGACCACCTTATGGCCACAGCTCCGGTCAGCTGCCTCAACAATAGAGGCACAGAACATGGCCCATTCGGACTCAATGTCCCCCACCTCCCTCGGGATGTGGTCGAAGTTCTGCCGGAGGTGGGAGTTGAAGCTGCTTCTGACAGGGGGCTCTGCCAGACGTTCCCAGCAGACCCTCACAACACGTTTGGGCCTACCAGGCCTGACCGGCATCCTCCCCCACCATCGAAGCCAACTCACCACCAGGTGGTGATCAGTTGACAGCTCCACCCCTCTCTTCACCCGAGTGTCCAAGACATGTGGCTGCAAGTCCGACAACACAACCACAAAGTCGATCATCGAACTGAGGTCTATGGTGTCCTGATGCCAAGTGCACATATGAACACCCCTATGCTTGAACATGGTGTTCGTTATGAACAATCCGTGACGAGCACAGAAGTCCAATAACAAAACACTGCTCGGGTTCAGATCAGGGGGGCCATTCCTCCCAATCATGCCCTTCCAGGTCTCACTGTCATTGCCCACGTGAGCATTGAAGTCTCCCAGCAGAACGAGGGAGTCCCCAGAAGGTATGCCCTCTAGCACCCCCTCCAGGGACTCCAAAAAGGGTGGGTATTCCAAACTGCTGTTCGGCGCATACGCGCAAACAACAGTTAGGACCCATTCCTCACCCGAAGGCGGAGGGAGGCTACCCTCTCGTCCACCAGGGTAAACCCCAATGAACAGGCTCCAAGTCGGGGGGCAATAAGTATACATACACCTGCTCGGCACCTCTCACCGGGGGCAACTCCAGAGTGGTAGAGAGTCCAGCCCCTCTCAAGGAGATTGGTTCCAGAGTCCAAGCTGTGTGTCGAGGTGAGTGCGACTATATCTAGCCGGAACCTCTCGACCTTGCGCACTAGTTCAGGCTCCTTCCCCTTCAGAGAGGTGACATTCCACGCCCCAAGAGCCAGCTTCTGGAGCCGAGGATCGGACTGCCAAGGTCCCCACCTTTGGCCACCACCCAACTCACACTGCACCCGACCTCCTTGGCCCCTCCCATAGGTGGTGAGCCCATGGGAAACACTGATGTACCCCTAAAATTATTTACACCCAGTAAATCCTTGGTCCAGCGAGGCAGCTCAGTCAAATTATCTTGAACAATCGAGAACCATCCAGTGCCTCAGCAAAATGAGGTGAACATGCCGACCCCACTGTGGCATGTCTGTCCTGTCATCACAGAATCTTCTCTCCATGGTGATTGCATTTGGCATCTCTCTACATTACCTTCACTTAATACAATGTTCACCTGGTGGATTCAGTCAACCTATTATTAGTAAAGAGGACTCTCTTCCCAGCAGTACACTTTGATTAGCTAGAGTGGCAAATCTTTCTATAAAATATAACTGGACCTATCCAGACACTATAAGGATTTTTCACATTGCAGTATTCTCTGTCTGCATAAAGGTTTACCTATTTACCACTGTCACGCATGTGTGTCAGAGGATCACCCTCTGAGTTCCTCCCAGGTATGTGAAACCACCCCGGACGGAGAGGGGGCACTGCTGCTAATTGTCTTGTTTTCTTCTTCCTCCACAGTGCAGAGAAACTGCCCAATTAGGGCAACTGACTCCACCCTTTCCAGTCCTTGGGCCATAAAAGAGCGACTGCCCTGAAAGAGGCATTACTTTTTACCCAAGCAACCAGAGCAAAGGAGCTCCACTTTTAATTGTTGGTAGATGAAGCAGTATTGTTTGAGATAGCTATGTTATTTTGGTTGCAGTGTTTTGTGTTTCAGTTTTACACCATTGAACATTATTTTTGTTTAAACCTCTGAGTAAATGGGGATAGCCTGGTTGGCAACCCAAAAATTATGCATATATCAGCTTGTCATTCCCTAGGTCGACCACACCAGATATGTTAATAACTTAGTGATATGGTGTGCAGCTCTTGGGCAAGGAGAGTAAGAATGGACTGTTTTACATTCCACATCATGAAGACCTATGAGAAGTTAGTCCTGGGCTATATGAGTCCTCTTGTGAAAGACCATTTGGTCCCCCTCCACATTTTGCCTAAAAGGCAAACACTGAAGCTGAAAATACAAGTATCTGTCTTTGTCCATCTGGACAAAGCTGTCAGCATTGTGAGGATTACATATATATTACATATATATTTTTTTTACTGCTCCAGTGCCTTTGATGCCAACCAGCCATCCTGTTAAGGTGTGTAATAAGTTCAAAAGAGACAACGAGAGTGTTGGGACACCCGTGGCAAACCCATTTATTGAAATAAATTTTGAATCAAAATAAAACTGTGTGAAAACACAAAATCGATTCTTCTCAGACTGGAGTCCTATTCAGACTACCCAACATGGCGGATCTTCTGATCATATGGCTGCCAGGCAGGAAGAGGTGGGTCCAGGTGGGCAGACACCAGAAGTGGCTTCATTGGAGGAGAGCTGTCATTCTTCCAGTCTGCAGAGGGAGAAAAAGAGTGAACATTATCACACAGCACCAACCCCTGGATTGGTGGAGAATTGCCATCACCTATACCCTTAACCTGTCTCCAAAGCACACACATGTGACAGGGGTAGGTTCAGAGATATATGCAGGTGGATGAGCCTATGGTATCCTAGATAACAGACTATCTGTCAGGAAGACCATTGTTCCTGACACCTAAGGACTTTGTGAGCAACACTGAAGCACCACAAGGAACAGTCTTGCCTCCTATGTAGTGATAAGGAGGATGAAACAAATTATAAGAGTCAGGTAGAGAACTTGGTTTCTTGGTGCAAAGAGAACTGTCCGATGCTCAACATCAGTAAAACCAAGGAACTGGTTATTGACTTTTGCCTCACTAAAGAGCTTCTAAACTTTGCCACTATTCAGGTACAATTACTTGGGGGTCCACTTTAATGACAGGTTGGACTGGTCTCAGAACACAGAGGAACTATATAAGAAAGGGCAGAGCTGGCTCTTTTTCCTGAGGAGACTGTGTTCCTTTAATAAGGGAAATTACATCCTTCACATTTTCTATAACTCTGTGATGACCAATGCGATTTTCTACACTGCATTGTGCTGGGCAGGTGACATCACTTCAAAAGAGGCCCACAGAATCAACAAACTGGTTAAGAAGGCAGACATAGTAACTTCTACCAACTGCAGGTGCTGAGGAGAGAAGAAATATAAAATGGATGGCCATTAGGAATAATATTGCACATCCTCTCTGTGAAACACTATCAGCGAATGCGTTATTAAGCAGAAATGTGTTAGGAAATGCCACTGGGACTCCTTCATACCTATGTCAATACACCTTTATAATGTTTCTCTCTGACTGTGACTTTAACAGCTCTTTTTTTATAGTAATGTTGGTGTTTGTTGGAGGGGGGCTTGTGTTCTTGTTTGTTATAATATTTATTGAGCTTCTGGACAAATAAAGTACTATCTATCTATCTATCTATCTATCTATCTATCTATCTATCTATCTATCTATCTATCTATCTATCTATCTATCGAGGATTTCGGTTTGTTAAACATCATTTACTGTTTTGTTTCTCTTCTGAAAATCATGGTGTGTAAAATGTAGCAGTCAGACAAGGAAATCAGGAAGGCGGGTGGTGAGATCAGCAGCTTCCATGCGGTCATTGTCTGCCACAAGGCAGCAGCTGGCCACCCTGTGGTAGATAACAGGGGATGAGCCACACTGTGGTGACTTGTTCATGTTAAGGAAACCGCAGGGCTGTTCCTGACGTGGATCAGAAAGGTCAGTCGTGGGAATGGAATGTGGCATCTGAGCGATTCTGACTGCTTTTCCAATTACAGTAAACACAGGAATGATGTCACCAGCACCTCTCTAATTAGAAGCGTCTTGCAATGAGCAAAATCTCATTCTGACACTCATCTAGCACCACTTTGCCTTAGTAGAAGCTATCTAACATTTCCTAACACAGTTTGCTTTGGAGACAGCACATTATTGCAAGTGGCATGGTGGGCCTACTAAGGAGCAGAGCCAGGGAAATTCCAGACTGCTGCAAACATCTCTTTGTTTATCAACAAAGTAACCATCAATTTGCAGAGGTACTCAAGATCTCTGAGATGATGTTCAACCAGCCACCAGATGGATCCAGCTGGGAAATGAAGCCTGCAGCACTAAAATCAAGCTTGGCAAAGGCAATCCAGGAACAGAATTTAAAAACTCAAAAAAGTCCAAGCATGGCCAACAAAGGGCCCTGGATTGTCCATCTCCAGACAACCAAGAGTCTCATATTAATGGGACAGCATATTCTAATTCCTCTCTTATCTTCATGTATTTTACATTTGATTTTCTAAGTAAATGGGTCCATTTCTCAATTTTTCTTTCAGCATTGCTAGGGAGTTATCTAAAAATCACACACACCTAAAATTGGGAAAGTGATTTTTTGTGGACTTGCTGTTGCTATAACCTGTATGTATTCCATCCAAAAAATATGTTTATAACCCATCAAAACATGCAGGTATCCATACATAATAAATAACAGTCACTCACTATGAGCCATTTCAAAGCTGAAAATCATTCTAAGCTTTGAATGTGATAAGTATTCAGCCTCCTGAAGATAATCCACACTGACACCAAGATTACATATAGAATGCACACAGAATGTACCCTTAGTGGATCCAAGACCAGCAAAACAAACAGTGCTATAGCTGGTGGTGCACTGAGCTCCTGAAGAAAATCCGTATTGTAACTAAAAGAAAATGCAGATTTTATGTAGAAGCATCTATGGGATAACCAAACACGTGCAAAGTGAAAATATTACCTGCTGCACCAACATTCTCAGATTTGTTATTAATGATGTCTTAGGTGACATTCCACTCATTCATTTTTAACGCATGAATTGAGGGAGGTTAAAAATATCAGTTATAATGAACAAAAATCAGGATTCCTCTTAAAGGATGAAATTGTTTACTACATTTTCCATCTATCTAAACACAACACTGTATTTAGCAGTGAGCCAGGTGGGAAAAATGTTCCCCTTTCAAACTCAGGAAATAAATGTCTGACAATTAAAGAGGTGATGTTAGGGTGGAGCAGTCATACCAACCAATCCATACATTTTTTGTTACATATTCTGTCCATTATTCTTGACACATGTGCTTGAAATATCCATCCCTATGCATCAGGGAGCAAATCTTTGGTGGCGGTGACACATAGAAGAAGATGGTGAACTGACTGCAGCTGACCAAACAACAGGCATAAGAAAATCTTTGTGCATGTGTTTTTATTAATTTATTGAGAACAGTCACTGGCACGTGTTTTAGCTTAGCTTGAACTGCTTTACAAGAACATATGGTGATTTATACACGCCCTGCTGTGGTGCTGCAGATGTACACCCCTACCTCCAGTGTCTGGCAAGCAGACATAAGCCTACTATTAACAGCACTAAGAACTTGTTGCAATGCTGCCACCTTGTGGTCAAATTGCAAATAGTTGTCATGTTCAATAGTTCTTACTAAAGCTTTTTTTTATTACCAAATGAAACACAATACAATACAAAACTCTCGTAGAGGATATAAATTCAACATTCAAAAAAATATAAACAACATTCACAGTACAGGGGGGCTAGATAAATTTCACAATATACAAAATAGTGCAAGATAACAAATAGGGAGCACAGGCCAAAAGACACAGGAGGCATAAATCAAAACAGTAATAAATGAGATATGTTATCATAAATCCTTCTTGCAGATTTGCTGGATTTCAGTTTCTTAAGTGATAAGAAGTATTGTTTAAAATCATTAATGAACCATGTAAAACTCCACTTACTACAGTGTATATGGTATTTACCTAAAAGAATGACAATGTTAATCATATCAGAGACAGATGGATATAAGTTAGCCATGTAGAACATAATATGAGATAAGTCAAACTGTGGGATATCATTAACCTTGAGTGATAACCAGCTGTGTATTTCTAACCAAAAATTAGCTAAAACAGGACATGAAAAGAACAAGTGTTGTAATGTTTTACAAGTTGAATCACAAAAAGAACATAGGTCTACCTCAAATTTAAATCTTCTTTTTAGAAATTCTGCCACCGGGTATATATTATTAATTATCTTGAAATGTGTTTCTTTCATTTTTGGGGAAACAGGCCACTTAACAGATTTAGAAAAAGCCTTTTCCATAATTGACTGATCCCCATTAAAAACTTGCAAATGCTTTCCTGAGTTAAAATCATGGAAAAGAATAGATTTAAAATTTTCACTAATAACCTTATTATTACATTTACTATCGTTTAGATTACAATTTCCAATTTTTAAGTTTGGCAACGCTGGGGTGACTTCTAATATAACATGATGTTGTAGATTAACTACCTTAATGCCAATGGGACTGGTTCTTACTAAAGCTCTGCCTCAAGACATTTGATTGACAGTGGCACAGTGATTAGCAGTGCAACCACTCCTGTGATGAGGAGTGTGTTTGAAAGTCGACCTTCTTATGTGTGTCTTTTCAGTGAATGTACAGTACATAGTGACAGACTGGCACCTCATCCATGGTAGGCTTGGCTTCAGTTCTTTATCACCATAAAACTAGATTAAGCAGATTCAGTAAATAGATGAATGAATAAAAAAATACTATTGCATCCTGTAACCTTTCAGTGACTGATTCTTCTATAAGGTTTCATCCTCAGGGATATTCTTATTAATTCATAAATATCATTTATTTTCCTTAATAATTATTCAACCATTATTAAACCCATTTCTGAGCTGGGGAAATGAGGTCTAAGTAGCCAACATTTATCACATTGTATGATCCAGCCCTATATGATTATACAGGCTGGTCCAGATCTAACTATGCAACTTTTAATGCAATGCAATGCAATACTTGCATAGTTATATCTGGACCACCCTATACATACTGGGGTAGATTAGAGTCTCCAATTATCCTAAAACGGCTTTGTTGACAACTGTAATACTCTGGAAAACTAGAGTGCCAAGTGAAATATCCATACATAAGAAATTAGACAAAGGAGAGGAGGCCATTTAGCTCCATCAAGCTCATTTGTTTAACTAATATCCCATCCAGATACTTCTTAAAGGTTGTCAAGATTTTTGCTTCTGCTCTATAGTTTGTTCCAGATTCCCACAACTCTTTGAATAATGAAGTGCTTCCTGGCTTCGGTCCCCTTCATTTTCACTGGTGTCCTTGATTATGTGATTCACCCTTACATTGAAATAATTCTGCTGGATCTGCTTTATTAATTGCTTTGAGGATTTTGAAGACCTAGACTATGCCCTTAGATAAAATAAAGGAATCATGGGTTGAGTTGGGCAAAAAGGTCAGTCAGATACATTTGAGCATCACATATTAATTACACTATATTAATTGAATAAAAGTATGTTCTGTTTACCAAAGCCAGTTAACATCATGAGCCAAAAAATCATCACAATTCCTGAAAACTTTCTTTAGCCTGTCACTGGTGATATTCTCCAAAAGATCCAATGGTGCCACTGTTAGCTGGGCTGTAGAACCTACAGCGCACCTTTTTTATAGACAAAATAGACAGGCTACACCCTAAGGCAATCTGCATTAAGTACATGCATTAGACATTGTTACCAAAATTGAAGACAGCTGTATTGATAGAACATGTCAGTAAACTGTGATATCATTAGTTGAAGAACATCATGGTGTGACTGAAATGTTATTGAAATGTGGAATGAAATGAGATATTCTGCTTACTTCATTGTCTGGAAGCCTGGGGTCACTAATAACGAAAATGTCTGCATAGGACTTAGGGATGGTTGGAACTTGCCATGACTTTAAGCCAGTTTCCACAGCAAGTTCATTTTTTATGCATCCTGACTTTTGCATAAGAAATGGCTTACACGTTTCCAAGCATAAACAAGTTTTATACATAAGGCCTCATGAGTGTCATTTATAAAACTCTGCATGGATATGAGCATGAAAGAATGCATACAAAATTCCAAAAACCTGAAAATGCATAAAACAAAAAAAAATCTGATTTATAAAACCTGGTATATGCATATTTCTTTGTCATTTCCCGTTTATAAGTAACAATCAACTTGAAAATGTGCAAATTTAAACGTGCTTCAGAACCCACCCAGTTGCCAACCTTCAACAACCATATATTGACTTTGTTAATCAGCCTTAAACATATGCAATCATGATGCTGAAGAGCAACATTGACTGGTAGATCAGCCCCTTACCTAATGTATCGAGACATCGCCACCTGGATTTGAGGAGTCCTATGCTGTACTCCACAACTGAGTGCAGAAAGGCATGTGAGGCATTAAAACACCTCTCCTCTACGATCTGGGGGTCAAGGAAAGGTGTAAGGTGCCAGCATATGAGCAGGTAGCCTCTATCACCTAGCACATGACACAATTGCTCTTACAATGAATAGTACAGACCATATGAAAATTTGAGCATTTAGACAGGTACCTTTCCTAATAAGCCAGCCATCACATAGAGCAAATTCAACACACACGAGTCAGCTTTGCTTCAAAATAAATAAATCATGAGTTGACCCAGGGAACCAAGCCATGACGTTTGTCATATCTTGGGATCACAGATGACTTCTGCATTATGTAATTCACTGGTTACAGCTTACAAAAGCTCTCAATTGCTCAGATCACGTTAGGAAAACCAGGCAATGCTGTACATTGCCTTTTAATGTTGGCAGCAACATGTTATGTTTTATACATGTACACCCACAACATATGAAAACTGAATCAATGAAACTCCTCAGTCAGTTTATGGTTTCCAGCACAGCAGGCATGGTGGAGCTGAAGCTTGGCTGAGGTATTTCAGCCATTTTGGCCTGTCCCCTGAGAAGCGAGAACAGGTAGCCAATATAAACTGAAAGAAAAACCAAAAAAAGTTCTTCAGTGCAAATACACAGCACTGGCCTGAGTCTGTACATTATATTCATCACTTTTTAGGCTGATGTTTGATGTGTGAATGCACATTATAATAACAGTTCAGTTATTTGAATTATCATGCATGTGAGTCATCATTTAACTGGCTATTTACACCTTAATCAAGGGTGTTATCATTTCCCAGTTTCTCTGAAATGTTGTGTATACATGGCTCAGAGTTGCCATAAAAATGAGCATGTTCTTCTGTCAGGATTTCCTTTACAAATCACAACTTTTGCATGGAAAGTTGAGTACGCACATTTTGCGTCTCTTTTTGTGTATATTATTATATGCAAGTTTTATAAATCTGAGCCCTAGGGCTTCATGTATAAAACTTTATTTAGCTTCCATGCTAAAATTTTGCTTAAGCTAGAAAGGCAAAAACAGTGCACACTCAAAAAAATCAGATTTATAAAACCAAATGTACACCAGGTACCATACTAAATTCTTTTAAAAATCTCAAATCAACTTAAAAGCTATATATACTCTTGTGCACATACTTTTAGCCACACCCCATAAGCTCCTGCCAATAACCCCAAAAACACACTTTTTGAAAAATCTAACAATCATACAAATGTGCCCATGTTTCTGAGTGACATCTTTACTTTCAAACCATAGTAGAACACAGAAAATGGAAATTCAGTGAATATGAACTTGAGGTGCTACTGACAATTAGTAGAGTTTAAGGAGTGACCAAGGGGGCCAACCCCCAACAGATGCACTATGTTCCAAAAATAAGTCTCAAATAAAGGGTATTTGTCTAACAGTAAAGAGTCTGGGGGTTGCGTCCCAGATACTCCCTATGTGGAGTTTGAACATGGGTCCACATGGGTTTACTCCAGTTTCCTCTCACAGTCTAAAGACAAGCAGGCATGGTGAATTGGTGGTGCTAAATAGTCCCTGTGTGTGCGTATGTTCACCTTGCGATGGGGTTGTGCTCTGTTCAGGGGTTGCATGTACCCGTTGCTTGCTGGGATAGGTTCTAGCTGCCCCCCCCCCGCATAAGTGGCGTTAGAGGATGGATCAACAAATACTGTAATCCGTTGTGCCCAAAGCAACTCTCCCTTGCATGTCTCAGAACCTTAAAACAGATTTTAGAACATTACAACAATCTAGACGAGAACAGGCCATTCAGCCCAACAAATCTTGCTAGTCCTATCCAATTAATTCTTCTAAAAAAACATCAAGTTGAGTTTTGAAAGTCCCTAAAGTCTTACAGATACTGTCTACCACACTGCTTGGTAGTTTATTCCATGTGTCTGTGGTTCTCTGTGTAAGGAAAACCTTCCTGATGTTTGGGTGAAATTTACCCTTAACAACTTTCCAACTGTGTCCCTGTGTTCTTGATGAACTCATTTTAAAATAACAGTCTCGATCCACTGTACAAATTCCCATCATAATTTTAAACACTTCAATCATGTCTCCTCTTAATCTTCTTTTTCTTAAACTGAAAAGGCTCAGCTCTTTTAATATTTCTTCATAATTCATCACCTGTAGCCCTGGAATGAGCCTAGTCACTGTTCTCTGGACCTTTCCTAGCTCTTTTATGTCCTTTTTTAGCCTGGAGACCAAAACTGCACACAGTATTCCAGATGAGGCCTCTCCAGTGCATTAGAAAGCTTGAAGTGCATTAGAAAGCTTGAAAATATAGAGATGGCAAAATACTCAAGGGGAGGGGGGATGGGGGAGAATGAGAATGCGATCTGGAGTTTATTTATGTTTTTAGCGTTGTATAATTCACGTCTCCATTTTCTGAACCTCACACCTGTAATGTCCATCAAGGCATGCACTTCCTTAATCTCGTAGCCTAGCTGTGTTGTCCGAGAGTTATGCAGGCAGCCTAGATTGTTTTTTTCTTTTATGTGCAGTGTCTGCTTTTGCGCAAAATTGAGTTTCAATTTACAGGTTAATTCATTGTTTCAGATTTAGCTTGAGAGGGGATATTTCAGTTTGAATATGTCATATGCAGTATTTTTCTCTTTTACATGCCCGAAAGACACTCCTGTCATTAAGAAGATCCTCGGTAGTCAGTATGAGCGATTTAACCGGTAGCTGCAGCTTATGCTTGCCAGTACAAACAACAGCATGGCAGTCTAAGCAAAACCTCCATCTCAAGTCACATTCACACTCATGTTAAATATTTAAAAAAATATTTGATATTTGTGACATCTATCTTTTTGATGAAGCAAATAACTGAAAATGCTCCATCTTTTATATAAGTTAAGCAAATTGAACCCAGATGTTATGCTATTTTCCAAATTTTTTTTTCTTAATCGTATTTGTGCCCTTTATTGTGATGATGACTGACTTATAAGCTCTTGGGAGTTGTGTACTGAACTGGGGCCTACATTATCAATAATATCACACAGAAATTCATGTTCCATTATAGGTTTAGAACAACTGGGTTTAGAACATTGATGGACAGATGGGCAGACAGATGAACAGACAGCAGAATGTGACAGGTGCATTATTGAAATGCAAAATAAAATGAGATTTTCTGTTCACTTCATTGTCCTGCTGCCTGGAGTCAATAAAAATACCAACACCAAAAAATCAGTCAACGTAGAACTTTAAACCAATATCAATGTCAAGTTTGTGTTTTTTAAATTATATCTTTTGCATAAGAACTGGTGTACACACATTTCTGAGCGCAAGCAAGTTTTACAAGAGGCCCCTGGTTGTTAACATCTTCATGTCAGCTATTATTACATGTGCCTCGATCCTGGTTAAAACATAAGAGGGGTTGTCCCTTTGCAGTGGTTGATTGTAGAAAAGCTTTACCCCTTAATGTTAGAGCAGCTGCTTCTGTTATTGTTTTTAAATGCTGACTCAAAACGCTCCTTTCTTCATTAGATTTCCAGTCTATCCAGATGTATGATTTTAAACTTGACTATTGTTTTATGGTTTGTAGCTTTGTTTTTTACTTTTGTTTTTTTATATGTACAGCACTTTTGTTAACACAATGCTGTTTTTAAATGTGCTTAATAAATAAAATGTACTTGTTTGGTTACAACATCATTGCCTTATAAATAAAACGTACTTGTTTGGTTACAACATTATTGCGTAATAAGGCTGACGTTGTATACTAAAAATACACTAATCAATGTGAGTATCACTCATGTTTCAATTGCCAGAATAAACGCTTGTGAACCCTATGAACCTCATGTTTACCTCCCTCCCATGTTCTCGCTTTGCTTCTTCGCAAGACTTGGTCAGGCCACGTTGTCATGGAAACAGCATTGAATGATGGGAGACGCAGTTCCCGCTGAGAGGTTTACGTTTCCGGAAGTGCGTCAGTAAGGGAGACGGTGCAGTAAGTCCCGCCGCCCCAGACGAAAGCCATGGATGGTGACGGTTCAGGTTAGTTTGTTAGCAATAAGTATTTCAGTCCCTTTAGTTCATTTAGGTCGTGCTATTTTTATTTAAATATTAATGTATCGTATTTATGTAAGATATGAAATACTCGGCAGCCGAGTCTGTCCAGCTGCTCTGGGAAGCTTTCGAAACAGTGACGTCTGCCCACTGTCTGGGGTCGGGGATGGGGGATGGGGGAGAATGAGAATGCGATCTGGAGTTTATTTATGTTTTTAGCGTTGTATAATTCTCGTCTCCATTTTCTGAACATCACACCTGTAATGTTCATCAAGGCATGCACTTCTTTAATCTCGTAGCCTAGCTGTGTTGTCCGAGAGTTACGCATGCAGCCTAGATTGTTTTTATCTTTTTGTGCAGTGACTGCTTTTGCGCAAAATTGCGTGCATCTTAAGGCCGAAATATTGAGCTTTGCTCAAGGGTAGCGTTTCAGTGATTAATTTCAAGTGTGATCGGATTACACAGTTAAGAGATCTACTAATAGAACATGGTAGACCTCACCAAAAGATATAAGAATAATCGACTGTAAAATTAATTTAAGCACACATGTATGGCAAACTATGCTGATCTAAATGGTAAGCCGTTGAACTTTAAACCCCAGTGTTTTCGATTTCATGCCCATCTGTGACACTCTGTGTGACCCTACGCAAGTCTCTTAATCCTCCTGTGTTACAACTGTACAAAGAAAATCTGTAGAAAATTGTAACATACACTATACTAATGTTATCGTGGATAAAAGGAGTCAGACAAAAGCATTGAAACAATATATAACAATGCATTAAATGAATTAAGACATTGCATAGATATTTTTAGAACGTGCAGTTTTAGTCCCTGTGGAGTTAATGCACCCATGATTTACCATTTTATCCTGAGTAAGTTACTTTACCTGTCACTGGTCAGTAAAGTTACGGAAACTGCACACTAAATACTGAACATCACAGTATGGTATATGTTCCAGAAATATGTTTTAGATGTGAACAGTTATTTTGTAGTTATGATTATAATATTTTTTGTTTATATAGCACCTTTCCCATGGTCAGAGCTCTTCACAGAAATTCTTTTTTTTATTTTATTAATTTTATTTCAAGAGAGCTACAGAGTGTACAGTCCAGCAGATACAATTTTCAGAGTTTATACATAGAAGTTCATAGTGAACAATAGGGAATATACAGTATAATACCTGCATTAAACACTAAATAAAGATGAAGTCTGATTGAACGTAAGCCGCCCTGCTTCGGGGCGTCCATAAGAAATGTAAAGATTTACATCATGAGATAGAAGCATATAATAAACAAGAATAGTTGCATCGAATATTTGGAATATTAAAATGTGTGCATCAATTTAAATGTTTAAAATTTAAATATTCTCTATTGTAATAGTAAAAATTAAAAAATAAAATATTCACTGATTTTGAAATATTGTAGTCGAAAGTGATACCCCACAAGCTTATGTTTGAAATGTATAATTTTTAACTTTCAGGGAGTAGCTTACTAGAGGGCTTTGGCCACCAGTAAAGAATCAAACATCCAAAATATTATCATATTCATGGTTGTCAGTCTTGAAATAGCATAAAATGACACTCCACCGTTTTTTCCAAACTTTTGTGTAAAAGAGTAACCTTGACACCTTGTATCCCATTAGGGGATGAACCCTCAGTTTCAGCTGATGTATCATACACAGCTTCAAGTCCTTCTGATCATTTCTGCTGAAGATATCAATTGTTTTTCTCTTGATCATAAGGGTGTAATTTCCTGTATAAAATATGCCCCAAAAATGGCCTAAAAATGAGGGTTTTCGGGTCTAGGTGGCCAAAAGATGGGGAAACACCAGAAAGCTTGCCGCCTTGCATAATTGGACATCAAGATGTGTCATACGGTATGTCGTATGTGGGGGTAGGAGGGGGTGGGCAAAAAAAAAAAAAAAAACAAATGATTTCGAAGCTTTAAGCATTGGGTGTGACAAGGATGGATAGGATTAGAAATTAGTACATTAGAGGGTCAGCTCCAGTTGGACGGTTGGGAGACAAATTCAGGGAGCCGAAATTGTGTTGGTTTGGACACGTGCAGAGGAGAGATTCTGAGTAAATTGGGAGAAGCATGTTAAGGATAGAGCTGTCAGGAAAGAGGAAGGCCTAAGAGAAGGTTTATGGATGTGGTGAGAGAGAACATGCAGGTGATGGGTGTAACAGAACAAGATGCAGAAGACAGAAAGATATGGAAGAAGATGATCCACTGTGGCCACCCCTAACGGGAGCAGCTGAAAGAAGAAGTAATTCTTATGAACACAATACAGGAAATACAAAGCTTTGAATTAAAATAAGAGACAAATTTACCAGAGTAAAAATACTAATGGGAAACTGAACAAATTACATAATTTGTGATACAAATGCAGATCATCCTGAGCACCTGATTGCTCACCAATGTCTGTTCTACCAGTTGCAGCAAATTAATTAGATACCCATCAAATATTAGTTGCAAAACACAAAAGAAAATAAACTATGTATTTCTTAGTTTTCATATGCTGCAAGAGATTTTCTACTTAGTTTTCATATGCTGCAAGAGATTTTCTAAGTTTCTGCGTATGTCTACGTGAATGTAAATTGAAGGTTTATGATTAAAAAGGGTTGGTTTCTGTCCAGCCACATTTTATATTGTGTATCTGGCCATATATCTTATAAAAAGGTGCTGATAATTGTATAGGAAAAAAAAAATACATTTGAATATCAAATGTGTATTCGGTTTATAAAACTATATTCCTTTAAGGGTAAACCTCAAATCTGTATATTAATGTATTTTATATTAACATTACATGCTTGAAAGGAATGCTCAGGATAATACAGTATATTAAAACTTAAAATGTCCATATTTTTATTAAATCTTTTATTATATTGCTTTATTAATATTTTGTAGTGTTAATTGTAGGAAAAGCATAAGATTGGCTTTTTTTTGTCTTTACATTTGAAAGTAGAATAGATCTGAAGAGTCATTAGTTAAAATAATGTAGGTTATTAATTATAGTTTTTTTTAAAGTATGTTTTTCTAAGTCGCTGCTTCATTGGCTTAACCATGATTGTTTAAATATTGTTTCATTGCTTTCTCCTAACTTAACAGTACACTTCCAGGGTTCTCTTCTTTATAGTGTTTCCTTCAGAGTAAAACATTTGCTCAGTATTTTATATCTCAGCTACACTGAGTACTTATTGAGTTCTCACATTAACATAGGACAAATTTCTAGACTGAACTGATGCTTGAACTTTTTCAGCCCAATGGTCATTTTAAGGAAAAATGGTTTAAAACCTTATGGTTGTTTTAGCCTGAAGCTAAGGGCAGTATTGTGTTCTTCCTCACCATTGTTATTTGTTAGCTATTGATATATTAGCATAAAGAGACTGAGCATAATACAAAGAATAAAAGAAAGGGGAATATAAAAGAATGATAGTCTGTCTTTATGCTGCGGAACAGTGCTAGATATCAGAAAAATATCTTGAGGCAAATATAATTAATTAGTATGCCATGTAAACTCTTCTGTTATTCTCATGTTAACTTGGATATGATTAAGATGTCTAAAAAATTACACAATTGTTTTCCGTGCAATTTCATGCTCTCATCTTGCAGACAACTAATAAATTGAAGTCTATGGGCAAAGTAGTGATTAATACACATAATTTAAATTATTTAAAAGGATATGTGATTCCTCTAAACACACATTATTTTTACAGACATGGTTTTCACCTCAAATAAAAATAACATCAGGTACATGCAATAAACCGTGACATCAAATTTCCTGATAAAATACAAAAATCTGAACATTTCTCACAATTACCTTTTACTAGAAGTATAGACAACCAAGGAAATCAATAACTGGGGCACCAGAAAAATAAAAATTCTTATGTACAGTTGTTTTGTAAAACATGAATAATGATATTTCCATACAGCTTATCAGCATATTGACTGTGAAAATAAATAAATACTGTGAAAATAGTATTATTTTTTTTTTTTTTTGCAATGTTTATTTTTTAGCCCGAGCAGGATGGAGGTCTGCCCCAAAAAAAGTGAACAAAATGAGTCAGAATATTCTGCGGCAAGAGGAACTTATTGCTCAGAAGAAAAGGGAAATTGAAGCTAAAATGGCAGAAAAAGCCAAGAATTACATCCCTGTGATTGAGAATTCTTCGCCTCCTAGGTTAGTATATGAGGGTACTGATTTTTACATAGATATCGTCATATGAATGCTAAACCCCCCCCCCCCCAACAACCAACCCCCCCAATAAGCTTTAATGTACCTTCAGTGTTGCCTGTGATTTTCAAGACTTTTGGCCTCTGATCGGCATGCTTGGGAATCCTCTTTGCAGTTTCTAACACTGTGAGCTGATGACATCACAATCCAAGGCTAGCTTGTGTATGTTCCTCTAGTCAGCATTAAACACTAATTGGAATAAGAAATAAATTACAGTAGAACCAGATCTGATTAGAATAGTAAAAAACAAGGTACAGGGATATGAAGAACATCCTTACTTAGCCTAATTTCACAGTGGAAACAGGTCATTCAGTATATATTGTTTTTATTAGCACAATACAATTTCATTGAACATCCTAGTGTAGTTTACAAAACCAATATAAAATGTTTTTTTAAGCCTACAGTATACAGTATGTGCCATCAGCACATAATTACAATAAGCAAGAAAACTTTTTCAGTATACAAAAACAGTAACTGAAAAAGATACTAGTCAGCACAGCTCAGCAAGAACTCCACATGTATTTAAAAATTGATGTACAAGTTCCAGTGGTTTAAGTCTGTTCATAAAAGTTGCATTAGGGGAATTGAAAGTATTGTACTTGATAAGAAAAACATAAAATGGTATTTATTTTACTGTAGTATTTCATTGAGCCTTTATTGAACTATCTTGTTGTATCACTTTATTGAAGAATTCAGCCATTAATTTAAGTATTTCGTATGTTGTCTGAATACTAAAAGAAAACAACGCACTTTAAAAATCTATATTTTTTATTTTCTTATTTTATAAATTAAATGTATTCAGTTTTCTTCATTGATGGTTGTTTCTCATTTAGCCTGAGAAGTAAAAAACATTTTTATTTTACTTCTGTTTTCTAGGTTATCTTCGTTTTTTTCTTTAAGGATAATATTTTGACCACAACAGTGACATTATTTAGTATATGACGTTGCTTTTTTCTGCACATGTTGGGGACAGGTTTAAGAGTTCTTCATAAAAAGATGAGAAAAATACCCTTTAGAGAGAGCTTGTTTTTGCACATTTTTCCAGCATGGAATCATTCAAGATTAAGGTTCTACAAAGCCCAATATGATGTGAAAGTTCTAGTCTTGTATAATGTACAAAATATCCAATTGATTAATAGCTTTAGATTTGGACTGAAATAGTCAGTATAATCGGGCATTACATGTCATCTGTTTTTCAAAATTTATTTTTAGAACAGAGAACCTGCAGGGGTCATCATCTAATAAATTTGCAAATGACGGAAGCTTCTTGCAGCAGTTCCTGAAGATGCAGAAGGAGAAGTCAAACCAAGGTGTGTTTTCTAGAATGTTCATCTCATAGTGGCCTTTTGTGCTGAGGGCGATATATGAAGACATCAGAGAACAATTAAATATAACACCATATTTCAAGTGTGTATGATTAATAAATTAACAGAAGATTAAGTATATTAATAGGAGATATAATGTCATGTAAGCAGTGACACAACTGCTAGAATTCCTAGTGAGAAAATGGGGCAGAGTGTATAATTATTTATAGTAACTGATGCTTGTTTTGATTTTCAAAAAATAATAGTACAAAAGTATTTTTTACTTTAAACAACAAGATGATGACATTTCCATGAGTACATTATGGCAGAACATTAATCTGACACATTTTTAATAGGTAAAGAGTTGAAATCTTGAAGTATTTGAAGCAGTGCTTTTCTATACAGAAAGTGGTCTTTGTGAGGGACATTTGTGTATTGGCATGTTCTGTTTGGATGGGGGAATGATATTGTAGAGGTTTATTATTTTTAGTTTGTTATATTTTGAAAAAACACATGATGGGATGTTACAGGACTCCTTGCAGTGAATAACAGAGACAGCCTTTTTGCAGTATCAACGGGGATCATGTTATCAATGGGGATCATGTTATTTTGAGTGTTAGTGAGATTACCATATGGATTTACATTTTTATATTTTTGTAATTGACAAAAGTCTGGTCTTATAAAAAACATAATTAAATATTTTTCAAATAATAAAAGTTCAAAGGTAAAGTAAGACTAATTAACTAAAATTTTTCTATTTGATGTCTTCTGCTTCAATTAAATTCAGATTCTAGCTCAGCTGTGTCAAGTGCTTCTCAGCCTCAGAAAAAGGGTATTCTTATTGGGAAGCGTCCTGGCCTTGGGGTTGCCAATATGCTTAGCCAGATAAAAAGCTACTCCCATGCCAAGCAGAGCCCAAGCCTTAGCCGGCCAAGTGTCTTTACATCTCCTGACGATGATGATGAGGAGGAAGAGACGGATGATGCACAATTCCTTGAAGTCAAAGGTACTAAACAAAAAACAATGCCATCATACAATGGGTTGCATGAATGAGATTCCTCTTATTCAGATATACAGTAATTAATTTTACAGCCAAACACAACTAGAAATAATCCTAAAGTATTGCAAGCAGTATCATTCTTTGTTTTTGATATATTTGTCAGTAAAAGGCATATTTTTGTGACTAAGTATACAATTTGTCCTTGTTCAGGGATATCCAAAATAAGCAATTTGGCAGTACCATGAGTAAATAAAAACTTGTAATTCCTTCATCTTAATATATGACCATTAGTATTTAGAATATAATAGTTGTTCCCTGAAGTCTTCTTCTGAGTAGCAAGGATTACAAGCATTAGTGACGCAGTTTGCTATTCCAATTAGTTGTTGATTTAACTCATTGTTATTTTTCAATAAAGTATTTGGGCTACAATTCCAGTCTACTTAATTGTTAGTATAAATTTTCCTAGAGGAAAGTACACCAAATTGTTATATAAGAAGAAAATTTCCCAATGTGGTAAAGAAATTGTGTTTGTGTATACATATACATATACAGTAAAGCCTTGATTACCCATCACTTAATTAACCATCAGCCTCCATTAACCGTCAGGGCAAAAAGTAAAAAAAAAAAAAAAAAAAAAGACATTACACACGCCAGCGTCTACCTATCCATATTACTAACTGAGAATGCTAAACCGGATGGACGCAGGGACATCCGGCCATGGGCCGTGGCCACAATAGACGTACTGCGCAGGCGCCCCACAAACCCCCCCCCAAGCAACGGAAACCGGCCGGATGGAATGCAACGTAAACGCACGAAGCCATTGCACACGAAACGGGACACACACAAAGAAGAGGATTGAGACCCACGACACCCAAAGCCCCCCTCCAGTAACTGAAATAAGAAATGAGGCCACGCGCCCCTAGGACACCAAAAACAAAGGAGACACACGCAGGCACACATAGCACACGAAACAGTTCGCACACAAAAAGGACGATTCAGCCCCACGACACACAAGCACCCCCTCCACTAACAGAAATAAAAACTCAGGCAACAAGCCCCCAGCACACAAAAAAAAAACAAGCCGCGAGCGCCACACAAAGCCCATTGGACACGAAACGGGACAGACTACGGACATAGCACGTGAAACGTACACAAAAAGGACGATTCAGACCCACGACCACACTAACGATTACGCCAGTTAGCTGACAGCGCGTTCAATAATAAGTCCACTTTTCATGAAAATTCATTGGGATTAATGAATGTCATTTGCAATCATTGTCATTCACTGAACTTCCCTGAAGAAACAAATGGCAATACAAGTAATGAATTTACACGTTGTTGTCAAAAAAGTCAAATTACACTGCCTCCTTTACATTCATATCCTGCATATCTACAGAAGCTTCTAACTAACGAAGTACCTGAAAGTAAAAACTTTATGAACTGCATTACATCCTACAATAGTTCATTTGATTTTGCATCTACCGGAGTAAATATCAGGTCACCAAAAGGCAATGACCCATACTGCTTTCGCGTATGTGGACAAATATTACATCGCATTGGAACAGTGCACCCTGAAACAAATCAAGAACGCAAATATGCACAAATCACGTCGGCACCTACAAAGCGCTTCTGAAACCGCGGAAGAAAAAATGTCTCGGCTCCAAAAACACATGTCACTCCTTATTCCAAATACCGGTCCCAATCACAGAAACATCGGTATCCACTATGACAATGCACAGTAACAATGCACGTGACATCCGTCTTGCCACACTATTAATTATAGATGAATGTACAATGGCATCCAGCCACTTACTCAACACCATTGATAAACTTCTACAAACGTTGATGAATAATAATATTCCCTTTGCGGGAAAGGTACTTTTATTAGGAGGAGATTTTAGACAGTGCTTAACTATTACTCCACTTACAATGCGCTCAGCTATTGTTCAGTCCACCTTAAAATACGCGGACAATTGGCATTGCGTAGATTAATAATAATATTCCCTTTGGAGGAAAGGTACTTTTATTAGGAGTAGATTTTAGACAGTGCTTACCTATTGCTCCACATGCCATGCGCTCAGCTATTATTCAGTCCACCTTAAAATACGTGACGACGTCATATACACAACACGAGACCGAACTACAATACATATACAGGCGCGAGACCTGATTGGTGATAATACGAAGAAACGAACAGTCCGCATATTAACAGTGAGTTCGTTCCTACTTATTACTTATCCATATTCCTAACGGTAAAGATCAAACAAGTCATCAATTCACGATCACGGATACAAAACTAGACGGCTCGAGTAACGGGACCACAAACACGAACCCGCATCAAAAAAAAAAATTCTCCTTCTCTTTTGTTATAGTTAAACTACTATACATTGTTATGGCTGATTAAACATATGCGCGTGGTTTTGGAATTGACACACAAATAGAAATTATTAAATGATTATGAAACATCAGTAGTGCTTCAAGTTTTGGTTTAATTTTCGGAGTAGGAAGAACAGCAGTGAACAGTATAAAGCATGATACTGACAAAATTGAAAAACATGTCGAAAAAGAAAACCACTGATGGTAATGTTATTCTTTATTAATGTTAATGTTGTTCTGCATTGTAATTTTTTTTTTAATTCTGTTATATTTTTTAATATATTGTGACGTGCAGGCAGCTTGTGAATGCGTTGTGCGGGAACAGAAAGGGCGGAATGCTGTGTAAGTGATAGGACTGGGTGAAGGGCTTCAGTTCTGTGAGGGGTGGACACACCTCTTAGGAGATAAATGACAAGAGAAGATAGGAGAAAAAGAAAGGTGCGGCAGAAGGAAGTTTTGAGTAGGGAGTCAGGAGACAATAAGCAGGAGTATTTTCAGTATAGAAAAAGACAGAACATAGCAGGAGATAATTATTGGTAGGGAAATCTTTCTGTTATTATTTTAGAGATGTGCTCTGTAACCCAGATGACGGAGTATAAGACAGGGCACCGTTTGTTATGGAACTAAGACTACAAGTAAAACGTAGAAAACTCCAGTACCTCTGAGTTGCATTTGCTTATAACGCTGGTCATTACAACATTATATAAATTAATTTTGTTAATACTATATTATATTTTCTTAATATAGTTTTTTTTTTGTACATAAATATGACTAAAAAATTATAGACAGTAGATTAGTGAATAAAGTAGCTGTACTGTTATTTCTTTTCCATCATGGCCCTGGTCCCAACCCCTGACCGATAATCAAGGTTTTATGTGTGTGTATGTATGTATATATATATGTGTGTGTGTGTATATACATATATATATATATATATATATATATATATATATATATATATATATATATATATAATCAATTGTTTTTCTCATTTTGGCTCCAAGAAACCCTATTCAAAATCATGTTATGTAGCTTTTAGGAGATACCTCCATTATTTGTAGCTGTTGTTTGGCCAAGTGATACGTAGCTTTGCATACTGGTGCATTTTAAAAGAAATACCCACACACTTCAAATTTTCCATGAAGAGTTACTCAAATTATTTGCAGCTTATTAATGATGATTTTGATCCCTGTTGGTTTATTAATAGTATAAAATCACTAAAGAGGACCCCACTCCACAACACACTCAATAAATCATGCTATTTTGGAATATATAAAGAAAAGGTTATTGTGTAAAAAAAAAATAATAATAATTAATAAATACATTTCATCACGGATGGCTAGATAATGCAATAAAAATGTAGAGGAACTCTTTAGTATATGGCACAGTGTAATGAAAGAAAAAAGCACAGGGCTTTTACAGTAGAAATAAAAATCTTATCTGAATTATGAGAATTCTTGTACCTTTCAAATATCTAAATGAAAATAGTGAATTGACTTCACTAATATTTTTTATTCAGGATGTAAGGTAATTTTCAATAATCAAACTTTTTTTGAAATGCACAAATTTGATGGTGCTTTCTACCACATCCATAATAATTTTTCTTCTATCTAATAAATAAGCATATTTAATATTCATAGGAAACAGCTATTTTATTGAATTGTCACAGAGGACAAAAGACCATATGCTTAAAACGAGCAAATGTCATTTTTTATATCACACATGCTTCCTAAGCACTTTTCAGCTCAGAGTTACTTTATAATTAATGCAGATTAAATGTGAAATGTTAAAGGAAAAGACAACACTGATGAGGAGTTGAAGAATTTTAACCGTACTTATACATGTAAACTAAAATGTATCTGTTTTCACTTTATTCTATACCTTATCTACATAATTCCGTCTAACATGTTGATTCTTGTTTTTATTTTAATATCTTTAAACAACTATACCAGGAGTAGCAATTTGTAGTCTTGGTTTGGGATGGCTTTGAAACTTCTAAAAAGTTGTAGTGCATAATTTTGTTAATGCTTAGTTGTGGTCCCAATTAAGTACATCATAATTAGAGTAAGTTATGAGTTATTTGGTGCTAGAGAGTGTAATGCTAGTTTTTTTGGCTGTTATTTTCTTTTTAATTGGCTCCTGCCCTTTGTTGCCAGGGGCCATCACTAGAGCCCCTTGGGCTGCTGTTGAAGGTATGTGTGTGAGTTGAACCGCAGTACTGATAGCCTGCTTAAAGTTTCCCCCCCAGAGGACTGTGAAACCCGCACTATCTTGGAGAAGTTGGCCCAGTTTGTAGCAGAAGGGGGACCTGAGCTGGAGCAGAAGGCAAAAGAGGATTATAAGGACAATCCAGCATTCTCGTGAGTATCTCTGCACTGGTATAGGGAAAATATCATCCAAAAAAAGGTGCAATTCATCTTAAAGCACACATGCAGCAGTTGAAATTGATGGCCTACCAAAGGCAACATAGTATGGCAATTTCTAACTGTGATGTTTGTCTGCTATGTGCAGCATGTATGTTAAATGAGTTTCTTGCAAATATTTCACTTTCTAAGTGTTTGCTGTCTGTTAATACTGCAATATTAGTTAGCATTTATATCCATCTGGAGTTTTCTTAGAAACCATGTTTTTGTGTATAGGCGGGTGATATGGTTTCTTCACAGTGAATAGTTTGTATTAGTACAGAGCAAGTGAAAAATCCATCTGTTTGATTCTGACAGATGATATGTCTTTAATCAGTGTTTGTGTCAAAGTGTTGTTTTTTGTGTAATAATTGTAGTCTGAATTGTTCTTCTAGATTTTTGTATGACAAGAATAGTCGTGATTATCTGTACTACAGACGCAAGGTTGCAGAACTGAGAAAAGTGAACCAGAAATATGAATCTTCCTCTTCTTCAGATGGTAAGAGAATAATAGAAACTAGAAGTGCATGAAAACTGGTTAATAGTTTATAGAACTGTGAATTCTTCCAACCCATCATCCTCCTCAAGTATATCCTTTAGTAATTTCAAGTGCATTGTGACTTTCTTCTTGTCTGTTTTTGTCTTCAGTCTGTAGCCACTTCTATTTCAGTTTAAAATAGTAGTAGACATTGACTGCAACACTAGTGGTTTTAAAATTTCACTTGGGCAGGTACAGGTCACCCCTTCACATTCAGAAGACCCCCGTGAATGTAAAAATTTGCATTTAATACTTCGGCTTCTTTGCCGGACCGTGTCACGCCTGTCTATTTTTGTGGTTAAATTTGTTAATAGATTTTTTTTGTTTGCTGTTTACTTACACTGCTGGTTTACAAGCACCGGCACGCATGTCAGCTGTGCCTGTCACACAGATAAAAAGGAGAGGGCTGGGTAAGAAAGGAGAAAGGAAATTGAGAAGTTAGCGCGCGAGCTGAAGAAAGGCAAGAGCCAAGAAGTATGGCTAGAGTTCTACTCTCGTTTCCAGAAGGTGTGGGAAAGAGCAGAGTACAAGCCAGCTTAGAGGAGATGTCCAGATCTACTAAATAACTAAGGGAGCAATGAAAGCGGAAGATATCTGGCTTAGAGTCCAGATTTTTTTTAACCAAAAATAGCATTTAATATTAAAGATTCAGTATGCAATTACATTAAAAATATTAAATAACAATAGTATTTGTACATTATGTGATTTTATGTGATACAAATCATTTTCACTGTTGTTTATATATCTGGTTTACGCATTATCTGTGAGTTTGTGTGATCTTTCTGCAAGCTCCAAAAATATTCCCATTTAATTGTTCATGGCTAACACATGAATAAAAGAAACAGTGAATGTTAAATTGTGCCTGTATACAATTTAGAATGTACAAGGTTACTACCAGTTGTTGGATTCACTTTGTTTATGTAGTTCATTTTCTGTACATTTCTCTTTCCTCTTTAGTTTATACCTTCTATAAAACTGGAATAAATCAATAAGGGGGGTATAGGCGAAATTCTGATGAACTTACCTGTAACTAGTACAGAATAATTTCAGCTAAATGCAGGAATATAACTCCAGTATAAAAGTACATTTTGGAAAAGTCTCTATCCCAAAATATAGAAATACATTACATTTAACATTAATAAAATATGGTATAAACAAAGAACACACAGTCATTAATATTATCACAAATAGCAATTGAAAACAAAAACTGTACATTCCTTACCAGTACATAAGAACATGACTAGGAACGGGAAACAGCCACAACATTAAATTCACAAGTTAGTATTATTAATGTGCATTAGAGAATCTCCTGAATTGGGTGTGTTGTGTGCATGTAAGTGTGGCTATTTGTTTTGTAATAAGCCTCCTTTCCCCTCCCCTTTCTTATCACCTGGTTGCTTTAGAAGCTTTGTGGCTATTGAGTGTTTGTGTGATTTGAACCCCAGTACTGATAGCCTGCTTAAAGTTTCACCCCCAGCGGATCCAGAGATGCGCAGAGTTGCAGAAAAACTGGCCAGGTTTGTGGCAGATGGCGGGCCAGAAGTGGAAGCAATTGCTATTCAGAACAATCGTGAGAACCCTGCCTTCAGGTAAGCTCATATTTGGAAATAGGATTATCATTTGAACTAGTAGTTGTGACTTGGGTTTTCAAATGTTGAAGCATTTATTTGTTCAAGTATGTGTCAAAGGTTCTGTTGGCAGCAAGTTGCATTAAAGCAGCAAGGAACTACTAACATATTGGTTTCAGATAACTTGTCACCTTTCATATATCTGTGAGCTGTGATATCATTGTTAAAGAAGCCAGATATATTAAACATTTGTTGATTTTAAATATTGATAAAGCTTCCATGTTAAATAACTTTTCTGTCATGCTGTGCACCTTAGCTGTCACCAACTTTCTTCATTTTTAATAACAAGCTTTCTATTTTATACTCTGGGGCACACAATAATATATTGATTAGCCTTGCTACTTCATGGGTCCATCATGCTGGGTTTGAATCGCCAAACTTATTTGTTGTCCATGCAGAGTTTGCACATTCTCCCCGTGTCTATGTGGTTTCCTCCTATATCCCCAAGGAAATGTGGGTTAGGCTAGTTAACAACTTTAAACTGGTGCCAAGTGCAAATGTTCATGTGTGTTTGAATGGAACTTTGAGTGGATTGGTGCCCTGTCCAGTGCTGGCCTTTCCTGTTTGGAATAGGCTATGGACCTCCTGTAACTATAAAAGTGAGTTAACCAGCTCTATGAATGTTACTTTACCTTTTAATGTTTTCATTTGCACAGCTAGCTATGTTGTGACTTAAGCCAAATTGAATTTGTATGCATAGGCCAAATTGTGCTTTTCTAATTGAAGCAAAAAGTAGTTTCTCTACACATGAAAATGGTTTTAGTTTGCACTATTGTGCTTGAAGGTCATATAAACTCTGCCTTCTTGTCGATGATTCTTATTAAGTCGCATTCTTAGCCATAATAATTAAGCATGATTTTCTACATTGAGTTGTTTCACTTGGTAAACACAAAAGAATCACAGTGTCCCAGTTTAAGCAAAAGAAGAATTGTCCATGACGCCACCTATACTAACTTGTGGCAGCATTTAGAGAAGTGAGGTTATGATCAGCAAAATTGATTTACAACTGTGAAACATTTTAAACAGTCCTAGAAACTCAACAGGTTTATTGTGATGTGCTCACTTCTGTACTTTCCCTTTGATTTTACTATTTTGTGGTTGTGGAGAAGCTGATTTTGCCTTTCTGTGCATTATTAATCAGCTTTCATTTGCCACGCCAGTTGTTTTTGTTGAAGGATATGTTTAAAGATTCAAGTGTCTTCCGGCAACTCCAGCGATTGGGAAAGGTGCTATCAATCCAGCATAGAGGTCGGTAGTTTAAAATTTGTAAAGGAAAAACATATTATTCCTTTTCTCGTTTAACAGAAGATTTCCATTTCATTCATGACGGTAGAAGCTATCCAACTAAAAATAGGTTCTTTATGGAAAGTGACATACATATATAATAAAGTTAGATAGCAAGCTTAAACATACAGCATACCAATATACAGAGTGGCACAAATATTGTTAGAGAGTTAGAACATTTTCATTTCAATTTACAATCGTCTTTGTTACCACAGTGGCACAGAGTTTAAGGCTATTACCTCACTCTACTGGTGTCCTAGATTGTGTTTCCTGTGTGCATGGGTTTTCGTCCCTCATCCCAAAGACGTGTGTTAAGTTAATTGTTAACTCAAACTGGTTCAGTGTGAGTGAGCTCTATGAAAGTCTGCAGCCCCTGTGGCTCTCAACTGGATGTGCAAGTTAGAAAATGGATAGATGTGATGACCACAGCTAGAAACATTCACAAAAAATGTAGATACTTTATAAAGCTAGGTCCATAAATAATTGGACAGAGACAACTTTTTTCTAATTTTGGTTCTGTACATTACCAAAATGAATTTTAAATGAAACAACTCAGATGCAGTTGAAGTGCAGACTTTCAGCTTTAATTCAGTGGGGTGAACAAAACGATTGCATAAAAATGTGAGGGAACTAAAGTATTTTTTAACACAATCCTTTTATTTCAGGGGCTCAAAAGTAATTGGACAAATTAAATAACAGGAAATAAAATGTTCATTTCTAATACTTGGTTGAAAACCCTTTGCTTCCAATGACAGCCTGAAGTCTCGAACTCATGGACATCACCAGATGCTGGGTTTCCTCCTTTTTAATGCTCTGTCAGGCCTTTACTGCAGTGGCTTTAAGTTGCTGTTTGTTTGTGGGCCTTTCTGTCCGAAGTTTAGTCTTCAACAAGTGAAATGCATGCTCAATTGGGTTAAGATCAGGTGACTGACTTGGCCATTCAAGAATTTTCCACTTCTTTGCTTTAATAAACTCCTGGGTTGCTTTGGCTGTATGTTTTGGGTCATTGTCCATCAGTGTCATGAAATGCTGCCCAATCAATTTGACTGCATTTAGCTGGATTTGAGCAGACAGTATGTCTTTGAACACCACAGCATTCATTCGGCTGCTTCTGTCCTGTGTCATATCATCAATAAACACTAGTGTCCCAGTGCCACTGGCAGCCATGCACGCCCAAGCCATCACACTGCCTCCACCGTGTTTTACAGATGATGTGGTATGCTTTGGATAATGAGCTGTTCCATGCTTTCTCCATACTTTTTTCTTGCCATCATTCTGGTAGAGGTTGATCTTGGTTTCATCTGTCCAAAGAATGTTTTTCCAGAACTGTGCTGGCTTTTTTAGATATTCTTTAGCAAAGTCCAATCTAGCCTTTCTATTCTTGAGGCTTATGAGTGGCTTGCACCTTGCAGTCCACCCTCTGTATTTACTTTTATGCAGTCTTCTCTTTATGGTAGACTTGGATATCGAAACGCCCACCCCCTGGAGAGTGTTGTTCACTTGGTTGGCTGTTGTGAAGGGGTTTCTCTTCACCATGGAAATGATTCTGCGATCATCCACCACTGTTGTCTTCTGTGGACGTCCAGGTCTTTTTGCGTTGCTGAGTTCACCAGTGCTTGCTTTCTTTCTCAGGATGTACCAAACTGTAGATTTTGCCACTCGTAATATTGTAGCAATTTCTCAGATGGGTTTTTTCTGTTTTTGCAGCTTAAGGATGGCTTCTTTCACCTGTATGGAGAGCTCCTTTGACTGCATGTTGTCTGTTCACAGCAAAATCTTCCACATACAAGCACCACACCTCAAATCAACTCCAGGCCTTTTATCTGCTTAATTGATAATGACATAACGACAGACTTGCCCACACCTGCCCATGAAATAGCCTCTGAGTCAATTGTCCAATTACTTTTGAGCCCCTGAAATGAAGGGATTGTGTTAAAAAATGCTTTAGTTGCCTCACATTTTTATGCAATCGTTTTGTTCACCCCACTGAATTAAAGCTGAAAGTCTGCACTTCAACTGCATCTGAGTTGTTTCATTTAAAATTCATTGTGGTAATGTACAGAACCAAAATTAGAAAAAAGTTGTCTCTGTCCAAATATTTATGGACCGAACTGTAAGTCCTTTTTGACATTTAGTCCAACAAATAAGTTTACACAGCCGAAATTCTGACTGAATTCAACAGACTAAATTTTTGTAATTACTTATACTCTATAACCAGACAGGCTAGCTCAAATCTGTTTTGGCTATGCTGTTTTATATGCACATGTACAGAGCCGACTAGATGTTGATTAGTTCAGTTATTCGTTTAATTGCAATGTAATCTCAAACATTTATATGGGAACTACCTAAAATAAAACATTTGAAGCAGGTACTAATGACTGTGTACATGAGTCTGGTACTTTAAAGTATTACTTTTGTTCAGAAACATAATTCATTGTTTTGTCTCTGTTTGCCATTAAGTGCCAAGGCTGAAGTATTGAAATCATGACAGGAGTTTGAAAGTGCTTTCTATAGTTTTTTCGTTTTTCTTTATGTTTTCAACCATACTGATCAGGAGAGTGCACAAAAAAAGAATTCTGGATTATCTGTATTGATGTGTCTTAAACCTGACAAGCTAGCATAAATAAACTAGCATAAATATGTTTTGACCAGGCTGTTTTTATGCAACACCCAGAGCTGTTTCAATTCATAGCAATTCCATAACTTCAATATAAAAGCTCAATTTTTTTCCCCTGGGAAAACAAACGCATAATTACTGTTTCTGTCTATCTGGGGCATAATTTTCTCTGCTTATCTTATTCATTGTACGTATTTACTAATACATCATAATATTCCCTATATGTACTTCCCTGCACCCCAACCCCTAGTGCGTCATTTGTGAAATGCTAATGCAACTCATCCACCCTATTTTTTGTATCTCTATATTTGGCTGATGTCTGTATTGAAGATGACTTATGAGATAAGAATACATTACAACTGTTTAAAGATAATTTTTACAGTTGAAGAACACAGCAGAAACAGGACTTGCTCTGATTCATCATGTAAGGCAAATGGTATATTTATGGTTTAAAGTCCAGTGGTATAATCACTGTAGCATACTGCCTGCCAATGAACCATAACAAGCTACTAAAGCAAATATTTGCCATTAAATCAAATAGATAAACAACTTGTTTTCATGAAGTCCATATGACTTGGACAGCAGTGGGATTGTAATGTACTTCATATGAATCAGAAAGGATAGCTTTTTGTTAAAGTACATCCAGGTCACAGAAGTCTTGACTTCGAACAATGTAGTAGGTGCAAATGAGAACATAAAACCCCAATTTTTTGCTTTTCATCTGAATTTTAATTAGTTTTCAACTAGCGTGTTTTTTACTTGTAAACAAAACAAACCAGTTTTTTCACAGATTAATACACAGCACTAATTGCTAACATTATAACATATTTCACTGAATGTAACCAGTGGCATGTACAGCCATACAATTTCCATCATAGGTAAGAAGCTAAATCACAAATTGGCTCTTTATTGGATTGGTAAAACTGCTTATAACTCCCAAAGTCTTAAGAGTGTGTCACAGCCTTGTCATCTCATGGATCATAGCCAGTAGGAGGGGGATGCTATTCCCTGAGTGATCCCTCAGCACAGACCACGTTTGTCTTACAATTGTCAGTTAGTGATGGGATTTTATATCTTTAAGCCTTTTCCAGCTCCTTGAGGTAATGTTTCATTATCACAAACGATAGAATATTTAAGCACATTCTGTACATACTGTAACTGTGATTCAAACTTATTTTAAAATAGTTTTGTGATGTACAGTAATATTGGTTTGTTGTAATCTTATTAAGTTTGAAACATTTTTCTGTAAAATAAGTAGCAAGCTTTTATGTAGTTTTGCAGATTTCTTACTATTGTACATTATGCAGTATAAGCCCAGACTTACAAACCAAACTGGGTTATGAACATCCGCAGGAACTGAGCTCATTAATAACCTAAGATCCTCCTGTAACTAACTGGTTTAGTAGCTGTCACAACTCTGCAATGGTTTGCATATTTTATTGTTTTAGTTAGTTGTGGGGGTTGATCAGTTCATATTTAATTGAAAACCTTGGTTACATTCATTATGTGCTGATAGGCTATTGCTTTACAAATACTACATTTAATTACCTTGTGAATTGTTAGAATAATTTACTTTTTTATAATGCTTTATAATAAGTATACTCTCCGAATTCCCTCTGCATTTACAAAAGCTATTTTTATTTTTTAGTAATGTGTAATCGATATGAAAATACAAGGTCTTTCCAAAAGGAAGCCATACTTTTTAAATAGAGCACCAATGACCCGACATAGCAGGCTTGCAGTAATGGTTGTATATAGTGGTGACCTTGACCTTTAAAATCCCTACTTGCTCAATCGCATCAGTCATCAAGTGCATGCAGTAGAGTGAATTTGTCTCCTGTGATTTTTCTGATATTTTTCACAACTTGAAATATGAAGAATCTTTAAGAGCAATGTATTTCTGTGAAATACTATGTGAAATTGACAAAAAACTTGTTACCAAGACTTTTTGAATGTTACAGTAAACTTATGGAGAGGATTGTTTAAGCTGCACACAGCGTTATGAATGGTACAAACACTTCAGAAGATTGGATTAAAATTGGGCAGATAATTCCAAAACTGGACGATGATCATGTTGAGAAAGTGTCTGCTTTGATTCATGGAAATCGTCTCCTAACTGTCCATGAAGTTGCTGAAGAAGAAGGCACCAGTAAATGTTTGTGTAACACCATTCTGACTGGAAAAGTACAGATTAGAAATCTGATTAAATTGTCCATCCATCCATTATCCAACACGCTATATATCCTAACTACAGGGTCACAGGGGTTTGCTGGAGCCAGTCTCAGCCAACACAGGGCGCAAGGCAGGAAACAAACCCCGGGCAGGGCGCACACACACACATACACCCACACACCAAGCACAATTTAGAATCACCAATGCACCTAACCTGCATGTCTTGGGGAGGAAACCGGAGCACCCGGAAGAAACCCATGCAGACACAGGGAGAACATGCAAACTCTATGTAGGGAGGACCCGGGAAGCGAACCCAGTTCTCCTTACTGTGAGGCAGCAGTGCTACCCACTGCGCCACTCTGATTAAACTGTAATTGTTTTAATAATTTTTCATCTTTAAGTTTGGCTTCTTTTTGGACACACCTCATTAATAGTTTTTGTTATACATTTAGCAGTGTACTCCTGTAGATTCTGATTGAACGTCTTTAAGCAAATAGAAGTGGTGGGTTTTTCCTTTAATTCTGCTGGAGTGTATTTTTAATGAATTATAGATTATCCATCCATCCATCCATTTTCCAACCCGCTATATTCCAAACTACAGGGTCACGGGGGTCTGCTGGAGCCAATCCCAGCCAACACAGGGCACAAGGCAGGAACCAATCCCGGGCAGGGTGCCAACCCACCGCAGGACACACACAAACACACCCACACACCAAGCACACACTAGGGCCAATATAGAAACGCCAATCCACCTAACCTGCATGTCTTTGGACTGTGGGAGGAAACCGGAGCGCCAATTATAGATTTTTTACATTAATTTTTAGAGTCATCTGTTTTGCAAAGTAGGAAAAAGAAGTCTACGGTATTGAAAAGAACTAGAAACAGATATGAGCAGAGAAATAAATGAATGCAGAATTTATAGCCTGATTAATGTGTAGTATTGGGGTGTACATAGAGAGTAGGATGACGATCCTCTTTCTGCTTTATGCAGGTTTTTGTATGAGACAGATTCCAAAGAACATCAGATCTACAGGAGAAAGGTGGAGGAGTTTCGCCAGGCCAGTAAAGTGCAGAGTCAAACCTGTGGTAAAGAGCCTCTTGGTGGACATAAACACAAGATCAGTCCTGCTGCTGTTCCAGCTCCTTCAGAATTTACATCTTCTGCTTCTAAGAAAAAGAGAAAAAGTCGCTGGGGAGCAGAGGATGACAAAGTGGACATTCCCATTCCATCCATTGTTGTGCCACCAGAAGATGTAAGCCCAGTGCTCACTGGTGCGTCATTCAGCAAACTTACCCTTGTTATTATGAAATGTATACCATTCCAATCCTTACTGCCAGTCAGTTTGATTGCAGCAATAAGATAAATTTGCCTTGCTTTCCACTTGTGTAATTTAACTGAGAATAGCTTTCATGCATTTGACATTTTGACCCAAAATATTGTGCATATCTGGCATGTACCATGAGAAGCTTCTTAAGTTATGTTTTTTTATGTATGTGCTTTTTTAAATTGTAGCTCAAGAGCTGAAAGGCCTTGGCTATGAGAAGGGAAAGCCTGTTGGTCTGGTGGGAGTGACTGAACTGACTGAAGACCAGAAGAGGCAACTAAAGGAGCAGCAGGAGGTAGGAAAGCAACACTTCACTACTGTCATCATTTGGGTTTCATGTATAATGTTTTGGCTGCCACCAAGAACATCCCTTAACATATAAAAGGAATCCCTTAACTTTTAAAATGCTGCTTCTAACTTGTCATTCCACTATGCTGCTGTTTCTTTCATCCCAGATGCAGCAGATGTTTGACATGATAATGAAACACAAGAGAGCCATGCAGGAAATGCAGCTAATGTGGGAGAAAGCAGTCAAGGACCACCAGCATGAGTATGACAGCGATGAGGAGATTGACCAAGAGGAAGGCACTTGGGAGCATCGCCTGCGTCAGATGGAAATGGAGAAGACTAGAGGTGCATCTTTGAAACCTAATAGATCTCTGGGTTTTTACAAATTTCAGTGTTTCTTGACAATTTACATTTATAACATATTCAAATTAGTTTAGAGTTAGGCATACGTAATCCATGAATGTCCAGTTAGCAGCTCTTGCCAGAACATTTTTATGTGGAGCAGGAACATCTCTGGGCTAGCTCCATGGTCTCCATGTGGGCCATCTAGAATGTTGGCTAAGGTAGGTGGCAGTCATGGTGTAGGAGAAGAAAATTTGTAACTAAAACTGCCATGAACAAATCTTTCAAATTTTTGTAACTGCATTTTCCTGCCTACAGAGTGGGCAGAGCAGCTGACAGAAATGGGTAAAGGTAAACACTTTATTGGTGACTTTCTTCCCCCTGATGAGCTGGAAAAATTCATGGAGACATTTAAAGCTCTGAAAGTAAGTAACATGTGGTGTTAACCTTGGGAGTTAATTGTTTTTTATATTCCAAGAAAGGTGAAGGCAGTGTATATCATGCTTCTCGTTTTCTGCTTCTGTGTTTCTTTACCTTATAGGAGGGCAGAGAGCCTGATTACTCTGAGTACAAGGAGTTTAAACTAACAGTGGAGAACATTGGTTTCAAAATGTTAATGAAAATGGGCTGGAAAGAAGGGGATGGCTTGGGATCTGATGGACAAGGAATCAAAAATCCAGTACCTAGGTGAGCTCCTTTTAGAATTATGTGGGTAGTTGTGTTTCCCAACTCTGTCTACTTTTAAATTATGGGAGTATGATGTTTAATTTGGATGAGAGCTTAATTTTGTATATTATCGTATGTCATGGTGCTCTGTTAAATTGAGTGTGGTTATTTCATTACACCAATACTACTGCTGCCTAGTTAAACTGTACACCAACTGAAGCTTACCGACTAGGACTAGCACTAGCACCTATTCTGTAATTCTATGTAAACTGCTCAAAAAAACAAAAAAAAAATCATGCTGGATATCCATACTGATACAGACTGGGTAATGTGTTAGGAATGAAAGGATGCCACATCGTTTAATGGAAATGAAAATTATCAACCTATAGAGGGCTGAATTCAAAGACACCCTGAAAATCAAAGTGAAAAAATGATACAACAGGCTAGTCCATTTTGCCAAAACTTCATTGCAGCAACTCAAAATTGTACTCAGTAGTTTCTATGGCCCCCATGTGCTTGTATGCATGCTTGACAACGTCATGGCATGCTCCTAATGAGACAATGGATGCTGTCCTGGGGGATCTCCTCCCAGATCTGGACCAGGGCATCACTGAGCTCCTGGACAGTCTGAGGTGCAACCTGGTGGTGTTGGATGAACCAAAACATAATGTCCCAGAGATGTTCTATTGGATTTAGGTCAGGCGAGCATGGGGGCCAGTCAGTGGTATCAATTGCTTCATCATCCAGAAACTGCTTGCATACTCTCGCCACATGAGGCCAGGCATTGTCGTGCACCAGGAGGAACCCAGGACCTACTGCACTATCATAGGATCTGACAATGGGTCCAAGGATTTCATCCCGATACCTAATGGCAGTCAAGGTGCCATTGTCTAGTCTGTAGAGGTCTGTGCGTCGCTCCATGGATATGCCTCCCCAGACCATCACTGACCCACCACCAAACCGGTCATGCTGAACGATGTTACAGGCAGCATAACATTCTCCACGGCTTCTCCAGATCCTTTCATATCTGTGTCAAGCTCAGGATGAACCTGCTCTCATCTGTGAAAAGCACAAGGTGCCAGTGATGGACATATCAATTCCGGTATTCTGTGGCAAATGCCGATCAAGCTCCAGGGTGCGAGGCACTAGGGGACATCAGGCCCTCTGGCCACCCTCATGAAGTCTGTTTCTTATTGTTTGGTCAGACACATTCACACCATTGGCCTGCTGGAGGTCATTTTGGTGGGGCTCTAGCAGTGCTCATCCTGTTCCTCCTTGCCCAAAGGAGTAGATACCAGTCCTGCTGTTGGGTTAAGGACCTTCTACAGCCTTGTCCAGCTCTCCTAGGGTAACTGCTTATCTCCTTGAATCTCCTCTATTCCCTTGAGACTGTGCTTTGAGACACAGCAAAACTTCTGGCACTGACAAGTATTGATGTGCCTGCCATCCAGGAGAAGTTGGACTACCTGTGCAACCACTGTAGGGTCCAGGTATCGCCTCATGCTACCAGTAGTGACACTGACTGTAGCCAAATGAAAAACTAGTGAAAAAACAGTCAGAAAAGATGAAGGAAATATATCGGTGGCCTCTACCTGTTAAACCATTCCTATTTTGGGGGTCGTCTCATTGTTGCCCCTCTAGTGCACCTGTTGTTAATTTCATTAACACCAAAGCAGCTGAAACTGATTAACAACCCCCTCTGCTACATAACTGACCAGATCAATATCCCAGATGTTTCATTAACTTGATGCTATACTCTGATTAAAAAGTGGTCTTTTACTTTTTTGAGCAGTATGTGTTTTTCTGGCAGTGGATATTCAAGTAGTTGTTCACTTTGTGTTTAAGTTCTTGGTTTGCTTTTATTCGGGACCATATGCATTGTGGCTTTTTTTTTCCCCACTTCAGAGGAACAACAGCGGTGGATGGAGCTGGTTTTGGAGTAGACCGACCAGCAGAGCTCACGAAGCAAGATGACGAATATGATGCATTCCGAAAGAGGATGATGTTAGCTTATCGTTTCAGGCCTAATCCTCTGGTAAGTTTGATGCAGCAGAGTTTATTTCTGGTCAAACTTTCACATTGGTTGGGTTAATGTTAGATTTGGCACAATGTCTATTATAAATGCCTGTTGTAACAACAAAGTACAACTATCAACGTTAAATTATTTGGGGACCCAAGGGGTAATCCAGTTTTACTGTCTCTAAGTTAAGGTGTTGTTTTGTAAAAGACAGAAGAATATTGACAATGCTAGCGGTGCTCTCTGGTCCAGTTCTTCGTCTGCCAATGTAATTTGTCAAAATGGAGGCCATCTTCTGATCACCACAGTCTTTTTATATCGAATGGCCCGAAGGGGCTTGTTATTCTGAGCTGAAAATGTAACAGAAGGTTTTGTAAATTACATCATCCTCTCGCTCTCTTATTTACTTTTGCTTTTTTCCCCACCAGAATAATCCGAGGCGGCCCTACTACTGAATAGAAGTTTATCAGTGCTCTCTTTCTTTTGTATGTCATTGATCACATTACTGTCGCAAACAGTTGTGTGCTGCTTTATGGAATGGACCAGCAACACTTCAATTTCAAAGAGCTTTTGAAGGATTTTGTTACGACTTCTGTCCTACACTTCTGAAGATATCTCTGTAAATTTTCAAACTGTATTCTCATCCACAATTGCCATAGTGTATGAATTATGTGACTGTCTGACTTTGAAATTTGCTGTTTTACTTGTAAATAATTCATTAGTAATATTCTCCTTTGTAAAATGCATAAGCCACAAGTGTCTGAGTTAGGCTTCTTTTCCGTGAGTTAAGATTCATATGAAATTAATGAAAACATGGCTGAGAAGAGTTGTTTGTTACTTGGCACAGCCTATTAAAACCTATGCATGTACTGTTGTCTTCAATAAAACTTTATTTTTGAAATTATGGACTGCTTCTTCCATTGCTGCTTTACCTTAAACTTGTGTAAAATGTAAGAAAGGAAATGCAGAAATTCAAAGCCAAGAATGATGCTGGTATTGTTGTTGTGAGATGCACTATTTTGGGTCCCTTTTCACATACCATCTTTGTGTTTTGGGTGATATTTCCTTCCAGAAGTTTCCTTTAAAAAAATCACCAGCTTACAAAATACATGGTGCAATTAAGCCTTTGGGGGCTGAAATGCTCTGTGGAGTTATATAAATGTGATGTACCACATTAACTGTCTTGTTTTGGAATGTAAATAAGGATTGGTCTCTATGGCTGTTTTTTGGTGAATGTAAACTCTGAGGTTTTTCTTTTTAGCCTTCTGCCATGTTGGGAGTGATGCGGTTCAGCAGCTAAATTTATATACAGTATTTCGGTTCACAACAGTGTAGAAGCATTAATGTGTGCAGGAAGCCTGAAAAGTAAGTAGCTATTGAATGTTAATAATGAACTGAGATCTGCCATTTCCTGGTCAGCTGTGACTTCTTCCTAAGGTTTGGAATGTTGTCATGGGGATTAAAACAAAGGCTTTAGTTAATAGGTAATAATAATAAGTAAAAGCCGTCCCACAGCAGCGCACATCTCTAGGGAAGCATTCTTGTTTTACTGGCACTGTGGTGTCCGTGAGCATTAATTAATTCAAATATTTTAATGTATTTACATTATGTTTAAAAAGAGGCATCCAAAGTTGGGTGGGGCTCAGAAAAAGATAAAGTGTCATCTTAAATTGTTTAAAGTTGCTTAAATCTTCTTTGTGAGAAGGGCATTGGATTAGTAGTAGCACATCACTGCAAAAGAGAAATTAATTCAACTGTCAGCCTCCCTCAAATTGCAAACATATGAATTTGTTATGTGTAACAGTTGAGGTTTGTGTCCACCTCTTGAACCCTCAGGTACCACTCAAAACACCAGGTAAAAGTCCAAGACTTCTTTATTTTATAATAGTACAGTGCACCAAGCATCCTCCACTCCACACTACTCATATAAACAATAACTAATCACAATACTCTCTCCTCCTTCTCCCAGACACTTAGCCACCCTACCTCCCAGCTCAGCTCAGTGTACTGGGCTTTCCCAGAGTCTTTTATACACCCTGACCCGGAGGTGTTCCTGCCCAATAGTACACAGTTCGTTATTCCTTCCGGGTCAGGGTAAACAGTCCTTATCTTCATCCCAGAAGCACGTCGTTTCTTCCTGTCCCGGGATTATGACACACTTCCAGGTTATAGGGCATATAGGAGTCCACGGGCCTCCCAACAGCGACCCCTAGTGGTCCTCAAGGTATCCAGCAGGGCTGTGTATAAAAACTACATAGCCCATGAGGCCCTGCTGGAACTCGGGGCACGTCCATGTTGTTGGGAGAGTTCCTCCTGGCGGCCTGGGGGTGAGGGCCGGTATAGGAAGCCGGCAAACCGCCACATATGGCTTCAGGGTAATGTTGGAGAGAAGGAATACTGTATATGCAATATGCTTAAAAATAAAAAATAATACTGAACACTTCCCATTTTTTTATGTCTGCAGGTGGAATTTACAGCAGGTACTGGATTTCAATCCAGCAAATTTCATAATTAACAGAGTGAAAAGTCAAGCAAAAGGACACCTTTTATTGGCTAACTAAAAAGATTACAATATGCAAGCTTTCGAGGCCACTCAGGCCCCTTCTTCAAGCTTGCATATTGTAATTTTTTAAGTTAGCCAATAAAAGGTGTCCTTTTGCTTGACTTTACATCCATCCATAATGGCTAACATGGTACAATACCCTAGTACTATTAACAGAGTAATTATTGACTTGATTTGTTAGTGAAATATTTTTTGTAATTATTTAGTCCTTCAATGTATTTGTAGTAATGGTTGTGTTTTAGTTGTTCAAATAAAATGGGTCCTGCTGTCCCAGTGAACACTTTTTTTTTAAATGCACAAAATAAGGTACAATGCAATTTATTTAAAGTATCATTTTATCTAGCATTGCAATTTCTCTTATCAAGTTTGAAGTGTGTTTTTAATAAATAGTTTACAGTTGTGCTAGCTTTGTCAAGCACATTATGAACAATTTAAATACAAAATTGTATTCGGGCCCTGGCTTTGTCAGTGTAAGTTTTGCACTTTTCCTGCTATCCACTTGGGCCTTTATTCACTTGAGTATGTTAAATATTTTCTTGATCTGTAAAATATTTGTTTTTAAACAAGCCTAATATTACATTAGGCAGTGTGGCCAAGTAGCAAGGAAATTGTTTTCAGCAACGGTGCAGCTCTATTTTTATATACAGTACTGTTCTTTAAATTCACTAATAATGAACGCATTTATTGGCTGTGCATCATTCTGCTTGTGTATATTAGGGTCTCACTCATACGGATCTCATGTCTTGTGCCTAAGATGGTACTGATTCTTATTCTCAGCACAACACTGTGAAGTATAAGGTGGAGCTACCGTAATAGGAGGTAGAAAGTGATGCACATTGTCAATCTTCAAGGTTGAAATTGGCATGCAAATCATGTTAATCCATATCACACTGAAGGATTTCGTTTCCCTTACTCCCACACCTATTCTAGTGAGTGAGGTGTTAGACTGCAAAGTCCGGAACTGTCAATTCAGTCCCTTCCACTGGCTAATTGTGTAATCCCAATTAAGTCATGGAACCTGAAAGTGGTTTAAATGTAGATGCATTGACATGCTTTTTCTGTGTTTTACCTATGTAGTGTCTTATGACGTTGCTTGCCATACACTATTAAAGTCTTTTTATATTTGTGTATCTGACTGCCATTATAGGTCACGCTGATTCCTTTTTTGTCACAGGTGCTTAACAGAGAACTTTCCCAGAGGTATGTTGCTGTGAAATTAGTAATTGCCTTATATGTAAATTATTTAATGTTCTTTACACATGGTTATCTAGCAGTTCAATTTGTTGCCTTTCAGCCCTAAAAGACTACGTTTGAATCCTGATCCAGTCTATCTCTTTGGGAACACCTGAAGAAACATAAAATGTGAATCCAAGAAAAATGTGCAAATTCCACAATCTATTCCTGCAGTGCAAAGGTGTGCAAGTTACCTGCTTGCTCATTAGGCAACAGTAATGGGCCATCTCGTGTTGATTCCTGCCTTGTGTTTAAAATTACCAAGGATAAGTTCAGATTCTCCACAACCATAAAATTGGAATAAGCACAGAGGGGGAGGGGGATTGTGATCAATTATTTATTGAAAATTTCAAAAATAGTAAACAAAATTGCACACAACATTTGTAACAGAAACCATACCCTCAAAACACCCCGTACTCCCACTCATCTCTGACCACTGAATCAACAGTAGCATTAATGAGCATAAAACCTGGTTTATACTGTGCTTCCTGTGTGTAGCCAGCTCACATGCGGTGATTGACCAAAGCACACTTATACTTGTTATGACCCATTCAATCGACATGTTAATTATTCTCCTAGACAATAAGTGACAGCGTTTGTCAGTGTCGCAAAACTAATAATGCTGCAGCAGAAGATGTGAGACTCTGCTGATGGAATAAGAGGTGTACCTGCTGCCGAGTGTCAGACCAATTGACCAAAAGCAGTAAAGGAAGGGCAAGTGTGATATTTTTCTGCTTGTCACCTTTGCATTTTCGTGACTTGTTGCGCCATATTCAGCCTTTTGTTCATTCTGGTACTCATGTAACCAGCCTCCCCTTGAAATTCACCATTTTGGGTACATGTACATAGAAAGAAAAATTTCTGCACTCAGCGTGTGTGGGGGTGTGTGTCTCCAATCTGCTGTCATTTTTGCCAGATACGTCAAGTGAAAGATACTGAACAAAAGACTTAACACTGAAAATAAAGAGCTAAATTTGCTATTATATATTTAGGAGCTCAGTAATCAATTTGCATGTTGTATTGAGTGCTGTGACAGTGAAGACAGACACACATGCACAGACCACCATAGCTACTGGGCACCACATGTTTGAGAACTGCCTCTGTCTGCTACGCTATCTTTCTGTCATTTTGACTATTGTATCACTATTTGACACAACAACAGTGTGTAAATAAGCATTGTGGACTATGGACACACATCGTGTTAAAACACTGCAGCTATTTTATCTTGGCATGTTTGCATTTCCGATTAGACAGTAATTTTAAATTTCTTCAGTTGTTCGTTTAGACATGCAATCAGAAGGTGGATATTGTGCAGCCTTGCCTGTACATCTATTGGTGTTATTTGGCAGATTTGTGGATTCTGGTGTTTTGAGTATTGAAATGTTCATCTCCTGTGGCTGTTCATTGTCAGCACCGTTAATGATAGTCCTTTCAATGAAGCGTGACACACCGTTCACTTCAAATGCATATTTTGCAGCTTATGTTTTCAGGAATATACCTGCCCATTCTTTCAAGCATACTTCGACTCCTACACTATCACCGTAACTTTGAAGAACAGAGACCACACACAGCACCTGCCACAACATATCGTTCACGTTTATATTACGTCCATTGATGCCATCGAATGCCAATGTATAATTTTCCCTTGCATTAGGTTATATGTACAGTATATTGTTTTACAACCGGATATGTGTATTTTTAAAACTTGCAATGTGCTTTCTGCACATGTGACACATATTTATATTTCTAATAGGGTTTTTAGGAGACGTTTTGACTGTAAACGGTTCATCATTAACTGAAGCTTGCTGTCTGTTGGACCATGTTAACAAGAGATAGCTGATCTTTGCAGTTCAAAATCACCTCCCCTACTTTAAGCACCAGCTTCATGAGGCGTTGAATTGGTTTAGAAATGTCACACTCAGTGAGCCATCTAATAATCCCCCTCCATTTTAAGCAAAATTCACTCATGGTTGTCTCCAGATGTACCGTATATATTATACATCTGGCTTCAACGAGACTAGTGATATTCTCAAAGAATTTCCACAATGAAGAAAGAATATGCTTAGCAACAGGACTGCCTAAACAAATAAGGTTCTTCCGGTAAGAGGTGAGGTGCAAGGGAAACAGATATAAAAGAATTAGTAGGTGCAAGGGAAACAAATGTAAAAGAATTAGTGTTTCAGGTAATAGTGGAATATCAACAGACAGGAAAGAAGACAAGGAGAAAGATACAAAGGTCCAAAAGGAGTAAACAGAAGTGCAGAAACAAACCATGTCCTGGGACGCCCAATGTGCAAAAGTAACAGAAGTTTGGGTTCAAGACCCATCAGGTGACGCTTATGGGATATTCACTGAACAAATTTGAATTAGGTTTGTTGATAATTAGGATTTTGGGAACAGTGTTTAACATCATGGAATATAGTCACTCGGGCAGGAGAAGGAGAGACGTCTTTAATCGAAGCTGAACTTAAGGGGAGATGTTCATAAGTTTTGTTACACAATACAATATGGAGGATGGAAAGCTTTAGTAAATAGAGGAATTGGTGTGTTCAGAGAAAGATTAATTACGTGTCAATGAAAGTTTACTATTTCTGTTATTTAAATCACAGTGGTGATTTCTTTGCTCCCCTCTGCTCTTTTAGGTGTTTACCTTTTAGATGGACTCTAGAACTGTCAGGAAGAGGAAAAGTGAGTTTTAGAACAAATACATGTAAGAGTCAGCAGAAGTAAAGCCTGCAACAAAGTTCTATGGAGCCAAAGCTGGTAGGCTGGTTTCACTGTGGTTGCTCAGTCAAATGTGGTCATTACAGGAAGTGCCAGGCAAGAAAAGGTATAGGAGTAATGCTGGGAATTGCCTACAAGCACTGAAAGTATTCTCAGGAATACAAACGATGTTTTGACAGTATATAATGGGGACCTGTCTACCATTGGTGGCAGTCAAAAAGCAGAGTCTGAGAAGCAGGCTTTACAGGAACACAATCAAGAGAGGAAGTGCCGGCCAACACAGGTTGAGACACACAAAGATATTGAAGAAAGATGTAGGATGAATGCTAAGGGTACACATAAGGCAAGAGATATCAAACATTTTTACAATTTTTCTATTACTGTCCTTTGACAGTTAGTGTAGCTAGTATATAAACAGTGTCACACATGTGCGAGTAGGAGGCAGCTAAAGGGCCTGAGTAATTGCAATACCACTTCCGACCAGGGGGCGGCGGAGTGTGCTGACTGTCTTTCTCAGTTACTTGCAGTCCGTTCCCAGTAAATTCCACCAGGTTCCGGCACCCTCGATGACATCACTTCCAGGTCCGGCCCTAGAAATGACGTCACTTCCGGTCCCGACAACATCACTTACAGTTCCCATCCTAAAGATGACATCACTTCCTGACCGGGCCTTTAATGTCATGTCTTTGATCAGTTCTGTTTTGGACTCAGTCTTGTGAACATCTCTGTTCAATTATTTCAATTTTAGCATCCAGGATACAATATACGGGAGCCTGCCCCAAACCTTTATCATGTCGTTTGGCATTTCTTGTCACAACAGACTATGTACATATATCATGGTTCCAATAGGAAGAAGTCTGTGTCCAAGATTTAAATATTGAGAATTTCATTGTAGACCATACTGTTTTCTCCACCATGTTTATATATTTGGATCATGTTTCATTCAGAGTAGAGTAAGTAGCTCAAAATACTCCTAAGTGAAACAATGGGCTGCTCAAGGATATTGTTGTGGCTCTGAAACTTTGATGTGGCTTCTTTTGTCTTCAAATTGGTTCAAAGGCCTGGCCTGTGTATAAAATACATCTTCCTGCCAAGTCATCTTGACACAGAGTGTGAGGAAGAGTCCACCAACAAAGCTTGATGTGGTCAATCATCAACATTGCACATGTAAGTCCACATCAACATGGTGAATACCTTCATCAGAGATTATTTTGTCCACTGTTACTGCACATTTGGATATTATCTATGGATCTGCACACGCTATACTGCATGATGACTTAGGGTACTGTAACGTTTGTGCATCTGCTTACTGCTTATTGATCTGCTCAAGCCAACATCCTTCAGCTAATTTCAACAGGTTTCATTCTCTCTGCCCAAAGAAATCTCACTATGACACGTTTTTCAACAATGGTACAGTCTCAGCGGATATTCCATGTTCATTTGACCATGGTTTCATCTAGATTAATGGAAAACTTCTGTGCTGTGCCCATAAGCCATTGCAAATGTGTCATACTGTGTCAGATTCTATCTATTGTGATTACCTCATAATTTTCTAATTGCCTTTACTTTTTGATTTACCCTTGTACTTTTTATTTCCTGAGTAGTAGCAAACTCCATATAGAAACAAAAAAGGGGGTTAAATGTCACAATATCAATTATAGAAAGGAAGTGACCTCTCATTGAGAAATCGTTTATGATGAAATCACTATTAGTCAGGACGTTTCCCTTAGACTAAAGCTGAGGGTTAGAGGTTTGTACAGCAGCCTCTTTAATATCTTCCTGCTGACACATAGGCTTCTGGAAAGGAATCTTACTTAAGAATGTTATACAGTTGGTATGGAGAAGCCTTTGGCTGTCACTCAGCCATAGTGACCTCTGTACCTTTAGATTCAATGGATAACTTGAGGCCACCTCATAAGGCATCATCTGCCTTTATAACGCTGCTCTCTTGAGTACACTGAGATTTCATTTCCATTGTCCTGGAAGGCAATTAACCAAACCTCTGTAACTAAAAAAATAAGACATTCTGGGATCTTTTTTTACTTCACTAATTTAAAAAGAGTTTAATGTGACTGTTGTTCATTTGTCTGAACCTTCACAAATTCCAAGCAGTATAGTAAGAGGAGCAACAACAGCTGTGTGTTCAACTTCAGCGTTTGACAGGTCAAGCAATGCCACATCACATGAAAGGCTAGGGACAGAGTTGAAAAATGAGGTTACTAGTTTCGGTATGAATAAGTGGTTGAGCGAGGTGAGGAACTTCAAAGACACACTGGGAGCTATTTGCTGAACTTAGAACATTACAACAATCTACACAAGAACAGGCCATTCAAACCAACAAAGCTTACCAATCCTATACACTTATTTCTTCCAAAATAACATGAAACCTAGTTTTGAAAGTCACAAAAGTCCTACTGTCTACCATACTACTTGGTAACTTATGCCACGTGTCTATGGTTGTCTGTTTAAAGAAAAACTTCCTAATGTTTGTGAAATTCACCCTTAACAAGTTTCCAGCTGTGTCCCCATGTGCTTGATGAACTCATTTTAAAGTAACAGTCTTGATCCACTAGACTAATTCCCTTCATAATTTTAAACACATCAGTCATGTCTCCTGTTAATTTTCTTTTGCTTAAACTGAAAAGGCTCAACTCTTTTAATCTTTCCTCATAACTCATCCCCTGTAGTTCTGGAATCAGCCTAATCATTCTTCTCTGGATGCTGTTATGTAAACAGCACACAGGAATCCAGATGAGGCCTTGCCAGTGTGTTATAAAGCTTGAGCAGAACCTCCTTGGACTTGTACTCCACACATCAAGGCGCTATATAACCTGACATTCTGTTAGCCTTCCTAATGGCTTCTGAACACTGATGGGAACTCAATAGCGTAGAGTCCACAACAAATCAATTGGAGTACCACAGCAAAGGGTCTAAATACTTAAATGATGGAGATATTTGTTTTTAATTTTTAATAAATTTGTAAACCTTTCTGAAAACATGTTTTCACTTTGTTATTATGGGTTATTGAGTGCAGGTAAAAATACTAAATTTGTCCATTTAAAATTAAATCTACAACACAATAAAGTGTGCACAAAGTAAAGGGGCCAGAATATTTTCTGAATCCATTGTAAGATTGATTTTTTCCATATCTTTAAATGCTTGCCTCCATTTTGTTAATTTTGGTTCAAACTCACTTTTTATGGCTTGATTGCTCTAATAATTATATGAACTAGCTGTGTAAGCCCGTGCTGTAAAAAGCCCGGGGTCCCAGAGACTATTGAAATTGTCAGAAAAAGAATTGAAATAGAGATGTCAGGTAATTGAAAGGAACTACTCTGGGCATCTCCCTCCTAGGAGGATTCAATTTACTGATGTGCTCACATCACTTGTGTATTAGCAGCTAAACAACTTTGTCTTACTTCAGAGGTTTTGTTTTGCCATTGTCCTCCCCTGGATTCTGTATTAACGAGCAGGAGGAAAAGTAAAAGGGATACCGTTTTGCCAATGCGCTCGCTTCTCTTCTGTATTAGCAGCTAAGTGAGTGACACACACACTTCCACGCAGAGACGTTTATATACAAGATACTTATAGTTAATGTTGAGCAGGGCAGATAGAGGTGCAAATGGCACTCAACACTGTTATCCAGTTGTGGACAATACAGAAAACTGTAACTTAATTAACCTGAACCTTAAAAAAATAACAAAACATTTAACAGCAAGATAAAATGAATTATTTCATCCCTGCCTAACACACATAAATTCTTGCTTTATCCAGTAATGATTTAGCATTACCAGTTTGTATTTGTTTAGGATTGACTCAGGAAAACAAAGAAACTGGAAAGTAACTACTTGCTTTATGAATTTATGAGTCTAACTGAAAGGAGAAACTGGTTTGAGTAAAAACCTGCAGCCACAGGAGGGTCTTGGGATGAACTTGAAAACCCCTGTTGTAAAAGGGGATGAGACTCCGAGATACATTGAAGATCATTGGCTCCTTTCTGAGGTGACAGCAGGCAAAAAGAAGTGGGGTTGAGGGGGAGTCATTCATTCATCTGGAAGTTGAGGAACTCAAAAACATGCAGAGGCCATGGGATCATAAAGCAGAGGAGGTCCAACAAAACAGCACTTTAGTGGTCTGAAGAGATCTGACTTCTGAACTCACTGAGGATCATTTATGGAAATGAGACATTTAAGGAGTGTCCTACGGTGGGCTGGCACCCTGCCCAGGGATTGGTTCCTGCCTTGTGCCCTGTGTTGGCTGGGATTGGCTCCAGCAGACCCCCGTGACCCTGTGTTCGGATTCAGCGGGTTGGAAAATGGATGGATGGATGGACATTTAAGGAAATGTTATTTAATGAGAAGAGAAGCAGGCTCCAAGACATACTGTGCTTATTTTAAAGTATGAAGAATATGAGTTTGCAACGTATTGAGAGTCTTCCATATACTGGTAAGTGAGGGCACTCAGGGATACTATCAAGACAACTGACTGTGCTAGGAAAGGATGGCACCCATAATGCCATTTTTAAACAAAATGGATAAGTCAGAAGGGGACATGCTTTTGGAACAGGAAGAAAAGATGATGACTTAAGTATTATACATTACTGTATGTGCCAGTAAATAAGTTGGGTAGTGAGATGAATGAGCAGGGATTTGAACCTCCATAATTGCCTCACTATATAATTTCAGACAGTCAACCTGGCAGTCTAGTTGTAGAATTATGGAAATATATGCACCGTTGTGAATCCTGACTATAGAATCAGCTACCTAAATAAATATAAGTGGTTGTCATAATTATGTCTGTCATGTCTACTGACTTTAACTAGTGTTCTCTGACCTCACAACAGATAGGAGAGGCCATGTCATTGCAATTTAATTCCAGCCTTGGACCAGCTCTGATAGCTCAGACATCATCACCCCACCATTGTGGACCAGCTGGACTTCTCTTTTATGCAACAACTGTAATTTTACAGTGGTTTGTTTATGTGCAATATTTTGGTATAGTGTTATTTTTTTGTATAGCATTTTTCAGCTTTTTTCTTTTACCCACTATACCAAGCAATGTTTTGTGTTTTGTAGTGCATTTGCATATTCTGAAGTTCAGAATGTTATATAAATATAAATTGTAATGGCATAACAAAGGGAATATTATACTTTTAATATGATCTTCCCAGTGTTAGAGCACATGTACAGTTTTGAATCCAAAGTACCTTTTTATGGTATTGTGAACCATTATTACCATTATATTACCTGTAGTTACATGTTCTGCATGCTTGTTCAATTTCATTTTTGTCTCCCACTGATAGGCACAGAGAAATATGTGTAGTGGAAATGCTGAATTTCATTACACTAGCATTGTCCTAGCGGCACCATTCCTTCACAGCTTCAGAAGATTGTGTATGAATTATGGCTCAGTCAATGCCACTTTACAGACTGCACACTGTTCTTGTGTCCATGCTGGTTGTCTTCAGGGGCTCTGCCTATCCTCCCACATCTCAAAGGTGTGTATAAGGTAGGTTAACTGGTCAATTTAATCTTGCCCTGTATGGTGGGGGTGGTTCTTTATTGTTATGGATTCTCACCCTACTCATTGGTTTCTTTTCTGCCTTTCACGTTAACTGGTCAATTTAATCTTGCCCTGTATGGTGCGGGTGGTTCTTTATTGTTATGGATTCTCACCCTACTCATTGGTTTCTTTTCTACCTTTCACATGACCTGGAAATCATACAGCCCATAACCCATTCCTATATAATCCACACGTCTTGCTGCCACATTCCTACCGCTAGACTTTCTGGTTGCTCCTTGACCCTCGCTCTCACTTCCTCTTGTATTAGTTGCTGCCTGTGGCTCTGTTATAGACAGTTGTTGGAATGCACCCAAGCCCTGCCCGACCAGATGCCGCTGTCCACACCAGAATGCTGTGCCATAGCCTTGTCTCCACTAGGTCTGCTGCATCATTTTCTCTCCACAGAAACCTCTACTGCCCATTTTTTCTGGCACAACTCTGTCTCTGCTTGAGTGAAACAAGGACATTTGGCAGGCATTGGTAATGACCCTGTTCTGCTCATTAATAGAGAAGACCTACTGCACTTTTGCATCCTTCTACTAACTGTATTAGCTATATACACTTAAAGACCAAATTATTAGGAACACCAGCACACCTGCTTGTCAATGCAATTATTTATTCAGCCAATCAAGGGGCAGCAGCTCAATGCATAAAATCATGCAGATAGAGGTCAGGAGCTTCAGTTAATGTTCACATCAAACACCGAAATGAGGACAAATGTGATCTCATTGGGATTAATAAAGTATCTATCTATCTATCTATCTCTGTGATTTCATCCGTGGCATGATTGTTGATGCGAAATGGACTGGTTTGATTATTTCTGTAACTGTTGGTCTCCTGAGACTTTCACACACAACAGTCTCTTGAGTTTATTCAGAATGATAACAAAAGTAAAAAACATCCAGTGAACGGTGGTTCTGTAGAATGAAATGCCTTGTTGATGAGAGGGGGCAGAGGAGAATGGCCAGACTGGTCTGAGCTGACAGAAAGGCTATGGTAACTCAAAGTGCATTTATTCAAAATTAACAAAGCAGTGTCCAAAAAGTGCAGTACCTTCATCTTCCATAACTCCCATAAAATCAATAGTACTTATAGTAAGGAAGTTAGAATCCAGTTAAACCCAAGGATAAAATCACATATAGTCCACTAACTGGCTTCCATCCTACTCACCTCTTTCACCATCCACTGGGACACACGCTGAGCCCAGCTCACTCGTCCTGCCACCGATCAACCCTTGCTCTGCGACTCTACAATTCTGATCTTCCCCTGGACCGCCATTCCTTTTGCTCCCTAACCGCTTCACCTTCTCTTGATTGCATTGGCCTGACTGTCTAACAATGAGTTCAGTGTTCTTCAGTGGCCTTCCCAGATGCTGGATCTGAATCCAACAGAATAGTGGATCTCAACCTGGGGGCTGAACTCATTGTCACACTCATGAAACCAATTGAAGATGACTTTTGCTTTGTGTCATGGTGAATTATCATGGTGGAAGTAGCCATTAGAAGATGGGTAAATTGTGGCCATGAAGGGAAGCAACAATACTTAGACAGGCCACGGCATTCAAGTAATGATTGATTAGTATTATTGGATTTTAACTTTAACTGGGTCTCACATGAATCTTGCTTTCTGGAACAGACCCCTGACCATCAATGGGTGACAAATCCTTCAGCGCTACTGCACTTAGACTTTGGAGTGGCCTCTCTAAATTAATTAAATCTATGAAACAAACATTAAAGGGGGTCTTTGAGAAAAATGACAGTCATTGCATGCTTATGTAACACATTGTGAATATTAATGAAGCAGTTCTCTTTAAAAAGACGTGCTTGGCACCACCATTGTACCTTAATTTTGAGCAGTTTAAGTATTTTGCTGCAAGTTTTGGCTGGAATTACACTGGAAGACATTCACACCAGCATTTAAAATTTGTCTCAAGTGTCCACTTGCACCGCATACTGTAGCACCAACCTGTAGTTAGAACGGGAATGGTTCTGTTCGCAATGACTCAACAAAAAAAGTGAAATAAAGGTATTTTAGTATGACAGCAAAGACATGACAGGCTCACAAAGGTGATGGTAGACTGACTTTACATGTGCCGCTGCCACCATTTTGCTCACTTTTTAAAGCTGCACAGGTGTCGCGGCTGACTACCGGTCCTCCCATGGCTTACCTGACTGCATTTACTTACCCGCATGATGCCATTGTGTTTTCTGCTGATTCAATTGTTGTATGTGGTGAGAAAATACACTTGCATTTCCACTTGTGTTAAATGTGGTTAGCTGCTAATAGAAAGGCTCCAGTGATGAATCCAGAGGATAACAAAGTTGCTACTATAATTAAATTATGGAAAAAAGTCTGCAACAAATTATTCTCAATTTTAAAATGACTTTTTATGTTTTATTTTCAGGAATACATCATCATTTTATGCATAATTTTAAAAAGTAATACTTAATCCAAAGTGAGCAACTTTTGTCATCAAAAATACCTGCACTGACAAATTCTATGTTTTGGGTTTAGTCAGTCAGTCAGTGTCTAACACACTATATCCTAACACAGGGTCACGGGGGTCTGCTGGAGCCAATCCCTGCCAACACAGGGCGCAAGTCAGGAACAAACCCCCGGGCATGGCGCCAGCCCACCGCAGGGCACACACACACACTCACACACCAAGTACACACTGGGGACAATTTAGGATTGCCAATGTACCTAAGGGCATGTCTTTGGACTGTGGGAGGAAACCAGAGCACCCGGAGGAAACCCACGCAGACACGGGGAGAACATGCAAACTCCACACAGGGAAGACCCGGGCAAGCGAACCCAAGTCTCCTTACTGTGAAGCAGCAGTGCTATCACTGTGCTGCCCGTTTTGGGTTTATTTATTCCTAAAATAAATGCCAACTCATCTTATGTTATAATTTGGAAGTCCAGGCACTTTTATTTAACAAATACATGGGCTTTTTTTAATGACTTATTAATTTTGTATGCTTTAATGCTTTTGTCTGGGTGATGCAGAGACAACAATCTGGTTCTCAGCACCACCAAAACCATAGAGCTGATCATCGACTTTAAGAGGAAAAAAAATTAAAATCTGTGGCTTTGCATTGGTGGGGATTGTGTGGAGAAGAGCTTGAACTTCTGGTTCCTGGGTGTGCACATACAGGAGGACCTGAACTGGAGCAGCAGCACCACAGAGCTGGCAACAAAGGCACAGCAGAGACTTTAATTCTTGAGGGTCCTCAGGAAGAACATTTAACCCATAAACTGCTCATGTCCTTCTACTGTTGCTCTATAGAGAGCATAGTGACTTATTGCATCTGTGTGTGGTTTGCCAGCTGCACAGCACAAGCGAGGAAATCACTCCAGAGAGTCGTTACCACTGCCTAGTAGCTCATTCGATGCTCTCTCCCATCCTTGGAAGGTCTTTACATTTCTTACTGCCTGAAAAAGGCCCAGAGCGAAACTAAAGATCCATCCCACCCAGGCCACTCTGTTTCAACTGCTCCCCTCGGGTGGATGCTTCAAGACAATAAAACATGAACACAGATTAAAAAGTAATTTTTATCAAAAGGCCGTGACTACACTAAATGACTGCGAAACCTTAAAGGGAACAAATTAGGCAATGAATACCTGCAGAATGTGAAAAATAACGTTGTGTAGTATGATGTTTGTTTTGCTTTTCCACTTTTAGAATCCCTTTTATAAACCTTCATATTTATATGTTTTTGTAATTTTATCATTTTTTGCTGTTTTGCACTGATAGGATGGTATCCAATTCCGTTGTACTTGTGCAATGACAACAAAGATATTTATTTATTCATCCAAAAAATACAGACAGTGTAATGGTACTAGCGGCAAATATGATTTTGTTAATAAATTCAAATAAATTAATTCAAATAAATTAAAAAACAAGCACCCATGTCAAGACTGCAGCAAAAGTACAAGAAGGTAAAAATCACGACTTTTTGGGGAGGATTTCACATATTCCTCGTAGGTAACCGAAAGACCTTTGAGAAATAAAGGTTGAAAACCACTGCAACTGAACACCTTTAGGATGGGGCAGAAAAGGAAATTCGCAATACCAATGTGCAGTTAACAAATCTGGCCAAACTGCGCGCTGAAATTATGTCAACATAGACCAAAAGCTCAAAGGAATGTTTCCAAAATCTATTGGAATCATTGCCACGAAAAACTGAGGCAATTCTGAGAGCAGAACGTCCATAACCCAGTATTGGTCTAGCTTTCATAATAACTTGTTCACTGAGTGTATATTACATAAAATAATGTCGAACCGCTAGTACATACGCATTCAGTTTGGGAACGTTTACCTCAACATATTAAAGACAGCTTAAGTTACAGAATTTCGCCGGCATGCGCTAACATGATGATTGACAGATGACCTCATCCAATTATGATTCATATGTTCCACTTGTGTCCCGCCCACTCACTCGGAACAGCCCTCACTGACAGACAGACGGGACACCCACTCAGCGCACACGCCTGCTACTGCTTCCGGTCCCATGCGCGGCCGCTTATTTTTGCCATCGGAGTCCTTAGAGGGAGCGAGCGAGTGAGAGAGCGAGGCAGCGTGAGCGTAAACCGTGAGGCGTAATGGGGGGGCGGGGGGCAGGTAAACAAGATGGCGGTGCCGTGACAGCGGTTCTTCGGCGTCAGGAGAGTGGGTTCCCCCATCTCACACGGGCAGCGTAGAGCGCCTGAGGCGCCTTCTTGAAAAAAGTACAGCCAGTCGTACCTGCAGGACTTGGAGGATAGGTAGGCGTGGAGGGGAATAGCAGCGGCCTTGACGGGCTGCGAAGTAAAACCGGGCATCTCCAAGCTGCAGCTGCCCGTTTCCTCCCGGCTTGAACCCCGGGTGTCGTGGTTAGGGGGTTCCCTGGCCAGGAGCCCAGGGAGACTCTGCAGCCCGCGAAACAGGTACGCATTACCTTTTTTTTCTGTATTTTAAAGGCAGTTTGCGCAGTGAAAAGGCTTGGAAGCGCGATGTGGATATATCTCGGTTAGCAACGATAGTTATTTAAGAATACACATTCTAACACGTTTCTTTAATAAAGTTCACGGTAAAGTGGAGGAGGATGGACATGTTGTGCTAACGAATGCATTGTCTGTGGGTACTTGCACACGATGAGGGCGTTCTCCAGCATAAGACGGTGTTTGTTTATGATAATGGTATAAAAACGCTTTGCAGAATGTTTCTTGACCTGGGCAAGGTGTACTGCTTGTTTTGTGTTTGTGCTGCATTGTG